>NC_058519.1:289364040-289680082 GCF_904849725.1 Hordeum vulgare subsp. vulgare
GTTTGACATTCCGACGAAGGTGTCGGTGAAGTCAATGCCCACACGCTGGCGGAAACCACGAACCATCGAGTGAGCCTTGTATTGCTCGAGTGTACCATCCGATCGAGTCTTGTGACGAAAGACGCATTTACCATTGATGATGTTAGCATGCAGAGGCCGTGGAACCAACTGCCAGGTTCGATTGCGCTGAAGGGCATCAAACTCCTCTTGCATCGCAGTGAGCTAGTGGGGTTCACGAAGAGCGGCTTGCGCTGACGACGAGAGAGGTGATGGCGTGGATGTCGAGGCTGCAAGGAGGTACTCATTGACGGAGTAGCATTGACTCGGGCAATGAACGCCGGCCCGTGCATGAGTCGTCATGCGGCTGCGACGCGAGGCCGGCCGAGCGACGGGCGAGTATGGCGGTGTAGAGCTTGTTGTAGCTGAGTCAGACTCGTTGCTCTGACAGCAGAGCTAGGCGTCGAGCTCGTTGAACCCGCGACGGAAGGGGCTCCTGTTGCAGCATGGCTGGACGCCAAGTCTGCTGTCGAGGTAGCAATGTTGGGAGCTGAAGTTGCCGCCGTGGTAGCCGAACTGGTCGACGATGAGGCTGTCGTGGCAGTGGTGTCCGCTAAATGTGGGAGGGGCTTGAAGCCAGGAGGTGTCCCGAGAGCGCCCACCCTGAGGAGCCGCTGACGAGCCTCGGTGGCCGGTGACATGTGTGACGGAGCAACAACTGGAGGTACCCGCTGAAACGGAAACACCTTCTTGTCAAAGTAAACGTGTCGTGAGGTGAACACACGATGTGAGATAGGATCGTAGCAGCGGTAGCCTTTGGTGTTGGGGGATAGCCAAGAAAGATGCATGCTTGGGAGCGAGGAGCAAGTTTATGTGGGATGGTGGAAGCGATGCTAGGATGCGTAGGTCGTCATAAGAGGGCGGGCTCCCGAAGAGCAAATGATGTGGTGCAAAGTTACCGCGAACGTGGCATGGCCGAAGATTGATGAGAGGAGATACAGCGGCGAGGGCATCTGGCCAAAACCGAGGTGGTACGTTAGCATGAAAGAGGAGCGTGCGGACGCAAACATTAAGAGTGTAGAGGATCCGTTCGACACGTTCGTTTTGTTGCGAAGTGTACGAACAAGTGAGACGGAAGATGGTGCCATGTGTGGAAAAAGTGTGCGAACAACAAGGTTATCAAACCCCTTCCCGTTGTCGGTTTGCAGGGCATGGGTAGGGCGACCAAACTGTGTGCTGACGTAGGAATAGAAGGCAGTGAGGGTGGATATGACATCAGATTTTCATCGCAATGGGAAGGTCCACACTGTTAGAGTATTATATATATAGCCATGTAACCTTTTGTATTTACCCTATTGTATAAGGGGTTTTCTGCATATTCTACACACCTGTACATGTATATATATTGGCCTATGGCCTCCTGGAAATACAAGTTGCATATTTCCTAACATGGTATTAGAGCTAGGTCAATTTTTTGCAAGCCGCAACTCGTGTGATTGATCCGTCGTGGCACCGCCGCTGCTTTTTTCTCCCGCATCCTAGCAGTCGGTCAACCCACCGCTCATCTCCTCCTGTTCGTGTGGATCGAGCCGACCCCGCCCACAGGATCGACGCCGTCGGCCCCCGCTCTCGAGGTCCCGCTCGAAGCTGCAGCCGGTCGACGCGACGCTGCAGGCCCCGATTTCCTCCACCGCCCTCAGGATCTACGCGAGGCCGCTGGCCCCGATCTTGCCAGTCACCGAATCCCGTCGCCAGGCCGTCGTCTCTCGTCGGATCCCGTCGCCAGTCGCCGATCCTCCGTTCCTCTACTCCTCCGGCCGCCGGATCCCGCTGCTCCGGCCGCTCCTTTGCTCCTCTGGCCGCCGGATCCCGCTGCTCCAGCCGCTCTTCTGCTCCTCCGATTGCCAGGAGCCGGCTCCCGCCGCCACTCTCCCAACAGTTGCCAGATCTGCCGAGGCCTGCTGCCACTACCGGCCTTCCTTGCTGATGCGTGCGACTGTTGCCTGATTCCCGTGCGGTTCTGTTGTTCCAACAAAAAAAAAGAAAAAAAGAAAAAGAAAGAGAGCGAGAGATGTTGTCATCGGGTCTGTATGTCCCTTGTTGCCCAGTGACTCCTGATGGTGTTTTCTTTCCTACTCCCGTCTTGCATCTGGGTCGTTCTTCGGTGCTTGATGCTCGTTTGTCCGTACTGTCGTCGCCTTCCGCAGGCTGTGCTGGTAGCTCTACTGCTACTCCTGCGAGCTCCACATGTGATGATTGTCGCTCTACACCGACTTCTCTCGCGACAGGTAGCTCTACTGCTGCTCCTCTTGCGAGCTCCACGTGTGATGATTGTCGCTCTACACCGACTCCTCTCGCGACTTTCATCGGTGAATATCGCTCTTCCCCGGCACCTTTCACGACTTTCTCCGGTTGTATTGGTGCATATGACTCCACTGGCTGCTCACATTTAGTGGCTAACACAAGTGGTGGTGGCTGCTTCTCTCCCGGTGCCACTATGTCACCTACTTCAGTTGTGTACTTCATCGAGGAGGAGATTGCGCGACTTCGCGCTCTGCTGATTGCCTCCGACTCTATTGTCGGGTGCGCCTACATCGACATCTTCGGTTGCACCCGTGACTCAGCAGGATCTTGTGTGATTTTGATGCCTGCTAGCTCCATCTTCTGGTTCTTCATCGACAGGTTTTGTTGGTTCTGTTATGGACTCTTCTGGCAATGTGAGACCACCTTCTACACGAGCTGGTACATCTCCATGGATTCTTGATACTGGAGCATCTTTTCATATGACTCATGATTCATCCACTCTGTCATCTACTCGACCTCTCGATTCTCATGTTCATGTTCTTATTGTTAAGCTTCATGCACTAGCCAACGCAACCACTGAACAGATGGAAAGGGCTAGTGCAATCCACATATACTGTAACACCCCCTCTCACGTGTGACGGGGAAGACAAGTCAACACGTGCAACCGGATTGATTGTCAAAATCAGCAATATTGTCCTCAATTGATTGTAGGCTCTCTAAAACTAGGGAGCTTAGTGTTTTAGAGGATTATAGATTTGTAATCTTGTGATGGTTAATGAAATCCAACAGGAAATCAATCCCATCCAAAGTTGAATGTGTTATCTGGTCTAGCATATGCATGAAATTCTTAAGTAAACAAGCTGGGGTCATCATTCTTGGATAGCTGATCGATGAACTCATAATTCATTTACTCTAACATGTGCAGCCGGTGGAGTCGAAAAGGCGGAGAAGGTGATGGGCTGGATTAAGTTGATGGAATCTCCACACGGATATACAAACTACATAGCCTTATAGTCTGTGAGGTCTGTGGTGGTGTTTGTGGCAGACTGTGACTCCTTCTAATGTCAGGCATGCAGTGTACATAACGTGCAACCTGAGATTGTCGTATTAGGAGGAAATAGAATTTGGACGCTAGTGTCAGAGTTTGAGCAGTCTGGTAGCATCAAGATCCCTTTTGGTCCATTATGTAGTCGGGCCTGACCAGCCTTTTACGTTTGTGAGAGTCGAATCTTGTGTTGCCATGTGGAATGTTTTGTGTCTTTGTTTCAGAGCAACTCGTGGTGCAGTACCTGTGTAGAAGGGGATCTGATTTTTAGCATTTGATTTAGCTGCGTAAGGCCCTGTTTGGAACAATAATAGATTATGATAATCTAGATCATGAAGATAGATTATATAGTTTGGTTTATAAAAATAATCTAGGTGGGCATGTTTGAAGGTTAGATTATATAAACTGTAATCTAGATTTTACATTGCATAATGACATGTCTGTCCTTTATTTTTTTAGAAGAGAAGGATGGCGGTGGCAGGAATGTAATTATCTCCAACTTTACAAGGGTAATGGATCATTGACAATTCATAATCTGATTTTAGCTGGGGTAGAGTAGATTGTGAGTTTTTAATAACCTGTCCATCTAATTTTTATAATCTATACCATAATCTGTCCTGTTTGGTGACATAATAGATTATAAAAACTGAATTATATAATCTGAGTGGTTCCAAATAGGGCCTAATTTATTTTGGAACAATTGTCGCATAAGATCGTTAATAAAGATGAAAAAATTGGTCTCATAATGTTGACGAAGATTGGTAATAATGCACACTACACATCGTATCAGAATGTTTGCGATTTTGCAACACTGAGTTTGTGAAACCTTATGGCACTGTAAGGTCTCTTGGTCAAATTTATTTAGGTCAATAGCAATTCAACTATACATTTAAATTGTTGCAAAGTTTCGTTCAAACTATGCAACAACAAACTTGTTATTATTTTATTATTGTTTTTATGATTAAATTTTATATTCTTATGTGAAAATTGTGTTAGTTCCTGAATATGAGATTCATAGGAAAACTTCAATGCACATTTGGAGTAATAAACATCAAATAGATCATTAGTGAAGCCTATGTACTAGCTCATATATTGTTGATGATCTTATTTTCTGATCATGGGCATTGTTAATGTAACAAGGAAATCAACAATAATAAGTACACATTGTTAAGGTAACAATGGTGTTGGATAGACCCATCTAGGAAATACTGTGAGATCATATTGTTAATATGCATTTTCTCATAATTGTGTTAACATTTACTTGCGTGCTTAGACCATGAGAATATCATGGACCCACATGATTTCTTTAGGGACATTTCTCCGTTCCTAAGTGTAAGTCTTTTAATAGATTTTAATATGTGTAATATACACAGTAAAATTAGTGGATCTATACTTTAAACTAAATATATATACATCCGTATGTAGTACTGTATATATTAAAACCTTTAAAAATACTTATTTTTAGAAACCGAGGAAGTATTAGGTAATTATAAACATCGCTTCGGAAAATCCATTCTGAGCAGAAGCTCTGATGGACCTGATATCCTAGCGATTTAATCTCCTGGGAATTTCAAACGTAGCCCGTAATTTTCTGGACCGGCCTGTATGGCTGCATGCACACGTGATCACAGGTGCGCTTATTCCACTGCTCTTCGCAAGCCCAACCCTTGTTGATAGTACTACTGTACCGTTCGTTTGAAGATCAAATGGTTGGCGACGATGTCGTGCGCCCTGTCTAAACTTGTACGAGTAGCTTAATTAAAAAAGTTAAAATTGCAGCTGTTGGCTTTGGAGCTATTCGCTGACCAAATGAAGAACCTCGGCAGTTTGTTCCGTCGCAGCAGCTTCTTGGCCGCACTGAGCCTTGATCCAGCTAGAGCAGTTTGAGCTCCTCGGTGATCTTGCCAATCACAAGCTGTCGGTCACCTTGGCGCCCTGGTTGTTGGCCGGATGCCGGTCATAGAACATCTTACATCACGTCGTTTTTTTTAAATGTTGACAAAGTACAAAGCAGGGACCCAAACGGGTCTGATCCTAGGCAGCGAGGCCAAAGGAAAGAAGAAGCTGAGCGGAAAAGAAGAAAAGAAAAGGGACGCAGAACTGGACGCTGAGGTCGTTGATGACGCGGGAGTAGTTGCATGGTCTCGTTAGTGGTGTTTGTTAGAGATATAGTTGGTAGTTAGAGATTGTCCGGGTTAGTATTTCCATTTTAACTGTGGAAGATGTCTTGTCTTTGAAGTTTTGTACTCAATATATATCCGTATCAATAATACATTCACCGCATTATTATTGATACATTCACCGCATTACTCCAATTGAGGTTCAATAATACATTCACTGCATTACTCCAATTGAGGTTCAATAATACATTCACTGCATTACTCCAATTTCTCTATTCCTTCAACTGACGAATCAACATTTGGTGTGGTGTCGATCGCGGCCAAAACTGGTGCACGAATTAGTGGTAAACGAATCCCAATCAAATCAGTAAGCCGTTTTTGAAGTGATTGCAACCAAGCCGACGTTGACGCCGAAAATTGATCAGCCATTGGTATCCAAAATGATGATACAATGCCAAACATGTGAAAATACTGTTCATAGAGCATCATCCACAGGTTTGGATTCTCGCCAAAAAACTTCGGAAATGAAACTGACGGATGAGCCTGGCCGAGACCCGTCAACAATTGACTGGCATGCGCGAAAGGTGACAATACAGAAAGGGAAGCCGTGGAATGGCCGCCATGGTGCCGCCTCGATCACTCCCCGCGTCCGCGCCAACCAGCTCCCCCACGCCTCAACTTTCCCCTCCGGAAGGACCCCCCTCGACGCCCCTAACTTCCTGGACATGCTAGGGATCCTTCCCCATGACCGAGCCAAGCTCGCTAGCGGCTCTGGCGCTGCCGTTCGCCCCTGCCGACACCCTGCTTGCTTGGGGTGTCCGTAGGTGCGGCGCGAAGCAGAGCATCCACCCGAACCTCCAGCTCGCCAGCCGGCGCCGTTGAGCGGTCGAAGGCCGCGACGGTCAGAGTCCCCTCAGCCTCCTGCGAGAGGAGGAAGAAAGGGGAGGAGAGAGAAAGAGGGCCAGTAGGTCGCGCCTGTTGGCCAGAGCACGAGGCGCAGACGGGTGGCCCTGCCCCATTAAGGCCTTGTTTGGTACTAATGTTTTTTAAGAGATTGGTGGGGATAATCCCCCAAGAGATTGGGTGAAACCCCAACCTTCATCCAATCCCTCTAAATCCCCATTTATCCCCAATACACTAGGTAGGGGTAGTGTATTGGGTATTGAGAAAAATGCATAAGGGCTCGTTCGGAAACACTCCGGCTCCCAACTCCGTGGTGCAGCGGAGCGGAGTGCAGTTCATTTGTACGGAGCTGGCATTCTGTCGCTCCTCATTTTCAGCTCCGAGGGAGCGGAGTGGCCGGAGCGGGCCGTTTCCGAACATGCCCTAAGTGGAGATGCCCCGCTGCCCATCCCGCCTTCATGCAGGGAAAGCACAGTTTCGGGAGTGCGCCGTCGGCGTCGCAGCGCCCACGCGACTAGGCTGGCGAGCTTCCCCTGGTATAACTCTTTTCCCTTTTCCTTTTTTACAGAAACTTCCAAAATTCACAATTAAATATTGTTAGCTCCAAATCTAATGATTCAAATTTCCGGAGACTCCAAAAATCCTTGCCTATCCAAATATGTGCATGGCACATTTTTTCAAAGAAAATTTCTGTTATATTAATACAAATTTGAATATTTAAAACCCCACCTTGTAAAATTCCTAGAGAGCTCAAATCAACTCCAAATGAAGTGATTCCAATTTCCAGAGACTTAGAATATCATGATCTAATTTTCTAGCATTAGTCAACATTTTTCTCTGCCATATTTCTGTTGCGTCAAATAAGTAGCACCTATTCCTATTTATTCCATGTAAGAAAATCCATGGAAAATTCATACCAACTCCAAATCCAGTGAAACCACTTCCTAAATATTTCTACAAACATGTCATATTAAATGAGTGCCTTCACTCATTTTTAGCAGAATATTTTCTGTAGACTTCTTGTGGGGCCAGTGATGACTCCATTCCCACCACTCAAAAATCTCCGGTGATCCAAACCCCTAAGAACAACTTTAGGCAATTTTTTCTTATGACCAGCGGTGTCCAAGAGTAATAAAACTCCTATTTATAGAGCACATTGTGTTTTACTTGTTGCGTGGCTTATCGTTGTTGTTTCCGACGATAGTTGACGATATAAACGGATTACTTGGAGTTGGACCGGAAGACCTCGAAGACCCCGGAGACCTATTGAGCAAGACAAGCAACCCTTTGGCCATGCCTAAGAAACTTCTACTTGCATGTCATACGATGCCTTACGTATGCATTTATTCCTGTTGGATCATAGACCCCCTTTTTTTAGGGTTGTCCCCGAAGAACACCTCGTTGAAACTTGTATTTGGGCATGACCCTAGCATCTATGAGGGTTGTGCATGTGGGATGTGGTTAGTTGCTAGTAGTTGCTACGCAAGAAGGGATGAGTATATGTAACGACTAAGATGCGGTCCTTTCCGATTTAGGGAACGAGGCCCCAAAATGGAAAGAAGCGCATCTAAGCGTTTCTCAAGCACGATAACATAGCACATACGTAATAAAAGAATGACAAATAGGGAATCGTTTGCCATCTCATAGATAATATCAGAGTTTACATCACACATTTATTCAGACAAGGTAGTTCCGCTACGGACTACATAATATGAGAAAAGGCTATGCTATCCCGCATGCTCGCCCACGATCACGACCATGCCTCAGTTTTCTGGACAGTTCACGTACATGCGGTCGTTCTCCTCATCGTACTGCCACGCCAGCTGCGTGCCATCGGGATCACCTGTGTAGGGCGTACCTGTACCTGTTGGGATGTTGAAGTAATCTGTGAGCCACATGGACTCATCAATCTATGACCTCGGTACCGAAACTAGTCAAGTTATTAGGTGAGGAAGGATCAGTTTTTAGGTTGCAGCATCCTAAGATTTTGGTGGCTAATGTACGTAGAACAAGATGTTGATGGTGGTCTACGCTAGCGAGCGAAGACTAGCTGATCACTAAGTGATCCTGAACACCTACTTACGTCAAACATAACCCCGCCATGTTCCCGGTCGAAGAGAGGTCTTCGAAGGGGACAATCACGGTTATGCACACGGTTGGCAATTTTTATTATAATTAGTTCAAGTTATCTGGAACCGGATGTTAACAAATATTCCAAGTTGCCACATAACCGCGGGCACAACTTTCCGAAAGATTAAACCCTGCAGGAGTGCTCCAACTAGTCCATCACAAACGGTCACGGGCCGCAAAGTTATCCTCTATCACGAATCTCGTGATCTCGTCGGATTCCTTAGAGGAAAACCTCAACTCTGGGGAGAACTAAAGCTTCACCGGGATTCCTATACGCAAGATATATCGCTAAGGTAAGACAAGACTAGCAGGACCTCCCGATGTGTCGACGACCCCAATAAGAGCCGCGTATCTCAGTCTCAAGATAACACCGTCTATGCATAGTGGACAATGACCAATGCCTCAAGTTTCCCCGAGGTGGTATTGCCGACTACTAGGTGGGTGGACCAACACTCATGAGGAGCACTGGCCCGGGTTGTTGATTAATTCCTCGGGGTAGCTATTCCCTATGCAGATTATTATTAATTGATTAGCAAATTAAAACCAATGTTGGGTCCTGCCGGACAAGTCTTAACACTACACGATTTATCATGGGGTCCCCATAATAACCCCGAACGTGTTAGGAGCGATCAGTTATGGAATCAAACACCGGTAGCCGGAAACTATGGCGGCAATAACGGAACAAATCACCCGGCAAAAAGGCTAGGCCTCCCGTCATGTACCAAGTATATAGGTGCATTAACTAGATAACAAATTTAACATAATGATATCAAGACTCATGTTATCACATGAGACAATTGCACCTGCAACTAGCAACGCTAACATTAGAAGCTGAGCAAGCCTACTTAGACATTCAATGTTAGCTAGGAGGGGAAGGTGTTTGGGTTTCATGGCAATATCAGGAGGCAGTTATTTCAGTGGTAGGCAGCAAGCATATGACGAAGGAAACGTGAATCTAGGCACAACAAGACTAGAGATGGTATGAAGGTCATGTCATCTTGCCTGTGATATCTTCACCTTGGAACTGCTCTTGTTCGTCCTGCACGTACTCTCCCGGATCCACGTACTCGCTCTCCGATCCCGGTGCTACCCAACATAAAAATAGCATCCAATGAACAACAACACAACATGATGCCACAAACACATGATGCATGAGATGAGAATGGACATGCATCATCTAATCTAGTCGCTTGCATATGCATGAGAAGAAAAGACAAACTTCTGGACAAAACTTCACTCGAAGCTATCTTGACATGCATGAAGATGACATGAACATATGCATCACGAGAAAACGATGCAAAATCATATAAATAACGTTACGAACGGAGCTACGGATCAACCGGAAACTACGAAACAACATATGGGGTTCTACGGATCAAATCTACCACAAGCACTCTCCAATGGCATACTTCTGGTATTCCCAGGTTGCCAAATCACCAAACAAACAAGTATATATGGGGTGGTGCAAAGAAACTCACCACACCATCAACTATGCACTCAAAGCATCAAAACAACAAAACTATACAATCTGTCATAAACAGCAACATAGCAGTTTGAGAGCAACATACAAGGCACCTACAACCACTCAAATGTGTCAAGCAAGATATGTGGCAAAAGCTATTCAAAATCTCTACAAGCATGAGCAAAAAGAAAATACAAAGGAGTTACACACAGAAAGATCTACAGCTGCTAACTTGGACAAAAATATCAGTTTTCAGAGACTTAGTGAAATTCTCAGACTTTCACCAGCTGTTTATGCTCTGAAGCATTTTGACAGCACCCAAAACAGTATCTAGAGGAAGTGAAATGAAATGAAAATTTACAGAGAGCTAGACAAACACAAAAGCTCCAACTTTCCAGTTGATTGCAAGGGCTGAATCCCAACACATGAACTTCTGCAACCACAACTACAAGGGAAGAAAATATCAACAGTTTCTCAGACTGATATTTTCAGCCACATGCCTACTTAGACAAGACACAACTTGCACATGCAAACTCCTAAGCATGGAACAATTGGAACAACACCACCATGATGTAGAGGGGTTCACCCTCTACTGCCACAACAAGGAATCATCCTCTTAGGCTCATCACATCACATGGAACCAAGCTCTAAACATTGAACAAAACAAAAAAAAATCACATTCCCAGGAAGTGTTCCAAAGTGGAATCTGATTCCACCATTGGATTCCTGGGATGATTCTACCCCAAAAACATATATAATACCTAGGTACTTGCATAAAACAAATGGGCACAAAGCTAAGATGAAAATCTACATGGAATCACATAGAGGTAAATAGTGCTATATCACATGTGCTTCACACTAGCTTATCACCTACACATGCATTTGCACACACTCACAAATCCAATGGTGACACGAGGGTTTAGACCTCATGTATGTGTGCCATAGCGCATCACCATTCAGACACACATGCCACAAGCATACACACACTCACATACATACACTCACATCAGTATCACTATCTCGCACACTTACAAGCTTGCACACAAGTGCTCCTAAGGCAATGCCATGCCTTAAGCATGTGGGGGTCACACACACACATGCACCACAAGGACACATTCACACATCACATGTACCTACACATGCTCTTGGGTACTTGCACCACACAAGCACACATGCACATATATGCTTGCACTCACAAATGTATCCTACACACATACACTAGCACAAGCACATGCATAATCATCACCTACACATGCATATAACTAGCACAAGGTGAAAAACCTACTGGATATAAGGTATGATCGTCTCAACTTGTTGCTCAAGCAAGATTTGGAGTAGCTAGAATGAATTCAGCATCAAGCAACACAAAAGAGAATGAAAAACAAAAAGGAGGCAGTGGGGATTCAAACCAACAACCTGCTGGATTAACACACCTGAGCTAACCACTGCACTACTAGCCATTCACTCGATAAAATAGAGGAGACATACAGGGTAAGCTCTCCTCCTGCTGCTACTGTGCCGGAAACAAAACACAAAAAGGGTGCGCGCTGTGCGACTCGAACCCACAACCACCAGCTGCGCCAAAACCCCACCTACCACTCTGTTACGCGCTCGGATGTTAACAGAGAGGGGGGCTCTGCTCTTTTGAGCAACCCCCTCTAGATCTACTTCTGCCCGATGGTGGCCGGAACAGGGGAGGCTCACCGCCGGCGATCCACACCGAATTGAGCTCGGGCTCATTGTCGGGAGGAAGAGGGAACATCCCCGGATCCATTTCAGCACTAAGCACGGTGCGAGAAGCTGTGCAACGTGCACGGCGGCGCCGGTGATAGAGAGAAGAACGGCGGCGATGATACGTCCCTATACACGTGATCTAGCTACGGGGGAAGGGGAAGGTTGCTCGTGCTCACCCACTGGTCGAGGAAGCCGAGCCTGTCGGAGAGGAAGTAGGGGAAGAAGCCGAGGCGGAGGAGATCGTCGGAGCGGAAGAGGAAGAAGGGGACGACGTCGACGTCGTGGAAGCAGACCCGATCTGCACCTCCTAGTTGCGGGAACGGATCCCCTCGAGGTCCCGCGTGCTCTTGGGCTGCTCGGAGAGGACGGAGACGCACGACAACGACGGCGACGAGCTCCTCATGGATCGGCCATGGCGGAGGAGGAGCTCGGCCCGACTACTTTCGATCTGGGGAGAGGAAGGAGGAAGATGAAAGAAGTGGCGGCGGCTTGGAGGAACCCTAGGCCCTGCACGGACGCCAAGGGGGCTTTATAGGAGGAGGAGGAGGCGAGGGACACGCGGCCTCGACGTTCGTGAGCACGGCGTCGTGTCTGTCGCGCTGTCTCTGAAGAAATTTGACGGAAAGGCGAGAGGAGGGATACGCCGTCTACAGGAGAGGGTAGGAGGTGGGTTGCGCGCGAGGAGGGAGTTACTGGGCCAGCTAGGGGAGAAAGCCCGCTCGAAGGCGCCAGGAAGAGAAAAAGAAAACCCACTGGGGTTTTCTATTTTAAAACAAACAGAGACAAAAACAAAACACACAGGCAACACTGTTGACCCTAAAAATAAAACAAAAATGCCCCTGGTCATAAGGAATTATGACCTATTTGAATAAAATGAAAAAGGAATTTTTGGAGCATTTAAATATTTACAAAACAGAATTTAAATAATTGTTTTGTGAATATTTACTCCACTCAAACAAAGTTCAAAAACACAATAACCCTAGCATCACATCCACTACAAAATACTCTAAAATATGGACATTTTTTAATCAGGGATGGAGCAAGTGAAACTTGAGCTTTGAGAAAATGGAGAGGGGGTTTTGAAACCTATTTTGAAACCTAGCATAGTTGCACCCTACTCTCAAATGCACCACTCATCAACACATGACATATCATGACATCACATATCATCCAAGGAACAACAACAACAACAAAACAATGAAGGCATGGATGAATGGATGCATGAATGCAAGGGTAGGCAAGGTAACCTCACATGATATAACACATGCATAGATCTCACATGGCAATGACAAGATGGACCCACATACAGAAGGTTCCAAATATGGCAAGTTACACTCTGGGGCATTACAGTATATGCATGTTGATGATGAAGGGTGTGTTACAAAGGCTTTTCAAAAAACCCGTCAGGTGCCACTAATGCCCGAGGGTGATGGTGTTGAGATGGATGACCACTTGAGAAAGAAGTGGTGTACCAAGAAAGATTTTGTGTGTGTGGTTCCGGAAACGGGATTAGATTTAAGATTTGTCGATCGTCCCAACCTTACATGTGTGACCACGATACCCCAATATGGGAACGGGGTTTTGTTGATTACTTTGGTCGATGATAGGAGATAACCAACATTACTAGTGACGGGAGTGAAGTGGTCACTCTCGGGACATGGGTCGTGCCAGGTAGGACGACTATGTTGTTTTTACAGGTTCCAGGCACACAGTTGGTCCCTGCATGGATGATACGATCTAGAGCGAGGCTCGTAGGATGTACATCATGTGGGTTGTGTACCAAACGAGTGGAATATTTGTTGTGTCGCCATGGGAAAGGCATTGTTTGGGTGCTTACCTCGGGTATGTTATATATCGCGAGTCGTGGATGACACAGAAGTTCCCCGAGATTTGTGGGTACAACGCGCAACCTTTGTAGAGTGTAAAACTATTCGAATAGTCGTGTCCACGGTCAAGGACAGTTGGGTAATCCTCCTTGAACTATGTCTAGTGGTTTCCGCATAAACCAGAGTGTGTGTGGGGGGGGGGGGCAATATGAGTAAAAGATGGTGACATGGGAAACATGATGCTCGAGCTAAGTCACTTGACTTGGCATGATGGGTGCACATGGGATGTCCAACCCTCAATTGATATAGATATATGTACCCTGTTCACTGGGTTGCCGCTATGCCTTGTGATGCGTGTCGCACGAGAATTTGATCATGTTGTTGCACTAGGGAAAAACGTGCTTTCCGCAAAATCAACATACTAGTGTTATATCCTACTTCGTTATTGCCTTGTTTCATATCATGGGTTGTTTGCGGGTACATTCAAAGTACTCATTGGCTTGCCATTGGTTATTTCAGTGACCAGGTAAGAGAGAACAGGAGAGGGAGAAGACTACCTTGGTGACGATCCTGCGAGCTAGGACGCTTCCCAGTCAGAATGCTTGTAGGTTAAGGCTGATGGCATGGGTTCATACTTTCAACCAAGATTTCCGCCATTAGATGAGTTTGGTGTGTTGGCCTTCAAGGCCCTATCTATGTAAGACTTGGCCTCAATGGTCCTTATTTGTATCAGAAAGTATGTATGAATGTAAGACTCTTGTTATTCAGTTTATGTATGTTCGGTGAGTATTGTTCTCTGGGATCATTAAGCACGTACATTCGGCGATCTTGACCTACAAGTCGGGGTCCCCACAACCACTTCCCAGCCTTCATCACAATCTGCGAGGCATTTTTGCGGGATCAACCCCACTTTGGCCTATGGGTGAAGGTTCTCAATGTCAAGCCCAAGGTCGTCAATGGCGAGCAGGCTCACTGCAGAGGGGCGATGACCAACAAGCTTGCTGGGGCTAAATGGCCAAAGACACATTCATAGATAATGTCAACGCGTGGCAGAAAGCGTGTTTCTACATCACCGAGCTACGCAATGCAGGTGAGGCAATGTAATGCCCCAGATGTAACCCTTGCTATATTTGGAACCTTTCCTATTTTGGAACCATGATTTCAATGCTATAAGAGTTATCATTTCATGTCATCACCTTTGCGTCATGGCATCATCCTCTCTTTTGCTTTGTTTCATTCTTGTTCTTGTGGTGGTGTGTGATGATGTGGTGATTATCAAGCTATGTTTTCAAATTAGGTTGCTTTCATACTAGGTTTCAAAAACCCCTTCTCCATTATTATTTGAGCTCATGTATTAACTTGTTTAAAACCTGTTTTAAAAATGTTGATCTTTTAGTGTGTTATCTTGTGTTTGAGGGGCATTGACTTGGGTTTTTTAAAACCTAAGCCATGTGGCGTTTTATTTAAAAAAAACATAATATTAAATTCTGTTTGGAATTTAATTTAGTTGCTCCAAAAATCTGTTTTATATTTTCTTTAAATAGGGCATAATTCCCTTATGCCCTAAGTATTTTTATTTTGTTTTCTTTAAACCCCTGTGAGGCTGTGTGCATTTTTGTTTGAGGGTGTTATTTTAAAAATAGAAAAACCTTTTTATTTCTTTCTTATCAGGCGCAGGTGGGCTGTCTTCCTCCTTCCCCCTGGCCCATCTCTTTTCTTTCTCTCGCGCGGCCCTCTCCCTGTTCGTTCTTCCTCCTCTGACACCGTTGCTTCTCGCCTTTCCGTCAGTGGGGCATCAGAGAGAGGGAGCGTCGTCGACACCGTGAATACACGGAAGGCGAGGACTATAAAGCCTTGGCGTGCGTGCCCCCTCCTCCTAGGGTTCCTCCCTTCCTTCTCCTCCGCCGCCAGCTCCTTCTTCCGCCTCCTTCTTCCCCTCCTCACGTAAGGTTCACACAGGGATACCTTCGGGTTCAGAGAGAGCGCCTCCTCGCCATCGTCCCTCTCCTCGTCGCCGGTGCCTCCTCGTCGAATCCAGGCGTGCAAGGAGGATTCTGGATCCTCCCTCGCTCCATTCCCGGCGCTAGGGGGATGGATCCTCTCCTCTGGCGACCTCTCCTCGCCGTCGTCGTCTCGGGCGGAGCAGAGAAGCTCGTCGCCGTCGACCTCGCCTCTCCCTCCTCTTCTCGGCAGCAGGGACTCCTTCGAGCACCCCTAAGTGAGCCCCCTTTCCTTCCCCGCGCCTAAAGGCTCACCTGTCGCCGGAATTGCGCTGCCATCGTGTCCTGTTCCGGCCGGTTGCGCAGTCGCGTCGCACCGCCGTCTAAGGGCCCCTCCGCGTGGGTTAGCCACTGGAATGGGTTCCCCCAACCTCCTGTGTCCCGTGCCGTAGTAGCCGTAGGTGGTAGATCGCCGGAGCGTCATCGGGGAGTCTCCCCTGTTCCGGCCGCCGCGTGTGTGCAGTAGGAGCAGAGGGGGATGCTCAAAAGAGCAACTCCCCCCTCTCTTTTAAGTTTCGATCGAGTAGCAGAGTGGTAGGGGTTCGTTGTTGCTTCGGGCAGATCCGGGGTTCGATCCCCCGCAGCCCCCTTTTAATTTCTGTTTTGCTGGGGTAGTTGCTTGGCAGAGAAGCTTACCCTGCCCCCTTCCTCCTCTCTGCCAAGAGCGAAGTGGTAGCCCAGTGGTGATGGTGTGGTGTTGTGGTGCAGAGGTCCTATGTTCGAATCCAGGGGCCTCCCCCTTTTATTTTATTTTGCTTCCCCTTGTTTGTTTTTCTTCCTTTTCCTTTTCTTGAGCAGCAAGTATGCTTGTTTTTCTTTTAGCAAAACCAGGGGGTTTAATCCTTTTAAATCTTAGCTTATACACATGTATGTGTCTGTGCAAGTGCTTGTGTGTGTATTAGGTGGTGTGTGCACTAGTGTGTGTGTGTATTAGGTGGTGTGTGCACTAGTGTGTGTGTGCACATGAGTGAAGGTGTGCACACATGTGAGTGTGTGTGTGCATGTTGTTGCACTTGCACATGAGCAAGAGGGCCTAGCCCCTCATGTTGCACCTTTTGTAGTGTGTGTGTGTGTGTGTGTGAGCACATATATGTGTGTGTATGTGCTCATGCATGTGTGTGTGTGGGCATGGGTGCACATATGCACTTGTGCATGAGGGCTAACCCCTCATGCTTGCCACATTGGAGTGATGTAGTGGTGTATGGGACTTGTGTGTGTGCATGTGTAGGTGTAGATGTTGCTACATGTGCTATATTTACATGTGATATTGTTCCTATATGTCATATTGGATTCTAGGTGTTGTTTTTCGAGCTAGCTTTGTGCCTAGATGTTACATGCAAGTACCCATGTATTATATATGATTTTGTGGTAGAATCATCCGAGGAATCCATTGATGGAATCAGATTTCACTTTAGAGCAACTTCATAAAACTATTATTTTCTGTCATGATGCCATGTTTAGTGCTTTGTATTATGTGGTGCCTTGACCCTATGAGGATGAATCCTTGATGTAGTAGTAGTGGATGAACCCCTCTACAGCATGGGATCTTTGTTTTGTTCATAGGAATTTGTATGCACCTATTGTGCCTTGTCAAAGTTGACACTTGACTGAAACTGACAGCTTTGTGAAAATCTGTAATTTTCACTAAGTCTATGAATCTAATGTTATTTGCTTCCCCTGTTGTCTTGGTTGCAAAAGCTGATGTGTTGGGAATCAGCCCATGCAACAAACTAAAGTTTGTGAGATTTTGTGTTTGTCTAGCTCCCTGTTAAATGTCATGCTTATTCACCTCCTTTAGATATCATTTTGGAGGCTGCCAAAATGCTTCACAACATAAGCAACTCGTGAAAATCTGAGATTTTCACTAAGTCCCAGAATCTGTATTATTTTGTCCAAGTTAATGCTTGTAGATCTGCTCATGCGTGACTCCTTTGTATTAACTTCTTGCACAGGGTTGTAGAGCTTTTGAATGGATTTTGCCTCATATTTTGTTTGGCTCATTTGGATGGCTGTAGCTACTTTAAATATTGTAGACAAACTGCTATGATGCTGTTAAAAATAGATTGCATGTTTTGTTGATTTGAAGCTTGTGTGGGCTTTGTTGATGGTGTGGTGTGTTCTAATGCACCACCCCACTTGTATTTTGTTGCTTGATCATGTGGCAACCTGGTAACACCAGGGGAGTGCCATTGGGGAGGTTTGTGATTTATTTGAACCGTAGGTCTCCATATCTTGTTTTGTAGTTTCCGGTTGATCCGTAGCTCCGTTCTCTACGTTCTTTATATGCTTTTGCATCTTTTTCCCATGATGCACATGTTCATGCCATCATCATGCATGTCAAGATAACTTAATATGAGGTTCTGTCCAGAATTCTATTAACTCAATTAGTGCATATGAAAGTGACTAGAATAGTGATGCATGCTTCCTTCTTCACACATGCATCATATTGTTTGTTGCATCATGTTCTGTTGGTGTTCATTGGCTGTTATTTTATCTTGGGTAGAATCGGGATCGGAGAGCGAGTACGTGGATTCTGGAGAGTACGTGAAGGAAGATCAAGAGTAGTTCCAAGCTGAAGACATCACAGGCAAGATGACCGTGACCTTGATATCGTATCTAGCTTTGTTATGCGTAGAATCACATTTCCTTCGATACATGCTCGCTGCCTACCACTTGATATAAATGCCTCCTGACATTGCCATGGAACCCAAACACCTCCCTCTCCTAGCAAATGTTGTTTGGCTAAGTAGGCTTGCTCAACTTCTAATGAGTAGCTTTGCTAGTTGCACGTGCCAACTGTCTCATGTGATAACATGAGTATTTTGATATCATTATGTTTAAACTGCTATTTAATTAATGCACCTATATACTTGGTAAATGACGGAAGGCCTAGCCTTTTTGTCGGGTGATTTGTTCCGTTGTTGCCGCCTTAGTTTTGGTTACCTGTGTTTGATTCCATAACTGATCGCTCCTAACATGTTCGGGGTTGTTATGGGGAACCCCTTGATAAATCGTGTAGTGTTAAGGCTTGTATGGTAGGACCCAGCATTGGTTTTAATTTGCTAATCACCTAATAATAATTTGCATAGGGAATAGCTACCCCGAGGAATTAATCAACAACTCGGGCCAGTGCTCCTCATGAGTGTTGGTCCAAACTAGAGTCGTGTGCAGGGCCAACCCGGGGCAACTCGGGAGATGTCTATCAGGCCACTGTACGCTGTGCTCATCTGTCGTGTCCTGAGACTGAGATACGCGGCTCTTATCGGGGTCGTCGACACGACGGGAGGTCGTGCTAGATTTGTCTTACCTTACCGATATATCTTGCGTATAGGAATCCCGGTGAAACTTTGGGTCTCCTCCAAGTTGAGGTTTTCCTGTAAGGAATCCGACGAGACACGAGTTAGAGGATTACTTTGCGGCCCGTGGCAGTATGTGATGGACTAGTTGGAGCACCCCTGCAGGGTTTAATCTTTCGGAAAGCCATGCCCGCAGTTATGTGGCAACATGGATAATTTGGTAACATCCGGTTCTAGACAACTTAAAGTAACTCTAATAAAACTGTCAACTGAGTGTGTAACCGTGACTGCCTCCTTCGAAGACCTCTCTTCGATCGGGAACATGTTGGGGTTATGTTTGACGTAAGTAGGTGTTCACGATCACCTAGTGATCATCTAGTCTTCGATCGCTTGCGTAGACCACCATATAAATTACTCTGTTCATCCTAGGTTAGCCACCATATATGCTTAGGTTGCTGCAAACCATACACTAAACCTTCCTCACCTAATAACTTGACTAGATTCAGTACCAAGGTCATTAGATTGTTGAGTCCTCGTGGCTCACAGATTACTACAAACCCCCAACAGGTACAGGTACGCCCGATGCAGGAGATCCTGATGAAAACCAGCTGAAGTGGGAGTACGATGAGGACTCTGACCGTCTGTATGTGAAATATTCGGAAGACTGAGGCCGTGGTCGTGATCGTGGGCTAGCATACGGGATGTGTTAGATCATCTGTTTTTCTATTTTAAGTCCGTAGCTGGACTTGCTGCTACTCTGAATAATGTGTATCTGTAAGCTATGATATATTCTTAACAGATGGCAAGTGTATGCCCTACTTGTTAATCTTTATTTATGTAATGTGATGATTATCCCGTTTGCGAAACGCGTAGATGCGCCTGCTACGTCAACAAAAGTCCTTCCCCGGCAGTGGTGCCAGAGATCCTTCTGTCGTCTCTTGAGCTTGCGTTGGTTTTTCCCTTGAAGAGGAAAGGGTGATGCAGCACAGGAGCAGTAAGTATTTCCCTCAGTTTGAGAACCAAGGTATCAATCCAATAGGAGAATCTCGTCAAGTCCAGAGTACCTGCACAAACACAAAGAGCTTGCACCCAACGCTATAAAGGGGTTGACAATCCCTTCAAGATTGTTTGCAAAGGATCCGAAGGCGGAAAGTGCAACGAAGTAAAAAGTGTAAGGCTGAAAATATGGTGTGGAGTAGACCCTGGGGCCATAGTGTTCACTAGAGGCTTCTCTCAAAATAGAAAATATTACGGTGGGTGAACAAATTACTGTCGAGCAATTGATAGAACCAAGCAAAGTCATGACGATATCTAAGGCAATGACCATACATATAGTCATCACGTCCGAGACAAGTAGACCGATACTTTCTGCATCTACTACTATTACTCCACACATCGACCGCTATCCAGCATGCATCTAGTGTATTGAGTTCATGACGAACAGAGTAACGCCTTAAGCAAGATGACATGATGTAGAGGGATAATCTCAAACCAATGATGAAAACCCCATCTTTTTACCCTTGATGGCAACAACACGATGCGTGCCTCGCTACTAAATCTGAGATTGGTTTTTAAAAAACTGGTTAAAATGGTTTGGTTTTTACACTCGGCCTTGACTGGTTTAGGTTTAATTAGTGTCACGCCCAAGATGTGACCCTATCCTCAATTTGGCACGAGGGCCTCGTCGGGGATAGAAGCACATCTCGTCGTGTCGCAAGAATGGATATTGTTACAAGTACATGTACTGAAAAGAAGAGATAAATAAAGAGTTGGCTTACACTCGCCACAAGCTACATCAGAGTCACATCAGTACATTACATATTCATCAAGAGTAAGAGCAGGGTCCGACTACGGACGAAAATAAACGACAAAAGAAGAACGACGTCCATCCTTGCTATCCCAGGCTGCCGGCCTGGAACCCATCCTAGATCGATGAAGAAGAAGAAGAAGAAGCAACTCCAAATGAACAATCAACGCGCTCACGTCACATAACCTTTACCTGTACCTGCAACTGGTGTTGTAGTAATCTGTGAGCCACAGGGGACTCAGCAATCTCATTTCCAAAGGTATCAAGACTAGCAAAGCTTAATGGGTGAGGCATGGTTAAGTGGTGAGGTTGCAGCAGCGGCTAAGCATATATTTGGTGGCTAACTTACGAGTACCAGAAATAAGACGGGGAAGATCTACGCATAATGGACGTGAACTACAGATGATCAAATGACTGATCCTGAACACCTACCTACGTCAGGCATAACCCCACCGTGTCCTCGATCGGAGAAGGAACTCACGAAAGAGACAATCACGGTTACGCACATAGTTGGCAAGTTTTTAATTAAGTTAACTTCAAGTTATCTAGAACCAGTGTTAAACAAAGTTTCCACGTTGCCACATAACCGCGGGCACGGCTTTCCGAAAGATTTAACCCTGCAGGGGTGCTCCAACTAGTCCATCACAAATTACCACAAGCCGCATAGAAATCCTCAATCACGAAGCTCGCGATCTCGTCGGATTCCCTAGTGGAAAACCTCAACTCTGAGATTACCCAAAGCATCACCGGAATCCCGATGCACAAGATATCTCGTGAAAGGTAAAACTAATCCAGCAAGGCCGCCCGACGTGTCGACGATCCCGATAGGAGTCGCGTACCTCGTTCTCAGGACACGGCGGATGAGCTAGACGTCGGGATCGCTAAACCTCCGGGTGACCAGAGGGGCGCCGGACATCGCTCAGGTGGGACCAACACTCATGAGGAGCACTGGCCCGGGGGTTGATTAAGTTATCCTCGGGGTCCGGAAAGTCCCTATGCAATTTTATTAGGTGTTTAAGCAAATGTAGTACCAAAGTTGGGCCTTGCCAGACCAGCTTTAATCTAAAACGAATTATCAAGGGGGTCCCCATAACAACCCCGAACGTGTTAGGAGCGCTCATTTATGGAACATAACACCGGTAGCCGAAACTAAGGGGGCAAAGGTGGAACAAAACACCAGGCTAGAAAGGCCGAGCCTTCCACCTTTTACCAAGTATATAGGTGCATTAAATTAAATAGCATTAATATGGTGATATAACAAGGAACCCATGTCTTCACATGGAAGCATCTGCACCTGCAACTAGCAACGCTAACACAGGGTGAAGCAAGCGGTAACATAGCCAATCAGTGGTTTGCTAGGTTGAACAGGTTGAAGGTTAACATGGCATTGTTGAGAGGTTGACATTTAAGAGGTGGTAGGCAACGAGACATAATCGATAGAAGCGATAAAACTAGCATGGCAATGATAGTAATGGTATCTGGGGAAATGATCATCTTGCCTGAGATCCCGCTTGGAAGAAGAATGCCTCCGTGAAGCAGACGAACCGACGTAGTCGAACGGGTCCTCACAATCCGGCACGCTGCGGAACTCTATCAAGAAGAAGCAAACCGGAAACACGAAATTCACCACACGATGCACAACACATATGATGCATGAGCTACTGAATACATACAAGTCACGGCGGGGCAAATCACACAATCAAACACTACACATTAAGTGAAGTTCAATATGCACGAGTTGCACATTGACGAAACTCCACGTTTATTATTTAGTTCACTCCCGGTTATCTACACGGCAATATTAATGTTGTCAAACATGCAAGAGGTTAAGCGGAAGTTAAACTACCTATCTAGGCATTTTAAATGAGGTCGGAAATGTCATATAGCACCTCCGAAACGACCTCACATGTTAATTTACAATTCTGTCCAGATCTAAACTAATGCATTTAATTGGTTGTTAAACAGCAAAACAAATAGGTTCACGTGATTCTACGCGTCAAGGCAAGCAATCTACACATAAAGAACATCTCCAACGGAGCTACGGTTCAAAAGATACAAGCACCGCAAGATATGAGGGCATGAATGCAAAAATGTGTGCAACGGCGGCTACGAGCACTTCAACACAAACAACCCGCAAGAGAAAATGAAACTACACAAGATTCTAAGCAAGTTTCATGTAGGACACGATCAAATCGGAGCTACGGTTCGAAAACTACGAGCAAAACAAGAAACACTACAATCTGCCAAAATCAGCCACATAGCACTTTCTACGCCCCACATCTTCGGCTACACAACTCCGATAAGCTCAAGCAAGGCATGACACGGAAGAGGGCAAGAAGCACTACTACAAACATCTAACAACAACTAGCATGGCAGCAAGGAGCACTAGGAAAAGAAGACACAAAATGGCATCTCACACACTATTTCAGACTTAGTGAAAATAACACCTCCTGAAAGTGCAGTTTTCAGCCTGAAGCTATATTGACAGCAGCAAAACCTATATCTACAGGACTCCAAATGGCATGAAAATTCACAGCATGCTAGAGAAACACAAGGGGTACAACTAACTCCATTGGACCAACCTCAAAAGAGCTACAGATCACAAGATGCAATCAAGACAAGACAGCAACAAAATAATAACAGATTCCAGACTTAGAAATATTTCAGCTCCTCTAAAACAGCACTATTTCTAGCAACTTGAGAGCAAGCAAACAACACCTAAACATGCATTTCTATTGCAACCAAAAATACCAGGGGCTAAACAAAACATCCAAGATCAACTCCCTAGTTGACAACTTAATCAAACGGAGCACGGAATAAATCCTACGAATTAAACCAAAGGGCATCACGGCAAAATATCTCGCGAACTAACTTGCTCTAATGCTAAAACTAATTGCATAGAAAAATAAATATGTGGGGTTTGCAACACAAAATAATGCCACACATTAATGCGAGATAATCATCTAAACGCGGGAAAATAAATTACCGGCAAATCTTACACGCAAAAAATTACGCATGGCCACTCTAAAATACATGGCAAATAAGTCCCTAAAACATGGGAATTTCTAAAACGGCATTCGGGCAAACCGGACACGCGCGAAAAAAATAAACTACGGGCAAAACATTATAGGCATCACACTATTCTAGGCATACGGCGCGTTAACGACGTCAAATAAATATGCAAGTTGGATAATCGTCTTCTACGCACAAAACTACGTGAAATCCATATAAAATACGCCTCGATCCGACTTACGGTTTAGAAACTACGGTCATTTTAAAATCTAGCAATTTTCTGAAATCAACAAATCTTTGGAAAATCCTAAAATATACTAACGGGCCTAATTCGTTCAAGGGCCTAACAGAGCAAGCGCTTAAATAAAAAAAAATGCACTCGGCTCGGGTTAAGCTCACCTCGGTGGGCCTCGGGGCTGGCCTGGCCGAGGCGAGGAGGTGGAGGCCTCGATCTGGGCCGGCTCGGGGAAGGGTCACAGCCTGGGCCTGGGGCGCTACTCGCGCTGGTGGGCCTCGGCTCGAGGCGGCCCTGGGAGGAACCGCAACGGGGAACGCTCCCCGATCTGGCGCCGCTCCAGATCGAGCGAGGGACCTCGCAGCGACGGGATCGGCCCGCACAGGGAGGCGGCGCACTCCGGCGGCGGCCAACTGCGGTGGGAGACGGCCGGAGACGGGCGGGACGGACCCCGGCGGCGGAGGCTCGCGCGGCGGCGGCGATCCGAGGCGACGGCAGGGATAGCTCCTCAAGGAGCTCGGGGCTGCCATGGGGCTCCTGGCGGGAACCATGGAGTAGGCAGGGCCGGCGAGGCACCGGGTGGTGGCGCGGGGTGCTGCCGGTGCCGGCGAGAGGCGGCGGCGAGGCATGGTGCAGGCGGCGGCGGCGCCACAGGGAGGCGGCGGCGGCACTACAGGGAGGCTCGGGCGCAGGGACGAGAACGGGGCGGCGGCGGCGGCCGGATGGGCCTGCCCGGGCCCGATCTGGGCTCGGCGGGGCCGCGACGGCTGGTGCTGGTGAGGGAGAGAGAGTGTGTGGGGAATTAGGGTTAGGTGGTGCGGATTTCGAGGAGGAGAGAGGAGTGGCTCTCTAATTAATGGCATGGGGCTATATATAGACAAACGGGGGGCTCGGTTAACCGGAATCGCGTTCCGGATCCAACCGCGGGGTCGGATTCTGACGATTCCGCACGAGGGAATGGGTACGCGGCCGTGTAGAGGGGATATCCGGAGACGAGAGGGAGAACGGGCGGCGCGGCACGAATTTTTGAAAACACCTTCAGACGTCCGACGGTAGACCGAATACGGTGCCGCTACGGTCGACCGTTCGGGTACCAGACGGACTCCGATCGCGACGAAATTCGACAGGCGGCCTAGCTAGAAATAAATAATACCGCACGACAAATCTCAACCCGATTAGAGGAAGTTTTATACACGCTTTAGAAACAGAGTTTTGACGGTGCTGCGGGCGCGTGCGAGTGCGGTCGGACTCAGAACGAACAACGACGTTAACCGACAACTAACAACGGGTGCAAGTTTTGAAAACTGGCGGCAACGGAGATGCCGATGCAATGCAGATGATGTGCATGATGCGATGATGATGCAACAAATAAAAAATAGCGCCCGACGAAAACGGAAAGAGAGGGGAATCTTCTGGAACGTCGGTCTTGGGGTGTCACAATTAGGTTGAGGCTTTTTAAGTTTGGTTTGCTTTGGATTTACAGAGAAAGCAATTTGGATATGAATGGTTATGGGCCTAAACCGTTTTATATATTTTGGGCTTGAAACTGTGGGTAGAACCCAGTTATTGCATTGGTTTGGCCTCAACTACGAGCAAGCCCGCACGGCCGCACCACCTTCTCCTCCCTCCCGAGTCCCGACTCTGCCGCCGTACGCACCACGCTCCTCCCTGCCGACCGTCGCATGCAGGCCTCCTCCCTACCGGCCGCCGCACGCATGCCTCCTCCCCGCCGTCCGTCGCAGATCTGGCACCGTCCTGCTCCTCCTCGCCGCCATACTCGCGGCGGCCGCCGTCGCCTCCGCCTACGCCATCGGCGACAAGTGCGCCGCTCGCAAGGCCGTCGCGGTGAGCTCCTCCCCTGATCTCTTCTTCCTTCCGTTCTTCTCCATCTCCAGTTTTTCCCGCTCTCCGGAAAGCGATTTTCCCACCTAGATCTTCATGGATTCCGTGTAGTTTGTGGGGGGGGGCTACTAATCATGCACAATAATCTATCGCGATTTATCTGCACCATCCAGCTGCATCGTTTTGCAGTGTGTACATGTTGAACACTCGGTTGTTGTCTGATGAGACCCATTCTAGCTGGCTTTTCAAGTTCATCTATTATCAAAGATTTGTAGTTTTTTGTGGTGTCTGACAGGATCTGAATATGTAACATAAACCAAAGTTATCATTAAATATTAGACAAATCGTTCTTGGTAGCCTATCTCTTCAGTCCACGAAATTGACAAGCACCCAGTTTCATTTTGGCTGAACATATATCTTCAGGAAAACAATATTGGGAAACATACATAGTTTAACCTGATCGTAAGAAATGTCTGGTATCTTAACTTATCAGATACGTTTCAGCTGTCAACCATTAATTTTTGTAGTATCTAGTGAAAGGATTGTACATAATTGATATTATCATTATGTGCTTTGTCTAATTAGATAAAACCATTTCTCTATCAAGTACAGTTTTTTAGTTGCTTATAGGTGGGAGGTCAACAACAACTATTTCTCTATCAAGTACCCCTTTTGCCATCCTGATATGCACATGGAGCATGGTGTTCTTGACCTGCCAAATTTTCTATTATGGATGATTTGATCTGCTGTTTCTTTGTGTAATATACTCTGCTGGTTTAAATCTGATTCTATATGTTTAAATGGTTTGGTTTTTTCCCATGCAGTGTGCTCTAAGAATTTGAGGAATGTCTACCTCAGAGGGTTCTGAGACTTCCGATTCCATGGATGAGGATATGAGTCAAGTATCACATGGTAGAAGGTCCAAAGTATGGGAGCACTATGAACAAGAACTGGTTGTCGTAGAAGGAGACCCCAAGGACGTGTGCAAATACTGTCGATGGCAATTTCACACCAAGTTTGGAACTAGCAGTTTGAGACCCATATTGCAGAGGCTTACCGATCAATTGAGGATGCTTGCAGGAAGAGGTTTCTACTGACCATGAAAAAAAAGCCATCCGAAGGCCTGTTCGTGTTTGATGAAAAAGTTACATTCATTGGGTTGCCTCCCAACAAGCGCTATTGTTTAACGCCCTTAGCTAGGCATAAAAGCGATAGAATCACGTATCGTCGTCTTTGGTGCTCAAACCATAAGTGGCCCTCATCATGGATTCATAAGGCAATCTTATTTTATTTCTAGGAAAGTGTTCCATGCCCTTCCTTAAAGGAAATTGAAATCTAATATTCCATTCCTTCATATCGATGATAGCACTGATAGTCCTTAGGAAAGGTCTACCAAGAATAATAGGGCATGTAGGATTGCAAACAATGTCAAGCACGATGAAATCCACGGGTACATAGTTCCTATTTGCAATAATAAGAACATCATTGATCCTTCCCATGGGTTTCTCGACAGTAGAATCAGCGAGATGCAAATTAAGAGAACACTCTTCAATCTCATTAAAACCCAGAAGATCACATAAAGACTTTGGAGTCGCAGAAACACTAGCACCCAAATCACACAAAGCATTGCATTCATAGTTTTCGATTTTGATTTCGATGGTAGGTTCCCACTCATCATGAAGCTTTCTAGGGATAGAGACTTCCAATTCAAGTTTCTCTTCAAGAGATTTTATCATGGCTTCGATGATATGATCGGTAAAGGCCTTGTTTTGGCTATAAGCGTGTGGAGAGTTTAACATGGATTGCATCAAGGAAATGCATTCAATCAAGGAGCAACTATCATAATTGAATTCCTCGAAATCCATGGTAGTAATTTCATTACTACTCAAAGTTTTAATATCTTATACTCCACTTTCAATGCTTTTAGCATCAAGATAGATGGACTCCGAATCATTGGGGCACTTTTCAACCAAAGTGGATTCATATCCAGCCCCATAATCATTAGGTTTGACACAAGAAAACAAAGATTCAATGGGAGTCACACCAAGCACTTTAAGATCTTCGTGATTCTTATCACGAGAACACGCCTTTTTAAGCTATTCATGTCTAGCACGAATTTGGGCGGATCTTTCTTTGCTCTCAATCATGGAAACACGCATAGCTTTCAAAGTTTCATCCATATTGAACTTGGGAGGAGCACATCTAACTTTTAAAGCATCAACATCACTAGACATTCTATCAACGCTCTTAGCCAAATCGTCAATTTTGAGTAGTTTTTCCTCTATGGACGCATTGAAAATCTTTTGAGAGTTGATGAACTCTTTGATATTACTCTCTAGATCAGAGGGTAATCTATTGTAATTTCCATGTGTATTGTTGTAGGAGTTGCCAAAGTTATTAGAGGAGTTACTAGGAAAAGGCCTAGGAACATAGTTTCCTCTAAAAGCATTGTTGTTGCCAAAATCATTCCTACCAACAAAATTAACATCCAAGCTAGCGTTGCTAATCTCAATCAAAGAAGACAAGGGCATATCAATAGGATCTAAAGGAGCACTTCTACTAGTAACCAAATTCATTAACTCATCCATCTTAGCACTCAACGAGTTAATTTCTTCTATAGAGTGTACCTTCTTACTAGTAGGTGACCTTTCAGTGTGCCACTGAGAGTAGTTCATCATGATGTTGTATAGGAGCTTTGTGGCTTCCCCTAACGTGATTTCCATGAACGTTCCACCTGAGGCAGAGTCCAAGATATTTGTAGAAGCGAAATTCAAGCCAGCGTAGAAGATTTGTATAATCATCCAAAGACTCAAGCCATGAGCGGGACAATTTCTAATCATCAATTTCATTCTCTCCCAAGATTGTGCAACATGTTCATGATCAAGTTGCTTGAAATTCATGATATCATTATGGAGAGAGATGATCTTAGCCCGCGGAAAATACTTGGATATATAAGCATCTTTGCACTTATCCCAAGAATCGATACTATTTTTGGGCAAAGAAGAAAACCAAGTTTTTGCGCGATCTCGCAACGAGAAAGGAAAAAAGCTTCAATTTAATCACATCATTATCCACATCTCTCTTCTTTTGCATATCGCAAAGCTCAATGAAGGTATTGAGATGGGATGCGGCATCTTCACTAGGAAGGCCGGAGAATTGCTCTTTCATAACAAGATTCAGCAAAGCGGCATTGATTTCGTATGAATCCGCACTAGTGGCGGAAGCAATCGGAGTACTAATAAAATCATTATTATTAGTATTCGAGAAGTCACAAAGTTTGGTGTTTTCATTCATGGTGACTTCAGCAAGCAAGCAAGCACACAAGCGAACAAAGAGCAAGCGAGAAAAAGGGCGAACGGAAAGGCAAACGAAAAAGGCAAATTGTGAAGTGGGGGAGAGGAAAACGAGAGGCAACTCGCAAACAAAGTAAATGCAAGAGATAAGTTTGCGACACCTACTTGCATGAGTTCTTGACTTGATCCTCCCCGGCAACGACGCCAGAAATCCTTCTGCTATGTCAACAAAAGTCCTTCCCCGGCAGTGGTGCCAGAGATCCTTCTGTCATCTCTTGTGCTTGCGTTCGTTTTTCCCTTGAAGAGGAAAGAGTGATGCAGCACAGGAGCAGTAAGTATTTCCCTCAGTTTGAGAACCAAGGTATCAATCCAGTAGGAGAATCTCGTCAAGTCCAGAGTACCTGCACAAACACAAAGAGCTTGCACCCAACGCTATAAAGGGGTGGACAATCCCTTCAAGATTGTTTGCAAAGTGAGATCCGAAGGCGGAAAGTGCAACGAAGTAAAAAGTGTAAGGCTGAAAATATGGTGTGGTGTAGTCCCCGGGGCCATAGTGTTCACTAGAGGCTTCTCTCAAAATAGCAAATATTACGGTGGGTGACGATATCTAAGGCAATGATCATACATATAGTCATCACGTCCGAGAGAAGTAGACCGATACTTTCTGCATCTACTACTATTACTCCACACATCGACCGCTATCCAGCATGCATCTAGTGTAATGAGTTCATGACGAACAGAGTAACGCCTTAAGCAAGATGACATGATGTAGAGGGATAATCTCAAACCAATGATGAAAACCCCATCTTTTTACCCTTGATGGCAACAACACGATGCGTGCCTCGCTACCCTTGTTTCACTGGGTGAGGTCACCGCACGGTATGAACCCAAAACCAAGCATGTCTCCCATTGCAAGAATCATAGATCTAGTTGGCCAAACAAAACCCACAACTCGAAGAGAATTACAAGGATATGAAATCTTGCATAAGAGAGATCAGAAGAAACTCAAATAAGATTCATAGATAATCTGATCATAATTCCACAATTCATCGGATCTCAACAAACACACCGCAAAAGAAGATTACATCGGATAGATCTCCATGAAGATCATGGAGAACTTTGTATTAAAGATCCAAGAGAGAGAAGAAGCCATCTAGCTACTAGCTATGGACCCGTAGGTCTATGGTGAACTACTCACGCATCATCGGAGAGGTCATGGTGTTGATGAAGAAGCCCTTCGTATCCGAATCCCCCTCCGGCAGGGCACCAGAACGTGCCCCAGATGGGATCTTGCGGAGACAGAAGCTTGCGGCGGCGGAAAAGTACTTTCGATGATCTCCTGATTTTTTATGGATTTTTAGGGAATATATAGGCGCCAAACCTAGGGCAAAGGAGCCTCACGGAGCCCACAAGCCAGGAGGCTGCGAGTCCCCTGGCCGCGCCATGAGGGATTGTGGGGTCCCTGGTGGCCCCCTACCCTGATTCTCCGGCTCCCCGATCTTTTTCTGTTCTGGAAAAAATCTTTTTGGTAGGTTCATTCCGTTTGGACTCCGTTCAAAATCCTCCTCTAAAAGGGGTCAAAAACATTGAAAAAACAGGAACTCGCACTTGGCACTGAGTTAATAAGTTAGTCCCAAAAAATATATAAAAGGCATGCAAGACATCCAAAGTTTGACAATATAATAGCATGAAACCATAAAAAATTATAGATACGTTGGAGACGTATCAGCGCCCCTTTCCCCTTTTGAGGCCTTGCCCCCAAATAAGGAAAGGGCCGCATCTTAGTTGTTACAAGTTGGTAATCAGAGCCTTACGACCATAGGAGCCTTTGTGTGATCGAACTTGGCCGAGTCAAGTCTAGTAAAATGTTTTGAGTCTTAGTTATATCGGAGGGTAGGTTTCTTTTTTCTCCTCTTCTATGCTCTGGTGAGGTTCTCGACTTAGGAAATCTTAATTCTACTACTCTTCTCGCTCAAAAAAAATTTAGGGTCACGCGGGTATTTTGAAATCTATATGATATCGATGTGACGGAGTTCTGTCTTGGTGCCTCCTGTCTGACTTGATTTCTTCCGGGGAGTTGAGCTCCAGGGGATTCTTGTGCACATCGCCATCATTCAGATTTCTTAGTATCTCAGGTCGGAGGATGTTTGTAATTGCTTCAATACTAGTTGTGACGAGAGGAGTCCGGCTTCCCCAGTAGTGGTGCAGAGAGTTCCGGATGTATCGCCACACTTTGTATCATTATGATCACGAGGGTCTGTAGTAGATGAAGGTCCGAGATTCTGGTTATGTGTTGACGGATGTGATACACTGGACGGGTTATTATAGGAGTTGTGTGAAATATTACTCATTGTATCCGTGTACCAGATTGCATGACCAGATATTTCGGGAATTCATAGGTGGGATATCAAGTAGTGACTTATAGGACAATCTTCCTACAGATGCATGATGCGAGGTTGGGATTCGACATTCAGTGGGTACGTTTGTTCACGGTCGTCTTACAGCGGTTCTCGTTGTGTCTTAAAGAGTCCTTGTAGCTTGCTACAGCTCGGGGATGCTTCGTAAGTCGTGTGCACTGCCTTGCACAGGATGGCTACTGTAAATTCGAGCCTGTGCGATCATATCGACGAAGATATCGGATGGAATCTCTATCATACGTTTGTTCCGAGCAGTTCTAGCTCATACTTGATTTGCAAGTGGTCTTTAATCAGATTCTGTTGACAGTCACTTTGAAGAAACATTCTTACTATTTTGTTCGAGTGTAATTGCTAATATTCTTGTTCAAATATTCTTGCCTTTTGATTCAGCTTTACATTCAATATTATTCTCTGGTCTAATGTGTTGTCCGTCTTCAGGATGGCTCCACCAACTCGTCAGAATCTGGGTCGTGAGGGTGCTGATGTTCCGCCACCACCCCTCCGCCTCCTCCTCCGTCGCCGCCTCCTCCTGCAGAGGCTTGGCAAGCGGTGATGGCTGCAAAAAATGTTAACACCCAGATGTTAATCTAGCTGTTGCAAGAGAGGACAAATCAGCAGCAGGGCAATTTCAACCATGGTGGTAATCAGTTTGCATCTCTGAGTTAATTCCTGGCAAACCAGCCGAAGACCTTCACATCGTGTGATCAGCCGTTTGACGCAGAGGACTGGATTCGGGATATGAACAAACATTTTGAGTGCAGCAATGTCCGTCCAGAGGACTTCGTCAAGTTTGCAACGTTTCAGCTCAAGGGGTAGGCAGCAGTTTGGTGACAGCAGTTGAAGGACTCCACGGGTGGCAAATTGATCAGTTGGGATGAGTTCTCTAGAGATTCAGGTCCCACTATATCCCGTCTAGATTTGTGGAAGAGATGCGTGAGAAGTTCACACGCTTGAAGCAAGGTGGTTCCTTTGTGTACAAGTACAATGTCGAGTTCCATGAGATGGCTCGATATGCCTTGCAGGACATTCCAGATCAGAAGAGCAAGATCTATCAGTTCAAAGGTGGTCTCAGAGAGGACTTGCATCTGGCCCTCACCGTGCACGATCCCGATGAGTTTGATAAGTTCTATAACTTGGCTCTCAGGGCTGAGGTAGCTTTGCTCAGGGTGGAGAATTCGAAGAGGCGTTTCACAGAGTCCAGTTCATCTCCCTCAACTCAGGTGGTTCCGAAGCAGCAGAAATACTGGGTGTCTCTTCCTCCTCCTCCTCCTCGGCAGACTCAACAGTTCAAGAAATCAGGTGGTCGTGGTTCTTCCCACCCACCCAACCCAGCTTTTCAGCACAGGTTTTAGTAGTAGAAGCAAGAGAATCCTTAGGTGTAGTTCCGTCAGCCGACAGATGTTACTTGTCACAAGTGTGGGCAGAAGGGTCACTATGCCAACAAGTGCACCTCTCAGTTGCGTCTTCCGCCTCCTCCTCCAGGGAAGCCCCCAAGAAATGCTATAGTGAAGTTCAACCCCAGGTCTGCGAGAGTCAATATGGTGAATGCAGCTGAAGCAGAGAACTCCTCGGACGTGATTATGGGTAATCTTCTAGTTAATGATATTCCTGCAAAGGTTTTATTTGATTCTGGTGCATCGCATTGCTTCATGTCCCGTCCATTCTTTGCAAAGCATGATTTTGTTTGTGAAGATTTGCTTAAGCCGCTTTCAATAGTTTCCCCTGGGAGATTGATGAATTCCAATTGTTTGGTTCCTGACGTCACTATCAAGATGGGTAATTATGCCTTTCTCGCTTCTCCTATTGTCCTTGGCAACTCCGATATTGATTTGATCCTTGGAATGGATTGGTTGGCTATGAACAAGGCGTCTATTGATTGTGAAGCTAAAGAAGTGAGGCTAACTCATTCTTCGAAGGACGTGATTATCTTCGCAGCGCGTGATGACACGGTCCGTCTGTTTTCCTTGAATGAGAAGGGTGAGATCTCTCCAATTTCGCAAGCCCCAGTTGTCTGCGAATATGAAGATGTTTTTTCGGAAGAAAACTGCCAGGAATGCCTCCGCACCGAGCAGTTGAGTTCGTAATTGAGCTTGAACCGGGTACTGAGCCTGTGTGCAAACGGTTGTACAAACTGGGTCCAGAAGAGCTGAAGGAGCTGAAGAAGCAACTTGATGAGCAGGAGCGTCTGGGTCTGATCAGACCAAGCTCATCTCCTTGGGACTGTGAAGTTCTTTTCGTCAAGAAGAAGGATGGTATGGAGCGACTCTGTGTCTATTACCGCCCATTGAATAAGAAGGCGTTAAAAAAAGTATCCACTCCCTAACATCAATGAGTTGTTTGAGAAATTGAAAGGGGCTAAGATCTTCTCGAAGCTTGATCTCAGGATGGGTTATCATCAGATTCGCATTCGCGAAGAGGACATTCCAAAGACTACTTTCAGAACAAGCTTTGGCTCGTATGAGTATATAGTGATGTCTTTTGGTCTGGCCAATGCTCCACCGACCTTCTGTCGGATGATGAATTATATATTCTCCCCATTCAAGAATGAATTCGTCTTGTTTTATCTTGATGATATTCTGGTATTTTCGGAAACTGAGGAAGAACATGAAGAACATCTCAGGCTTGTGCTTGATAAGCTAAGAGAGCATAAGTTATATGCTAAGTTTTCCAAATGTGAGTTCTGGTTGAAAGAAGTTGTCTACCTTGGGCCCATCATCTCTGCCGAGGGCATCAAAGTTGATCCGTCGAAGGTGCAGGCCATTGTTGAGTGGGAACCTCCGCAAAATGTGAAGCAGCTTCGAAGCTTTCTCAAGCTTGCAAGCTATTGTAGAAGATTCGTTGAGAATTTCTCCTAGATTGCTAAGCCTCTCTCAAGCCTTCTTCAGAAGTGTGTGAAGTATGTCTGGTCTCTAGAGTATTAGTTGGCTTTCGACACACTCAAAGAGAAGCTCACTTCTACTCCAGCCTTCGTTCCTCCTGATGACTCCAAACCTTATCAAGTGTTCTGCGTCGCCTCTCTTCAAGGTCTTGGTGCACTGTTGATGCAAGACAAGAAAGTAGTAGCTTATACCTCGAGGCAGTTGAAGCTAAGTGAGAAGAATTACCCCACTCATGATCTTGAGTTGGCGGCAATGGTACATGCTCTGATCACTTGGAGACACTCTTGTTGGAAAGAAAGGTTGAAGTGTTCACCGATCACAAAAGTCTCAAGTACATCATCACCCAGCCTAACCTCAATCTTCGGCAAACTCGTTGGGTGGAAATGCTCCAAGAAATCCGAGCGTTGAGTACACTTGAGGCAAAGCTAATGTCGTGGCAGATGCTTTGAGCAGAAAGGCTTACTCCAGCAGTCTCATTCTGAAGCCTCTCCAGCCTGACCTTTGTGAATCTTTCAGAAAGCTCAACCTTCAGTTAGTACCTCAGGGATTTCTTGCTAATCTTCAGATTTCTCCAAACTTGGAAGACTAGGTCCGAAAAGCTCAACTTCTTGATGCAATGGTTAAGAAAGTTAAGATTGGCTTGGCAAAGGGAGTTCCCAAATATAAGTGCTTCAGTGTTGATGCCAGAGATACATTATTCTTTGAGGATCGTCTTGTCGTTCCAAAAGGGGATCTCGGAAAGGTTATCATGGAAGAAGCTCATATCGCTCTTCTCTCCGTACATCTAGGAAGTTCCAAGATGTATCAGGATTTGAAACAGACCTTCTGGTGGACTCGCATGAAACGTGAGATTTCTCAGTTCATAAATGAATGTGATGTATGTCGAAGGGTGAAAGCAGAGCATCAACGTCCAACAGGTATTTTGCATCCATTGCCCATTCCCGAGTGGAAGTTCGACCATATTGAGATGGATTTTGTCACCGGGTTTCCGAAGTCCAAGAAGGGTAATGATGCCATCTTCGTCGTCATCGACAAGTTGAGCAAAGTAGCTCATTTCCTTCCAGTCAAGGAGTCTATCTCGGCAGCTGAGCTTGCAGAGTTGTACACTTCGAGGATGGTCTCTTTGCACGGCGTTCCAATGCTGATTTCTTCGGATCGCGGAAGCATATTTACTTCCAAGTTCTGGGACTCATTTCAGTCTGCGATGGGTACTAAGATTCGATTCAGAACATCTTTTCATCCTCACACTAGTGGGCAAGTTGAGAGAGTCAATCAGGTCCTCGAGGATATGCTAAGAGCTTGTGCCATTTCCTTTGGCATGAAGTGGGAAGACTGCCTACCTTTTGCTGAGTTTTCTTATAACAACAACTATCAGGCAAGTTCAGGCAAAGTTCCATTTGAGATTCTCTATGGCAAGAAGTGTCGTACCCCGCTCAACTGGTCAGAGACTGGTGAGCGTTAGATTCTTGGGAATGACTTGATTGAAGAAGCAGAAGAGATGTGTCGTGTCATTTAGGATAATCTCAGAGCAACGCAGTCCTGTCACAAGAGCTACTACGATAGCAAGCATCGTGAAATGTCTTATGAGCTCGATGACTTCGTCTATCTCAAAGTGTCTCCTATGAAGGGCACTCAGCGTTTTGGCATCAATGGCAAGCTTGCTCCTCATTTTGTTGGGCCTTTCAGAATTGTTGGCAAGAGAGGCGACCTTGCTTATCAACTAGACCTCCCTTCAAACTTCGCAAATGTGCATGACGTGTTCCATGTCTCTCAGCTCTGGAGATGCTTCAAGACTCCCGAGCGCACAGTTTATCTTGAGGATATCGATCTTCAACCCGACCTATCCTATCGTGAGCATCCAGTTGCAGTTCTTGAGACGACTGAGCTCAAGGTGCAGTGGTCACATCATTTCGATAAAGAGGCCACTTGGGAGCGCGAGGATCACCTCCGTTTCGAATCTCCAGAGTTCTTTGAGTCCTAGATCTCGGGTCGAGATCTTTTTGTAGTGTGGGAGAGTTTGTAATGCCCGAGATGTAACCCTTGCTATATTTGGAACCTTTCCTATTTTGGAACCATGATTTAAATGCTATAAGAGTTATCATTTCATGTGGCCATTTCATGTCATCACCTTTGCATCATGGCATCATCCTCTCTTTTGCTTTGTTTCATTCTTGTTGTTGTTTCATTCAAATTAGGTTGCTTTCAAACTAGGTTTCAAAAACCCCTTCTCCATTATTATTTGAGCTCATGTATTAACTTGTTTAAAACGTGTTTTAAAAATGTTGATCCTTTAGTGTGTTATCTTGTGTTTTAGGGGCATTGACTTGGGGTTTTTAAAACCTAAGCCATGTGGGGTTTTATTTACAAAAACAACATATTAAATTCTGTTTGGAATTTAATTTAGTTGCTCCAAAAATCTGTTTTATATTTTATTAAATAGGGCATAATTCCCTTATGCCCTAAGTATTTTTATTTTGTTTTCATTAAACCCCTGTGAGGCTGTGTGCATTTTTGTTTGAGGGTGTTATTTTAAAAATAGAAAAACCTTTTGATTTCTTTCTTATCAGGCGCAGGTGGGCTGGCTTCCGCCTTCCCCGTGGCCCATCTCTTTTCTTTCTCTCGTGCGGCCCTCTCCCCGTTCGTTGTTCCTCCCCTGAGGCCGTTGCTTCTCCCCTTTCCGCCAGTGGGGCATCAGAGAGAACACCGTCGATGCCGTGAATACATGGAAGCCGAGGGCTATAACGCCTCGGCGTGCGTGCCCCTCCTCCTAGGGTTCCTCCCTTCCTTCTTCTCTGCCGCCAGCTCCTTCTTCCCCCTCCTTCTTCCCGTCTTCAGGTAAGGTTCCGAGAGGGATACCTTCGGGTTCAAAGAGAGCGCCTCCTCGCCGTTGTCCCTCTCCTCGTCGCCGGTGCCTCCCCGTCGAATCCAGGCGTGCAGGGAGGATGTCGGATCCTCCCTCGCTCCATTCCTGGTGCTAGGGGTGGATCCTCTCCTCTGGAGACCTCTCCTCGCCATCGAAGTCTCGGGAGGAGCAGAGAAGCTAGTCGCCGTCGACCTCGCCTCTCCCTCCTCTTCTCGGCAGCAGGGACTCCTTCGAGCACCCTTAAGTGAGCCCCCTTTCCTTCCCTGTGCCTAAAGGCTCGCCTGTCGCTGGAATTGCGCCGCCGTCGTGTCCTGTTCCGGCCGGTTGCGCAGACGCGTCGCGCCGCCGTCTCAGGGCCCCTCCGCGTGGGTTAGCCACTCGAATGGGTTCCCCCAACCTCTCGTGTCCCGCGCCATAGTAGCCGTAGGTGGTAGATAGTCGGAACGTCGCCGTGGAATCTTCCCTGTTCCGGCCGCCGCGTGTGTGCAGTAGGAGCAGTGGGGGATGCTCAAAAGAGCAACTCCCCCCCTCTTTGTTCCTTTTCTTGAGGGGAATCCAGACCTCCCCCTTTTATTGTTTTTTGCTTCCCCTTGTTTGTTTTTCTTCCTTTTCCTTTTCTTGAGCAGCAAGTATGCTTGTTTTCCTTTTAGCAAAACCAGGGGGCTTTAATCCTTTTAACGCTTAGCTTATACACATCTATGTGTGTGTGCAAGTGCTTGTGTGTGTATTAGGTGGTGTGTGCACTAGTGTGTGTGTGTATTAGGTGGTGTGTGCACTAGTGTGTGTAGTGTCTGTGTGCACATGAGTGAAGGTGTGCAGACTTGTGAGTGTGTGTGTGTGTGTGCATGTGGTTGCACTTGCACATGAGCAAGAGGGCCTAGCCCGTCATGTTGCACCTTTTGTAGTGTGTGTGTGTGAGCACATATATGTGTGTGTATGTGCTCATGCATGTGTGTGTGGGCATGGGTGCACATATGCACTTGTGCATGAGGGCTAACCCCTCATGCTTGCCACATTGGAGTGATGTAGTGGTGTATGGGACTTGTGTGTGTGCATGTGTAGGTGTAGATGTTGCTACATGTGCTATATTTACATGTGATATTGTTCCTATATGTCATATTGGATTCTAGGTGTTGTTTTTCGAGCTAGCTTTGTGCCTAGATGTTACATGCAAGTACCCATGTATTATATTTGATTTTGGGGTAGAATCATCCCAGGAATCCATTCTCGGAATCAGATTTCACTTTAGAACAACTTCATAAAACTATTATTTTCTGTCATGATGCCATGTTTAGTGCTTTGTATTATGTGGTGCCTTGACCCTATGAGGATGAATCCTTGATGTAGTAGTAGTGGGTGAATCCCTCTACATCATGGGGTCTTTGTTTTTTTCATAGGAATTTGTATGCACCTATTGTGCCTTGTCAAAGTTGTCACTTGGCTGAAACTGACAGCTTTGTGAAAATCTGTGATTTTCACTAAGTCTGAGATTCTGATGTTATTTTCTTCCCCTGTTATCTTGGTGCAAAAGCTCATGTGTTGGGAATAAGCCCATGCAACAAACTAAAGTTTGTGAGCTTTTGTATTTGTCTAGATCCCTGTTAAATTTCATGCTTATTCACTTCATGTAGATATCATTTTGGAGGCTGCCAAAATGCTTGAGAGCATAAGCAGCTCGTGAAAATCTGAGATTTTCACTAAGTCCCAGAATCTGTATTATTTTGTCGAAGTTAGTGGATGTAGATCTTCTCATGTGTGACTCCTTTGTATTAACTTCTTGCACATGGTTGTAGAGCTTTTGAATGGCTTTTGCCTCATATTTTGTTTGGCTCATTTGGATGGCTGTAGCTACTTTAAATATTGTAGACAAACTGCTATGATGCTGCTAAAAACAGATTGCATGTTTTGTTGATTTGAAGCTTGTGTGGGCTTTGTTGATGGTGTGGTGTGTTATAATGCACCACCCCACTTGTATTTTGTTGCTTGATCATGTGGCAACCTCGTAACACCAGGGGAGTGCCATTGGAGAGTGTTTGTGATTGATTTGAACCGTAGGTCTCCATATCTTGTTTTGTAGTTTTCAGTTGATCCGTAGCTCCATTCTCTACGTTCTTTATATGCTTTTGCATTGTTTTCTCGTGATGCACATGTTCATGCCATCATCATGCATGTCAAGATAACTTAATATGAGGTTTTGTCCAGAATTCTATTAACTCAACTAATGCATATGAAAGTGACTAGAATAGTGATGCATGCTTCCTTCTTCACACATGCATCATATTGCTTGTTGCATCATGTTCTGTTGGTGTTCATTGGCTGTTATTTTATCTTGGGTAGCATCAGGATCGGAGAGCGAGTACGTGGATTCTGGAGATTACGTGCAGGAAGATCAAGAGCAGTTCCAAGCTGAAGACATCACAGGCAAGATGACCGTGACCTTGATATCGTATCTAGTTTTGTTATGCCTAGAATCATGTTTCCTTTGATACATGCTCGCTGCCTACCACTTGATATAAATGCCTCCTGACATTGCCATGAAACCCAAACACCTCCCTTTCCTAGCAAATGTTGTTTGGCTAAGTAGGCTTGCTCAACTTCTAATGAGTAGCTTTGCTAGTTGCAGGTGCGAGCTGGCTCATGTGATAACATGAGTATTTTGATATCATTATGTTTAAACTGCTATTTAATTAATGCACCTATATACTTGTTAAATGACGGAAGGCCTAGCCTTTTTGCCGGGTGATTTGTTCCGTTGTTGCCGCCTTAGTTTCGGTTACCGGTGTTTGATTCCATAACTGATCGCTCCTAATACGTTCGGGGTTGTTATGGGGACCGCCTTGATAAATCGTGTAGTGTTAAGGCTTGTACGCCAGGACCCAACATTGGTTTTAATTTGCTACTCACCTAATAATAATTTGCGTAGGGAATAACTACCCCGAGGAATTAATCAACAACCCGGGCCAGTGCTCCTCATGAGTGTTGGTCCAAACTAGAGTCGTGTGCGGGGCCAACCCGGGGCAACTCGGGAGATGTCTATCAGGCCACTGTACGCTGTGCTTATCCGTCGTGTCGTGAGACTGAGATACGCGTCTCTTCATGGGGTCGTCGACACGACAGGAGGTCCTGCTAGATTTGTCTTACCTTAGCAATATATCTTGCGTATAGGAATCCCGGTGAAACTTTGGGTCTCCTCCAAGTTGAGGTTTTCCTCTAAGGAATTCGACGAGATCACGAGTTTCATGATAGAGGATTACTTTGCGGCCCGTGGCAGTTTGTGATGGACTAGTTGCAGCACCCCTGCGGGGTTTAATCTCTCGGAAAGCCGTGCCCGCGGTTATGTGGCAACATGGATAATTTGTTAACATCCGGTTCTAGACAACTTACAGTAACTCTAATAAAACTGCCAACTGAGTGCGTAACCGTGACTGTCTCCTTCGAAGACCTCTCTTCGATTGGGAACATGGTGGGGTTATGTTTGACGTAAGTAGGTGTTCAGGATCACCTAGTGATCATCTAGTCTTCGATCGCTTGCGTAGACCACCATATAAATTACTCTGATCATCGTAAGTTAGCCACCATATATGCTTAGGTTGCTGCAAACCATACACTAAACCTTCCTCACCTAATAACTTGACTAGATTCAGTACCAAGGTCATTAGATTGTTGAGTCCCCATGGCTCATAGATTACTACAAACCCCCAACTGGTACATGTACGTCCGATGCAGGAGATCCTGATGACAACCAGCTGAAGTGGGAGTACGATGAGGACTCTTACCGTCTGTATGTGAAATATCTGGAAGACTGAGGCCGTCGTCGTGATCGTGGGCTAGCATACGGGTTGTGTTAGATCATCTGTTTTTCTTCTGTTTTAAGTCCGTAGCTGGACTTGCTGCTACTCTGAATAATGTGTGTCTGTAAGCTATGATATATTCTTAACAGATGGCAAGTGTATGCCCTACTTGTTAATCTTTATTTATGTAATGTGATGATTATCCCGTTTGTGAAACGCGTAGATGCGCCCCTTTCCCCTTTTGAGGCCTCACCCCCAAATAAGGAAAGGGCCGCATCTTAGTCGTTACAGGCAACACCTGCAGCAGTTAGAGATGGTCCTCCCACCCGTGTTTTGTCCTTTATGAAAAAGGTCCTGGATTGGGTGGAGGTTGCACAGGTGAAGGAGCTCACAAAGAAGATCTCCAATCTACTGGATAAGAAGATCGAGCTTACCAATATAATCCAAGTAATGTTGCATCGTCGCCTTATGCCCTACCAACACCAGTCCATCCCGATGTGGGATCACAATCCGTAGGATCCGAATAGTGCGGCAAGCACTGTGCGGAACATTTCCGCATTACCCGCGAGAAGTTATGGGAGGCGCTTTTCAAGCCGGAAAAGTCATGGCCCGCCGAGGAGGAAGACGTAGGCCTTTCCATCCTTAACCCTTTCGGGCCGGTAAGGTTTTTACCATATCCTTATTTTTCATACTTTCCTTTTAACGAGGTACTCACTTCTTCATTCTCCCGTGCTTGCAAGCGTGGCTAAAAAAGTACGAGCAGATCAACTATCCGACGCCTTTGCCCGAAGACAATATGACGTTGATGTTTGCGACCATGTTGGTCGAGAAGCCGTACACGACTCCGAGGGAGAAGGAGGAGCATAAGAAGGGGAAGAAGAAGATTTGGGAGGGTCTTCGGTCAAAGGGTCCACTGGACACGAGGTCCGAGGAGACACTGGCTCCCTCCAACCTGGAGGGAGAGGAAGAAGATGATGAGGATGAGGTGAGGAACTCCTCCCACACAAAGAAGAGAACGACGTCCAAAGACGCCGAGGGAGATCCAACTCCAGTTCCTCCGAAGAAGCAACGTAGGGCCCCTACGACCCTATTTGAAGATATTTTGGAATCGGACGAGGAGTCCGAGGATGAAGCACCGGTCCCTCGGAAGATATTCTGGACTCGTACGAGGAGTCTGAGCATGAAGGTACTTACCATAAATCTGAACACTCCATTTTTAAATGTCATGGCTCTAATAGCTAGGCCCATTTTCTGTATTGCAGCGTGCAGCGTGACCTCCCCACTAATCAAATTTTGGAGGGAGATTCCTTGCCAGCCAATCTGAATGAGAGCGGTACTCGCTCACCCAACACACCTCCCCCTGTCACCGAGGAGATCGGGGAGGTGGTATGCCGAGAGGTCCCCCTGCACCGAAAACAAAGATCAGGAGCGCCGATATTATGGTCGAGGTTAACACCTCGGCCACAAAGGACCGGGAGGATGATCCCTCCTGGCAGGAAAGGAAGGAGGGTCGGGACATTCTAGGTCTCCTCCGAAGACAACTCTGGAGGCTCCTCCCTCACCGGCGCCATCAGTAGTAGTAGTTTCTCCGTGAAGGGAGACCGCTACTGCACACCCGGAGCCTTCCACAACGGAGCAATTTCGAACTGGGTGGCCGGCCCTGAGGGAGAAGGGTCTCAATAACTCTCACGTTCCCGAGGAGTTCCACACTCATTTAAGTGCGGTACTGAAAAGAACTTAGTCCATTGATAACGGTTTGAAAGAAGCTTTCGACATGCTATTGGCAGGCATCAAGGTAATCAGTGCACTTTTTTCCTTTTCAAAGTGATTCTGTTCTTTGTATTTAGTGTAAGTGTGACAGCCCCAATGCAATACCCTCTCCCTCTTGTAATATCTTTCCTTGTATGGCAACCTTCCTATGTTGACATGTTGGATTTGAATATAGAGTTTAAGTTGTGTCTTCATTTCATGTGGCGGCATGGCATCATGCATATCATGTCTTCTTTTGTTCTTCTCTTTTGTTGTTGTGTTACACCTTGATATGAGTGTGAGTGCAATGTGTGGATGTGATTGGGTATGTGCAATGTGAGTGGGTGCAACAAGAGTCCCCTCAAAAACCCCTTGTTGCACCATCATTTCAAACTCCCTCTTTTCCAATGATTATTGGGGCAGATTAAAAAGTTTCTATTTTTGCCTCAATAAAATGTTCGTCCTCTTCAAAAATTCTTCCTATTAATTGTGGGGTGCAACACCCTTTTCTTTGAATTTATTTTCCTTTAGTTTTAGTTAAAACAGACCCCATGTTATATAAAAGGAATTTATTTTTGTTTTTCTAAAATGCCCTATTTATTTTTATAAATAGTGGCAACATTTTAGAAGAACAAAGATATTTTTATTTTGTTAAAACCCTTTTCCTATAAACTCGTGGGAATTATTCAAACCTATTCTGTCTGATTTTGGAAAAAACCTTTTCAACTGGAGAGAGAGAGAGCGGCCCAAGTGCGTTAGTTTCGGCCCACATCCCACCAACGCGACCCTTCTCCCATCTCTCGACGTCAGCTTCGTACGAACCAGGGAGAGCCACCGATTGATCTTTTCCCCGTGATCGACGGCTCTCGCACCTCGGGGTGCAAGCTATAAAGCTCCTTCTCCCCATTCCCGCCCTAGCGCGCCGTTCCTCTCCTCCTTCTCCCCTCGTGCCATCAGACAACCGTCCAGATCGACCCCGACGCCATGGCTGCTTCCTGCTCAAGCTCAACACCGACGTAAGTTGCGCCCCTTTCTTCCCCAATAGCACCAGGAGCACGCGGTGCACGGTGTTGTTCCATTTTCGCTAAGATCGGGCATCGAGAGCTTCTTACACGACGTCCCCGACGACGGCTTCTTCCACTCCCTCCGGCGAGCTTCTTCCGCTCCGGCTCGTCCACCTCCCTCCTCTCCTGCGGCGGATCTTCTTTTCTGTCCCCTAGATGAGCCGCACCCCTGCGCTCCTCTGCTTCCCTCTCTCTGTCCGTAGCGGTCCCACGTGGCCGTAGCCTGCGTCGTCTTCGTTTTTTTCTTGTTGCCATCGCGTGTTGGAAGACGGCGTCCGGTTCCTCCGCGCGTGCCTTGCCGCCCACGTCTCCACGGCCACGCCCCTCCTCGACCGCGTCGCACGTTGCTCCACTACCGTTGCCTCCGCAGGAGAATAGCTCCTGGTAGTTACTCAGCTCGCATGCACTGACGTGCACCACCTGTGTATATAAGGACCTCACCTCTCTCAGCAATATACACAGCGATTCTCATCCTTCTTCTTGGCACCAGAGCCAATCTTTCCTCTCCTGTACCCCCATGGCCGGCTCACACACCTCTGACGACGGCTCTGACACCGGCGAACAACCCAACGCCGGCGCGACCGTGCCCAGCCCGCCCATACCCGGCGTCACCGCTCCCCTACCCACCGCTCCCGCTGCACCAGATACTCCCCCTCTGCCCCTCACCGTCCCACCGCTCGGCACTTTGTCCGCCGACGCTGCGTCCTCCTCCACGGCGCCACCACCCTCCATTCACGCCGTCAACATCGGCGCTCACATCGACTTCAAGCTGGATGCCGTCTGCGGCAACTACTCCAAGTGGCGGCGCATCATGTCCTTCATCTTCCGCAAATCGCGGGTGGAGAGCCATGTCCTCGTCAACCTCGACCCGCTCACACAAACCGCGCAGTAGCGCCACGACGACCTGCAGATCCTCCTCATGATCTACGGTATGATCACCGACGAACTCTACGACATCCTCTCCGCCCAGGACTCCACCGCCTATCATGCATGGTTCCTCCTCGATGCCTTCTTCCGCGACAACCTCGCAGGGCGCGCTATCCACGTCGGCGCGGAATTCCGCGCCACGGTTCAAGGCGACATGAAGATCGCCGAGTACTGCCGTCGTCTCAAGGCGCTCGCCGATTCCCTCGACGACCTCGACGAGCACATCACCGACAAAACCCTAACACTCCAGCTCATCCGCGGACTCGCTCCCCGGTTCAGTGTCATGGCGTCACTCCTCCCCATGCAGGTCCCCTTCCCCACCATCGTCCAGGCTCGCTCCCGGCTCATGTTGGAAGAGCTCAGCCAGGCTTCCCGCGCTCGCACGGAAGGCGCCACTGCCCTCGTCGCCACCCACGGCGGCTCCTCCGGCTCCTCTGGTCCAGGGGGCTCCAGTGGTGGTGGCGGTGGCTCTTCTTCCACTGGCGGCGGCGTCCAACGTTAGCCCGACAGCTCCTCTGATCGCGGCGGCCGTGGCCGCGGCGGCCGTGGACGTGGTGGATGCGGGTCCACGCCAACACCCCCGGGGGCATCCCAGCAGCCCTGGATGGGGTATCTCGCACCTTGGGGCGCTCCCTTTCCACCAGCCGGCCGCGCACCGTGGGTTCCCCCGAATGCCGCGGGCGTGCTCGGGCCCCGTCCGGGTGCTCCGCATCACGCCTACTGATGGGGTTATAGTCCTAGGGTAGGGTCATAGGCCTGCCCAATGGGTCCTACCCAAGGACTATCCTTCATAAGGGATAAGGCCCTTAGTCAGTTCCGACTGAATTAAGGACTTCCCATCATCCAGTCGGTGACGATTCCTACATCATCCAGTCGGAGATGAGCATTCGGAGCATATCAAACTTACCGACTGGATTCCACTCTGTACATCGTAACCCCCCTGGAGGGCAACGGTCATACGTTTCCATGTACCTTTATTAGCATTTAAGACATACGTTACCTGTAACGTATGCAGTTATTCGCCACTACTCCACCCCTGTGCACCAAACCGTTATGAAGGGTAGCGCACTCTATATAAGCCGCCCTTCCCCACTGGTGCAGGGGTTGGAAATTCACTGTAACCCCTATTCCACTCGACAACAAGCTCCCAAGAGCACTGAGACGTAGGGCTTTTACCTCCACCGTAGAGGGGCCTGAACTCATACAACCTCGTCGTAGCTAAGGCTCTGCCCATCCTTTCGTACCCTACACATCTACTGTCAGACTCATACCCACGACAGTTGGCGCCCATCGTGGGGCAGGCGTCTAAGCGACTTCCGGCGAGTTTGCGACTACATCTTTTCATCGTGTCATCCGGTGGAGATTTGAGCATGGGTCAGGAGATCCTCTTCGGCGCTCTCTCCTTCATCGTCGATGATTCGGCATGGCTTCGGGATGCCCCTCTTGACATAGAGGCGCTCCCCAGTCACGGGGCTACGCACTTCCGTGTCGGCGCCCGCGGCATCCTTCTTCTCCCGCAGTCGGCTCCGGTGTCGACCTTCGCCCCCGTCACGCGCTGCAACAAGCGGTCTCGCCGTCTGCGGCTCCAGCGTTGGGTGCAACACGCCCAGGCGCGCCAGAGCGCGTCTTCACAAGTGGCGGTCCTCGAGTCGGTTGTAGTTGCGTCGCCGTCCCAGTGCTCAAACTCAGTTCCGACTGAGTTTCCTTCCGAGTACGTGGGTTGCGGGCCTGTAGCCGAAGTGCACATGGCAAACTCCCATGAAAGCCCCCGCCAAACCGGCCGAAACGAGCACGAGGTCGGCGAAACATCCGGCGCTCGCCGTCAGCCCCGCCGTTCTGCCAGTCGGCGCACTCATTAGAGCAACGTGGAGGTGTTCCGCACACCCGTCCTCAACCTGGCTGCCGCCGCCAAGATAGCCGATTCCCTCCAGCCGACTGATTCAGAGGCTGGCACAGGGATCGAGCAAATCCGTGCCCTACTGCACACGGCGCAGCAGCAAAATTCGGCGGTCTCCGAGTCGCACAACAGGATCCACAATAGTTCTGTTCACGCGAACACGCATCGGTCAGTTCACAGCCCCGGTTCTCATCACCGACACAGGGGAGGCAGTCGTTCCATGAATCCCGAAGATCGTCGCCGTTCACGCACCCCTCCACGGGGTGGGCCCTACGGGCCCCGACGTCATGATGATCGGCGTTCAGTCGATGACACTTATGATCCAAGGCCCAACGCGAGGGGGCATATCGCCCAGAGGAGGGTCGATAGGGGTCGTGCCCATCTCGATGGCCACGATGTGGACCGTCCGAGTGGAAGCAGGACCATCGTCTCTGGTCCCGAGTGTTTCAGTCGAGCCATCCGTTCGGCTGACATCCCTCCCAACTTCCGATTGGCGACGGGGATCAACAAGTTTACACGGGAATCCAAGCCAGAAATGTGGTTGGACGACTACCGAGTGGCAGTCCAGATCGGAGGAGGGGACGACCACGTCGCCATGAAACACCTCCCTCTGATGCTCGACGGCTCGGCACGAGCGTGGTTGAACCAGTTGGCTCCCTCAAGCATCTATAGCTGGGCAGATCTGGCCCGAGTCTTCATCAGGACCTTCGAAGGGACGTGCAAACGCCCTGCTGGTCTCGTGGAGCTCCAGCACTGTGTCCAGAAGCAGAATGAGCCCCTGCGCGATTTCATTCGACGTTGGGCAACCCTCTACCACATGGTGGAGAACGTCACAGAGCACCAAGCAGTCTGCGCCTTCAAGGCAGGCGTGCGGTACAGAGATTTGTATCTGAAGTTCGGTCGAACAGGCGACATCTCCATGAGTAAGATGATGGAGATAGCGGCACGCTATGCAAATGGCGAAGAAGAGGACCGCATTCGTAGTGGCAAGCACAAAGCAGTCGCCGATGGAGATGGGAACAGCACTCGGAAGCAGAAGCAGAAAGCTTCGTCCACTCCGCAGGCAGAGGCTGCAGCCGTTACCAATGCCAAGTTCAAGGGCAAGGGGAAGGCTCAGTCCACCCCCAAGAAGAAACAGTTCGGAAACCACATCCTGGACCAGCCATGTCCAATTCACACGAAGATGGATGAAGAGGGCAACGCCATATTTCCAAAGCATACCACTCGGCAATGTCGCCTCCTGATCCAAGGGTTCGACGAAGGGCAGCCGAGTGAAAAGGACAATGAACAGGATGAGGAGGACAAGGAGGATCCGTTCCCCCAAGTCCATGCAACACTGATGATTTTTGCTGACGTTGAGAGCAAGAGTCGACTGAAGCTGGTGAACAGGGAGGTGAACATGGCCACGCCGACCAACCCCACGTTCCTCAAATGGTCTCAGATTGCGATCACCTTTGACCAGTCGGATCATCCAGCGCACGTACCTACCCCAGGGAGACAGGCTCTGGTCGTCGACCCGGTGGTGGAAGGAGTCCGACTGCGCAAAGTCCTCATGGACGGCGGCAGTGGCTTGAACATCATGTACGCTGACACTCTCAAGGGGATGGGCATTCCGATGTCCAAACTTAGCGAGAGCAGCATGCAGTTCCATGGAGTCGTCCCTGGACGAAAGGCCAAGTCACTCGGCCAGATCGTGTTGGACGTCGTCTTCGGCTCCGACAAGAACTTCCGCAAGGAAAAGCTGACGTTCGAGGTGGTGGACTTCCAGAGTGCGTACCACGCAATTCTGGGCCGCCCGGCGTATGCGCGTTTCATGGCCCGTCCATGTTACGTGTAGCTGAAGCTGAAGATGCCAGGCCCAAAAGGTGTGATCACTACCACCGGCAATCGGCAGCGGGCCGAAGACTGTCTGCAGCAGGGATCGAGGATCGCCGATCAACAGATGGCTGTCCTCGAGCTTGACGAGTACAAGAAAACAGTCGACCCCGCCGACTTGATGCGTTCGAAGAAGCCAGCTTTGGATTCCGCATTCCAGTCGGCGGGAGAGACGAAGAAGGTCAGCATCCACCCGACGGACGACACCGCTGCCCCGACGAACATCTCCACCACCCTCGACCCTAAATAGGAAGCCGAGCTCATTCAATTCCTCCGTGAGAACTGGGACATCTTCGCATGGAAGCCCGCTGACATGCCAGGTGTACCCAGGGAGTTGGCTGAGCACCGACTGAATGTTGATCTCGCCGCTCGGCCTGTCCAAGAACGCCTGCGTCGGTCCGCCGCGCTCAAGAGGAAGGCAATCGGAGAAGAGGTGGCTAAGCTTTTGGCAGCCAACTTCATTCGCGAGGTACACCACTCCGAGTGGCTCGCCAATGTTGTCATGGTGCCCAAGAAAGACAAGTCGCTCCGAATGTGCATCGACTTCAAGCATCTCAATAAGGTCTGCCCGAAAGACCATTTTCCGCTCCCTCGCATCGATCAAATTGTCGATTCGACTGCAGGTTGCGAGCGTTTGTCATTCCTGGATGCCTACTCGGGCTATCATCAGATCCGTCTGTATGGCCTCGATGAATTAAAAACAGCCTTCATCACCCCATTCGGGTGCTTCTGCTACATCACTATGCCATTTGGTTTGAAGAATGCAGGAGCAACCTTTATGCGCATGATCCAAAAATGCCTCCTCGACCAGATCGGTCGGAATGTAGAGGCGTATATGGATGATATCGTAGTCAAGTCACGCAAAGGTTCCGACCTGCTGACTGACTTGGCAGAAACATTCGCCAACCTTCGTAGGTACGATATCAAGCTCAACCCAGCCAAGTGTTCATTCAGCGTTCCCAGCGGAAAGTTACTCGGTTTCTTCGTTTCCGAACAAGGGATCGATGTCAACCCCGAAAAGATCGGGACCATCGTATGAATGGAGCGGCCGGTCAGAATACACGATGTTCAACGACTCACAGGTTGCCTAGCGGCTTTGAGCAGGTTTATCAGTTGACTCGGCGAGAAGGCACTTCCTCTGTACCGACTCATGAAGAAATCAGATACTTTCGAGTGGACAGACGAAGCCCAAATCGCATTCGACGACCTCAAAGTCCTACTTTCCACCCAGCCGGTTCTTACTGCTCCGCTCGGTAAAGAACCCCTTCTTTACATCGCGGCTACAAATCAAGTCGTCAGCACTGTTCTCACAGTCGAACGGGAAGAAGAAGGCAAAGCATACAAGGTTCAGCGGCCAGTGTATTATGTCTCCGAAGTCCTGACTCCTTCCAACCAGAGGTATCCCCATTATCAAAAACTTATCTACGGGATTTACATGACTGCGAAGAAGGTGGCTCATTATTTCCAAGACCACTCGGTGTCCGTCGTTTCTGATGCTCCGTTGTCGGAAATCCTACACAATCGGGACGCATCGGGCCGAGTGGCGAAGTGGGCAATGGAGATGTTATACTGCGACATCAAGTTCGAGGCCAAGAAAGCTATAAAGTCTCAAGCTCTGGCTGACTTCATAGCAGAATGGGTAGAACAACAGCAACCGACCCACATCTACTCGGCTCATTGGACAATGTTCTTCGATGGGTCCAAGATGTTGAATGGCTCCGGCGCTGGCGTTGTGATCATATCGCCAAAGGGTGACAAACTCAAGTATGTGTTGCAGATACACTTTGATTCCTCCAACAACGAGGCAGAGTATGAAGCTCTCCTTTATGGACTGCGCATGGCCATCGCACTCGGCGTCCGTCGCCTGATGGTCTATGGCGATTCGGATTTGGTGGTTAATCAAGTGATGAAGGAGTGGGACGTCAGGAACCCCACCATGACCACATACTGCAATGCAGTGAGGAAGCTCGAGAAAAAGTTTGAAGGTCTGGAACTCCACCATGTTCCGCGACTGAAAAACCAAGCACCTGATGAGTTGGCAAAACTCGGATCCACTCGGAGACTAGTCCCGAGTGACGTCTGCCTCGAACACCTCCACCTTCCTTCAGTTAAAGAAGATCCTTTCGCAGAGGAACCAGTACAACCAAAGAGCTCGACAGATCTGACTGAAGTCAAAGTCCCTGCTGTGGTTGATTTGATCATGGAGATTCTTGCTATCATCCCCGATTGGACTATGTCGTTTATTGCATACATCCTAAGGCAAGAATTACCAGAAGACGAAGTCCAAGCCAGACAGATCGTCCGCAGGTCAAAGTCGTTCACTGTCATTGATGGCCAGTTGTACAAAGAAAGCGTTTCAGGCGTCCTTCAACGATGCATCTCCCCTGAGGAGGGACAGTTAATCCTGGAAGAAATTCACTCAGGAACCTGCGGTCATCACGCCTCCTCAAGGGCAATCGTCGCCAAAGCATTCAGAGCTGGCTTCTTCTGGCTGCAGGCGAATGAGATGGCGAAAGATATGGTCGACCGATGTGAAGGCTGTCAGTTCTACTCTAACAAGTCCCACAAACCAACACCTGCGTTGAAGACAATCCCTCTTGTTTGGCCGTTTGCAGTATGGGGATTAGATACAGTCGGTCCATTCAGGACAGGCCAAGGGGGATTCACACATCTGTTGGTGGCAGTCGACAAGTTCACAAAGTGGATTGAAGCCAAGCCCATCAAGAAGCTCGACGCTCTTACGGCCATCAAGTTTGTCAGGGACATCATCTCCAGATTCGGGGTACCTCACAACATAATCACTGACAATGGAACAAACTTTGACTCGGACAGATTCAAAGGTTTCTGTACAGGCCAAGGTATCCGAGTGGATTTTGCATCTATGGCGCATCCCCAAACAAACGGGCAAGCAGAGAGGGCGAATGGACTTATTCTGCAAGGTTTGAAGCCTCGACTCCTGCGAGAAGTGGGACATGCCGCCGGCGCATGGGTCACCGAGCTGCCTTCGGTACTTTGGGCTCTCCGCACAACCCCAAATAGATCTACAGGGCGATCCCCGTTCTTCCTCGTTTACAGAGCAGAGGCAGTCCTTCCGAGTGACTTGCTTCACAACGCTCCACGAGTTGAACTCTTCTCCGAAGCTGAAGCAGAGCAAGCAAGGCAAGACGGAGTGGATCTTCTAGAGGAGGAGCGTGAGATGGCGCTGACTTGCTCAACCAATTATCAACAAGATCTGCGGCGCTTTCACGCGCGACACATCAGGAGTCGTACATTCCAAGCAGGCGACCTGGTGCTCCGAGTGGATCAGCAGAGACCTCACAAGTTGGCTCCCGCCTGGGAAGGGCCCTTCATCATCTCCAAGGTGCTGAACAACGGAGCATATCGACTCTACAACCTCGACAAGGAAACGGACGAGCCGCGAGCATGGAACGGAGATCTCCTGAAGCGCTTCTACACGTGACCGTCAACTAAAGCAATGTAAAGAACAAGTATCGTTGAAGTAATACAACGCAGATTGAGTTTTTTGCAGATTCAAAATCCTTCCGCGTTCGCAGACTCCGGTCTTAAAAAACAAAGAAAAAAAAACTTAGCTGCGAAACAGAATAGCCTAAGTATAAACTTTCTCCGAGTGTGCACTAAACGTCACACTCGAGGACTTAGCTGCGATCCAGAATCGCCTAAGTACTAACTTTCTCCGAGTGTGCACTAAACGTCGCACTCGGGGACTTAGCTGCGATCCAGAATCGCCTAAGTACTAACTTTCTCTGAGTGTGCACTAAACGTCGCACTCGGGGACTTAGCTGCGAACCAGAATCGCCTAAGTATAAACTTGCTCCGAGTGTGCACTAAACATCGCACTCGGGGACTTAGCTGCGATCCAGAATCGCCTAAGTAATAACTTTCTCCGAGTGTGCACTAAACGTCGCACTCGGGGACTTAGCTGCGATCCAGAATCTCCTAAGTACTAACTTTCTCCGAGTGTGCACTAAACGTCGCACTCGGGGACTTAGCTGCGATCCAGAATCGCCTAAGTAATAATTTTCTCTGAGTGTGCACTAAACGTCCCACTCGGGGACTTAGCTGCGATCAAGAATCGCCTAAGTACAAACTTTCTCCGAGTGTGCGCTAAACGTCGCACTCGGGGACTTGGCTGCGATCCAGAATCGCTTAAGTAATAACTTTCTCCGAGTGTGCCCTAAACGTCGCACTCGGGGACTTAGCTGCGATCCAGAATCGCCTAAGTACAAACTTTCTCCGAGTGTGCGCTAAACGTCGCACTCGGGGACTTAGCTGCGATCCAGAATCGCCTAAGTAATAACTTTCTCCGAGTGTGCACTAAACATCGCACTCGGGGACTTAGCTGCGATCCAGAATCGCCTAAGTAATAACTTTCTCCGAGTGTGCACTAAACGTCGCACTCGGGGACTTAGCTGCAATCAAGAATCGCCTAGGTACAAACTTTCTCCGAGTGTGCACTAAACGTCACACTCGTGAACTTAGCCGCGATCCAGAATCGCCTAAATATTAACTTTCTCCGAGTGTTCACTAAACGTCGCACTCGGGGACATGTCTGCGACCAAGAATCGCCTGAGTAGAAAGCTTCCTTCGAGTGTATCTTACAGATCCACTCAGAGGCTTAGCAGACCCTCATTGAGGCTCATGCAGATGTCAAGACAACTGACAATTACATGAGTAGCACGAACCTCATTGAGGCTCATGTAGATGTCAAGACAACAGACAATTACATGAGTACCAGAACCTCATTGAGGCTCATGTAGATGTCAAGACAACTGACAATTACATGAGTAACAACTCGCTCCGAGTACGACCTTACAGTCGCACTCGAAGACTTAGCCGCGATCACGAATCGCCTAAGTACACAATTGCCTTCGAGTGTATCCTACAGATCCACTCGGAGACTCAGCAAACCCTCAGTGAGGCTCATGCAGATGTCAAGACAACTGACAATTACATGCTCCATATGTTTGCCATTGGCTTCACCAAGAAACGCCAAACAAAAACCACGAGCCAAAATCGTGTCAACAACTCTTTGGCAAAGGAAGAGCAAAAGATTCGATTCAAATTCAAAGTTGGTTTAAAGATAGTCGGTTCGGTGTAGATCAAGCTTATCCACACTGAACCACGAATGTGACGGCCAACAGCAATGGCCAAAGTTTGATACAAGTAACACTCGGCATAACGAGGTAAAAGTTTTCTCAAGCGTCGTCAGGACTGGCACTGGGACTGGCAGGCTCCACGAAAGTGTCGAGGTCGATCCCGTCCGCGATACGAGTGGCGCTCTCAAGGAAGGTCTCCATGAAATCTTTGAATCGAAGCTTCTTGGTGTTTGCGACCTGCAGCGCCTTCAGCTTCTCTTCGCGAGCCTCTTTGCAGTGCACTCGGACCAGCGACAGCGCCACGTCCGCACCACAGCAAGCAGCAGACTTCTTCCACGCGTGCACTCGGTTTGGGACGTCCTCCAGCCGAGTCAACAACCCTTCCATTTCCCGTCGGGACTCGTCTTCGGGCCACAGCTCCTTGTCGATTCGGCCGACGACTTCTCTCAGTCGACCGATGAAAGGTCCCACTTTGCCCAGGCGAATGTGCGCTCGGAGCATGTCTCGATTGGCGTCCTCGCCGAGTGGAACGTTCGGAATAACCGACCGCTCAACGTCAGCTGCTTCAGCCTTAGCGTCCATACAAAAATCTGCAAAGACAAGACGAGCAGAAAGTAAGCGCAGAATGAAATACACAGTCAAGAAGCACTCGGAAAAACAGAACTTACCACCGAGAAGCGCAATCATCTTCCTTGCCCAGTCACTGACGTACTTCTCCTGTGATATGCACCGCGTGTTCATCACCTTCAGCTGCCCCATCAGCTTGGTTATTTGTTTCCCTATTTTCTCCATTTCGTCCACCAATGCCTTGTTTGCCTCACGAGATTCCTCCAAGGACTTCTCTCGTTCAGCCAAAACACCCTTTAGACCAGCCAAGGCAAGCATTCCTGCATCCAGTTCCGCAGCAAACTGAATCTTTTCAGCCTTCACAGTGTTGTACGCCGATCCCATCTCGCAAGTCTTCTGCAAGTCAGCGCGAAGAGACGATCAGACAAATTCAGCAAGGAAAACAATAAAAACTCGAAGTTCTTCAAACCCCTGCCGGCGCAAGCAGTCGACAGCGGTCTCGGGGACAACACCCAGTGGGTTCACTAAGAGTGACCCCACTGGCATGAAGCTCAAACAGGTCCGCACTATTGAGATACATAACAAAAACAAGCCTATGAGGCTACTACTACCCGACCTGAGTAAAATTACTCTCGGGGACTAATCCAGTAGGTGCACTCGGAGTGCCCCCACCGGTAACATTCGAACAGATTAGTTTTGATCTGATCAACTTAAAGAAAATGTATATAAAGACAACTGCCGGTGCAAGCACTCGACAGAAGTCTCGGGGACTACACCCACTGGGTTCACTAAGAGTGAACCCACTGCAAAATAATCATCCTGCATCCGAGTATACTGCTTAAACACCCAGTGGGTTACAAGGGGAAAGCAAATACTTACTAGCCCACTTACTCGGATATCGTCCCGGAGTTCCAAGCTTCGCTTGTACACACACGCGATGGAGTCATACGCTCTTTTGGCATCGCCCGCCATGAACTCCGCCTGCACCATGGATCCCTTGGCAGCTCCCACCTGATCTTCTAGGAGGTGTTGGGCGTCGTACTGGACGGTCGACGGACCTGACACCACAAGAGGCTCCTTGGGCATCCCAAGCCCCGCTCCAGTCGGTTCAGCAGCAATGAGCGCCGTCTCAGTCAACGACACCGTCTCGGCTGGCGGCGCGTCCGTGGCGGGAGTAGTAGCAGATGGAACGGCCTCAAGGACAGGAACCGCAGCTGGCTCAGACCTCTTCTGGTCGTCCTCCTCCACGTGAATCACCTCTGAAGGAAGCCCAACTGAATGACGTGAGACCACAGGAAAAAAAGGCAAGACCAAAGACAGAATTCGTGAAACAATAATGTAAGCTCTCGGAGTCGCCACGACATACCTTGCTGGGATGTGACAACGTTGTCCGTACCCATGGGAACGTCTTCCTGACGTGGCAGAGAAGTGGCGGAGGTGGCAGCTCTGTCGACTAAAGTTCACTCGACCAATAAGCATATGTTCAATCAAATACTGGAGGAAGATATAAGAACAATACACTTACGCTGAGGCGACGGGAACGGCGATCCTCATCCGCGGCAAAGCCTTCCGAGGCTTGGATCCACTCGGTTTGGCCACCTTAGAGGGCTGGCCCGCGGGCTCTACATCAGAGTCCCTGGTCCTCTTTGTGCTCCGAGCACTCGGAACCACGGGAGAAGCTGGCAAGGCACTCGGAACCACAAGAGGAGCTGGCGGGGCACTCGAGGCCGCTGGAGGAGCCGACGGAGCCGCGGGTTCGTGGCGGCGTTTAGTTCGAGGCTCTGGTGGTGGGGGTGGCGAGTTATGTTCCTCATCTTCGCCCTCTTCTTCTTCGGACACCTCCTCCGTCTCCCCACTGTCGGAGACGTACTCGACGCTCTCCACGCTGCCCTCCTGGCTGCCTTCCTCTTCCTCAGCCGGATTCCCGTTCGAGACGGGAGAAAACTAGTTGGTCCACGCCTGCACGAGATACAGTCGACAACATCAGACGTCAGACAGTGATACAAGAAAAAGCGATAAATCTAAGGCAATTGTGTGCACTCGACAAGTTATACTCACCTCATTCGGAGGAGGGTTGTCTGCGCGGAAGGGCTTCACTCGCCGGGCTCCTCTGGGGTTATCGCAAGCGCCTGTGATGTTGAGGACCCACGACGTCACAAGCTCCCCGGTCACGCACTCGGGGTTAGTCCGAGTGGAGTCCTCAGGCCCCGTGTAGTGCCACATGGCGTGGTGTCGAGCTTGCAAAGGCTGGATACGCCGACCCAGAAAAATCTCCAGCAAATCTATGCCAGTGACTCCCTTTCGGACGACCTCTACCAGTGCATCAACCAGAGGCTGGATCTGGATCTTCTCCATCTTCGTGAGCGCAAGCTGCCTAGGCGGAGCCGGACGGTCTAGGCTAAAAGGTGGCAGTCCAGTTGCGGCATTCGGACACGCAACGTCCTGGCAGTAGAACCAAGTCGACTGCCAGTTCCTAACGGATTCAGACAAGTGAAGAGCGGGATAGCTACTTTTACTTTTATTTTGGAAGCCTAAGCCTCCGCAGAGCTGGAGGAGGTGAGTTTTGTCATCCGACTGGCTAAGTCTTCTGATGGTTTGAGATCTAGCAGAAAAGATGTGCTCGAAGAGCCCCCAATGGGGAGGACAGCCGATAAAACACTCGCACAGCACGACGAAGGCAGAGAGATGAGCTATTGCGTTGGGAGGAAAATGGTGGAGCTACGCCCCGAAGTGGTTCATTATACCTCTGAAGAAGGGATGAGGAGGCAGAGAGAAGCCTCGGTACACGTGACTGAGCAGCAGGACGCGCTCCCCCTCCTGGGGCGCCGGCTCCGTCTCGCCCTCCGCCGGCAGCCTCCACGTCTTGTGCTCGATCATGCCTTGCTCCACCAGCTCCAGCATGTCCGCCACCGTCACCGTGGAGGGGAGGAAATCCCCCTGGATCCAACCCGCCGGCAGTGCTCGCTGCCGCCGCTGAGCAGGAGCCGTCGCTTTCTTCTTCTTCCGCGCCTCGAGCTTGCTCGTCTGTCCCTTCGTCATGGTGGAGGCCGCAGATCCGCGGGGGGAGGAGGGGAAGGAAGGAGCTTGGGATGCGCAGGAGGTCACGAGAGAAGCGGGGCAAGTGCGAGTTATCAGGCGAGTGCAACGAAAAACCCTCGCTGAAGAGGTTTAAATAAGGTTCCGACTGGGTCACTAGCAGGTGGCCCTGAAATCTTATCCCCCGACCGGTCGCTGCGGTATTAGTGGAGGAGATGAAGGCGCGGAAATCGAGGCGGCAGATACTACTCGATTACGATGTCGTCATCCCCGCCGAGCGCGCGGCAACCGAAATTTGAGGATCCCAGAAAATCCGCCGCTGTCAGTTGATTGGTCACGTCAAAAGATTCCACGGAAACACTCGGTCCCCGACGGTTCGTTTCACAAATACATCCACTCGGATCACTGGTCGAGAGGATAAAATGGATCGAGGCAAACAACGCCAAAGTCGCATCCATACCAGTCGGATCCGTACTCCAAGCATCGCTTCGTCGTTCCAACCCCAATCCATTCGGGGACTAATGATGGGGTTATAGTCCTAGGGTAGGGTCATAGGCCTGCCCAATGGGTCCTACCCAAGGACTACCCTTCATAAGGGATAAGGCCCTTAGTCAGTTCCGACTGAATTAAGGTCTTCCCATCATCCAGTCGGTGACGATTCCTACATCATCCAGTCGGAGATGAGCATTCGGAGCGTATCAAACTTACCGACTGGATTCCACTCTGTACATCATAACCCCCTGGAGGGCAACAGTCATACGTCTCCATGTACATTTATTAGCATTTAAGACATACGTTACATGTAACGTATGCAGTTATTCGCCACTACTCCACCCTTGTGCACCGAACCGTTATGAAGGGTAGCGCACTCTATGTAAGCCGCCCTTCCCCACTGGTGCAGGGGTTGGCAATTCACTGTAACCCCTATTCCACTCGACAACAAGCTCCCAAGAGCACTGAGACGTAGGGATTTTACCTCCACCGTAGAGGGGCCTGAACTCATACAACCTCGCCGTAGCTAAGGCTCTGCCCATCCTTTCGTACCCTACACATCTACTGTCAGACTTATACCCACGACACCTACCCCATGGTCTACGGCGCCCTACCTTCACCCTAGGGCGCACCACCGACATATGGGGCTGCCCCTCCTCCGCCGTCGTGGGACAACGCCCACATGCTCAACGCCGCCATGACCAACATGTCGCTCCACGCTCCACGCGCTAGCGAGTGGTATCTCGACACCGGCGCGTCCAGCCACATCACCAACGACGCAGGTAACTTGAGCTCGTCTTGTTTTTCCTCAAAGTATCCGTCCATCTTGGTCGGCGATGGCTCTCATATGCCCGTGCTCGCCACCGGCTCCGCTTCCCTCCTTCCGCGCCCTTCTCTCTCAATCACGTTCTCTTTGCACCTTCTGTTATCAAGAATTTACTCTCTGTTCGCCAGTTCACCACTGAGAATTCGGTTTCTGTCGAATTTGACCCGTTTGGCTTTCTTGTGAAGGATCTGGCGAGCAGGACCCCTCTCATGAGATCAAATAGCTCCACCGGCATGTACCCGTTCTTCGGTGAATCACCAACCGCCCTCACCGTCGACGTCGGCGAATTATGGCCCAGGCGTCTCGGGCACCCTAGCCGTGCCTCTCTCTCTAGACTTTCTCCTTTTTTCTCTGATTGTAATAAACCACCACCCCCCCCCTTCGGCCACTTGTGAGGCTTGCCAGTTCGGACGGCAGCCACGGCTCCCTTTCTCCTCCTCTAGCTCTTTTACTACTTCTCCCTTTCAGCTAGTTCATTGTGATTTGTGGACCCCACCCGTCCCTAGTTGTTCTGGTTATGGCTATTACCTAATAATACTTGATTATTTTAGCCACTACTCTTGGAGTTTTCCCTACGCCACAAATCTGAGGCCGCCGGCATTCTTATACGTTTTTACGCCTACGTTGTCACCCAGTTTCACCTCTGCCTGCAATGTATACAAAGTGACAATGGTGGCGAGTTTCTTAACGCTTGTCTCCGCTCTTTTCTCTCCAATAACGACATCGCCCTACGTCTCTCTTGCCCACACACCTCGCCACAGAACGGCAAAGCTGAGCGCGCCATCCGGAGCACCAACGACATCATGCGCACTATGCTTCTCCAAGCCAATATGCCACCCGATTTTTGGGTCGAAAGCCTCAACACCGCAACCCACCACCTCAACCTTCGGCCCTCCCGTGCCATCGCCAATAACACCCCATATTTCATGCTCCATGGTATCGCTCCTACCTACGACCACCTTCGAACCTTCGGCTGCCTCTGTTATCCCAACCTTTATGCCACCACGCCTCACAAACTCGCTCCCCGCTCACGCCGCTGCGTCCTCCTCGGCCTCCCACGCGAACACAAAGGATATCGCTGCCTCGATCTCGACACCCGCAAGGTCATCACCTCGCGCCACGTCATCTTTGACGAAAGCCAGTTCCCCTACACACCAGCCACACCACCGCAGCGTGCCACAACGAATCCCGTGTGAATCCTACCTACCTCGTACTGTCCTCCCTCGGGATCGCCGCCAACCCCACCACCCAACCCGCCCGCTCCTGTTTCCGCGCCCAGCCCCACCAGATTCGCATCTCCCTCGGCCGCTGCAGCGCCGGATCCCGCGCCCACCGACCTGCCTGCCGCCCGGCCCCACCACCCAACAACCCCACCCACCAGTCCGCGCAGCTCCCGCCCGAGCCTATCGGCCACCACCACCACCAGTTCCCCCTAGCCCAATCCCACGTCACCTGCTGGGCGGCCCCTCCCTCCTCGCGCCGTGCCAATCACGCCGCGCCGCGACGCCCATGCCATGTAGACGCGCGCCAAATCTGGGTTTCTTCAACCCAAAGTGCTCTTCTCCCCCAACGCTCTCGCCGCGCTACCTGCCACCGCCGCTATCTCGCCCATCCCTGCCACCTACAAACAGGCTATGCAAGACCCCAACTAGCATCGTGCCATGCAAGATGAATATGATGCTTTGTTGCAAAACAACACGTGGTCTCTTGTTCCTCGTCCTGCAGGTATCAACACGGTGACCGGGAAGTGGATCTTCCGGCACAAACTGCACCCCGACGACAGCTTGGCGCGGTACAAGGCGAGATGGGTCCTCCGCGGCTTCACCTAGAAACACGGCGTCGACTTCGAGGAGACCTTCAGCCCAGTGGTGAAGCCGGCGACCATCCGCGTTGTTCTCAGCCTCGCCGCCGCCTCGGACTGGCCAATCCACCAGTTGGACGTGAAGAACGCTTTTCTTCATGGCCACCTCGACACCGTCGTCTACAGCCAGCAATCTGCCGGCTTCGTCGACTCCTGACACCCCTCGCACGTCTGCCGCCTTCACCGCTCGCTCTACGGCCTCCGTCAGGCTCCGCGGGCTTGGTTCCAACGCTTCACCGCCTACCTCCTCTCCCTCGGCTTCGTCGCATCCAAATGCGATATTTCGCTCTTCATCCTTCGGCGGGGCTCCTCCATCGCCTACCTCCTGCTGTACGTGGACGACATACTGCTCACCGCTAGCTCCGCCGCTCTCTTACGCTCCACCATCGACGCCCTGCACCGCGAGTTCGCCATGTCTGACCTCGGCGAGCTGCACCACTTCCTCGGCATCAACGTCCACCGCACCACCAACGGCCTCTTCCTCTCGCAGCACCAGTACGCTCTCGAGATCCTCGAGCGTGCCGCCATGAGAAACTGCCGCCCGATCGCCACTCCTGCCGACACCAAACGCAAGCTCTCTGCGCAGGATGGCCAACCTGTCTCCGATCCAGCTCTCTACCGTAGTCTCGCCGGAGCACTGCAGTACCTCACCCTCACTCGCCCCGACATCGCCTATGCCGTTCAGCAGCTCTGCCTCTTCATGCATGACCCGCGCGAGAGCCACTACACCTACCTCAAGCGGGTCCTGCGCTACGTCCGCGGCACTGCCCATCTCGGTCTTCGTCTCCGCCGCTCCCGCGACACCAACCTGGTCGCCTACTCCGACGCGGACTGGGCCGGCTGCCCTGACACGCGCCGCTCCACGTCGAGCTTCTGCGTCTACCTCCGCGACAACCTCGTCTCCTGGTCATCCAAGCGCCAGCACACGGTCTCCCGCTCCAGCGCGGAAGCTGAGTACCGCGCCGTCGCCAACGCCGTCGCTGACACCTGCTGGCTCCGTCAGCTGCTGCACGAGCTTCATTGCCCTCCCAGCAGCGCGACGATCGTCTACTGCGACAACATCAGCGCCACGTACCTCTCCTCCAACCCTGTTCAGCATCAACGCACAAAGCATGTGGAGATCAATCTTCACTTTGTTCAGGAACGGGTCTCTTTCGGCGACGTCCGCGTTCTACACGTCCCGTCGTCCTCCCAGTTCGTCGACGTCTTCACGAAAGGACTGCCAACCGCCGTCTTCATGGACTTCCGATCCAGCCTCAACATCGTCGAAGACCCCGTTGCGGCTGCGGGGGGCTGTTGGAAGACGGCGCCCGGTTCCTCCGCGCGTGCCTTGCCGCCCACGTCTCCAGGGACACGCCCCTCCTCGACCGCGTCGCACGCCGCTCCACTACCGTCGCCTCCGCAGGAGAATAGCTCCTGGTAGTTACTCAGCTCGCATGCACTGACGTGCACCACCTGTGTATATAAGGACCTCACCTCTCTCAGCAATATACACAGCGATTCTCATCCTTCTTCTTTGTGTAGCAGCAGCAGCAGCGCGTAGTGGTAGTAGTAGCAGCGCCGCCGCGTAGTAGCAGCATCGGCGTAGTGGTAGTTGCAGCAGTTGCAGAGTGCACCGGCGAGTGCAGTTGCAGTCCCTCGCGCGCAGCTCCTTGCTCGCTTGCTTGCATGCATGCTGGCATAGGCAGGGATGCCCTCTGCTCGAGATCCTCCGCTTCGTGCGTTATAGGACCCCAATGCCCCCGGGAATGGAACCCCCTAGGGAATCCGCACCCCCGCTGGCAACTCTTGACCGTCGTCATCTCTGTTCTGCTTGTCGGCGGCAACCTCTCCTCCGCTGTGTGGAGGTAGAAGAACCGCGCCCCTTTAGTATGGTAAAGAGTCGTGGATCCCCCCTCTCTGTCGGGATCCCCTTCATAGCGTAGTGGTAACCCGCCTGTGCAGACCTCCGAGAGGTCGTTTGATCGAATCCCCGTTGTACGCAGTTATTTTCTTGCGTTGTTTCTTTTCTTCTTGTGTGTTAGAGCATCTCCAACGGCAGCGCAAAAAATCTGCGCCCAATAATTTTTTTAGCGTTTGATCGAATCCCCGCTGTACGCAGTTATTTTCTTGCGTTGTTTCTTTTCTTCTTGTGCGTTAGAGCATCTCCAACGGCAGCGCAAAAAATCTGCGCCCAATAAATTTTTTAGGGCGCCACTGTAGCAGTTTTGAAGCGCGGAGACCGGAGCATCTCCAACAGACGCGCGCTAGTGCGGCGCCCAATCCAGTCCGATCCAGCGGTCCCATCTGCAGCAGCTCAGAGTTTGCTGCGCGCGCAAGCCGACGCACCAAATATGTTGCGCGCGATAGCGTTTTTAAGCGCGCGCAGTGTTTTGCAGCTTCTGGTGGAGCAGTCCGGCGCCCAAAAAACGGATCTTTTAGCGCGCGGAGCAGTTTTTGGGCGCTTGTTGGAGATGCTCTTAGGTAGGGAAGCAGAATATGTCTTTGTAACAACACCACCGTAGCCGAGCGGTAGCACACCCTTGGTGTTCGAATCCCCGTTGCCCCTTTTATTTTTTTTGTTCAGTTGTGTGCTTAGTCACTGTGGCCCACGTGTCATGCACCAAGGCCCCTATGACCAGTGGGCCCCCCTGGTGCCTATGACCAGTGGGGCCCCCTGTCAATTAGGTTGTGTTTTTTAATATTTTGCTAATGTGTTAAATCCATTTTTTGGAACTAGTAACAGTTGCACGTATAATTAAATAAATTTTTTTCATTCATCAGGTTATCAACGGGTTAATATAAGATGAAAACAATTAAACAACCGGTCTTCAACATCACATCAATCTTATTCTAAATAGTTAATTGTCCATGCGTCATACAAGGGCATACATATTCTAGCGGGTGAACGTTAACCTTTTTTTAACATATCACTTGACGATCGACTTGCACATGACGTGACATTCTAGCTTCCTATACCCACTATATCCTTTGTACAAGATCTTATCTCATGTATAATATGTGGTTTCTTTCCACCGCTCTCGTCATATAATTTTCCTTATAAGTTGTTAAATTCACCTCCCATATTTTGATTATACTAAAAAACCACTCTTTAATATTAAGCAGAAACAACTTTTTTTCAAGATCACGAATCCACTATGCCTATGTTTTGTTGAATGATATAATTTTGTGGATTAGTTTAATCTAACTAATTAAAGATTTATAATTTATTATCATGTAGTTCAGCTTTTAGCTCACAGAAATTGGACGTCATTTATAAAAACCTGGAAAATATTGTGTTTTTTTTAAGAAAAAAACATAACACCATATGCAATACTTGACAAAGGCATTTCCTTCTTTCTTCATGTCACAAAATGAACACTCACAAGGAAGCATTGATGAAAAAGGAAAATCCTTTACACCCAATATGACCAGGATTTAATCATACGCTCAAATCATAATTTCAAAACTAAAAGTATGTTATGGTTATATAATATAAACAATCAATCTATTGATGTCTCCTTATTGCACCTTTCACATCCCACTCATCATACCTACTATATCCATCAGTTTAATGCTAATACAAGTTTGGATTACCAGTAACACCTAACAGGGCCACTCTTCCTGCATCAACTTCAGGATCTCGCGGATCAGCACAGACGGAACAATCATTTGGTGACCATCTGCAGACAAACAGATCATACTACTATTTTCTATAGCTTACAAGATATAACTAAAATCAAAGAACTCTTGAAGTACTGAAAAGTTAACATAATGACAGTGCCAAAACCACAAGTAAAAGGATTTGTTGCTATAATACAGGCCCGTGTTAGGGATACTCACCATCCTCTGGGGTGTCATATTTTTTTGTTTTACCATATGAATCAAACAAATGCATGTTTGTTGTTCCTATTGTGGTAGTCAGCTTGAATTTCTTCTCAAGGCCTTCTTGCTTAGCTATATTCATGTTTTGCTCACTCAGTATAAGCTCAAATTCCACATCCGCGTGATCACACTGCGACCTTATTTCCTGTAAATCGGTTGCGGTTCAAGAAAGTCAAAACATCTGGAACCCAAGAGAATGAACTATTTGTACTATTAACTATTCCCTACTTCAATATTACAAGACGTTCTAACTTTTTTCTGAATGGGATCTATGTGGGCACATTTAGAGTGTTAGTTCATCATTTCAGTCCATGTTAAAATATCTAAAACATCTTATAACAGTGACCCGATGGAGTACCTCTAACAATGGCGGTTCCTTGCTCTTTTCCTTTTCCTTGTCCTTGTCCTTGTCCTTCTTCTTTTCCCTTTTCTTGTCCTTGCTCTTTTCCTTTTCCTTGATAGGAATAGGACACATGGATTCAAGAAACTCTTTGTAATCTGTAGTCCAGCGGCGGACAGGAAGCTGAGTTATTTTAAGCTTGGTGTCAGCAACTTCCTCTATAACACCAGTGATGGTATATGTCACACCAGTTGCCTTTGAACTTGTCTCCTGCAAAGAACCCTGTCAGGTGATGGAAAAACAAATTGCATAAATATCAATTGCAGAATTAAGCAGCCAAACTTTCAGTCTAACAGAAATATTATGCTAGTTATATTCAGGTATTGTGATTCGGGTCCACAGAAATATTATGCTAGTTTTATTTTAGTTATGCTAGTCTAACAGAAATGTAAGCTCGTGCCGGTTCGGCCGCTGTAATGTGATTCTACAACTTGTCTATGAACATCAATAACATAGCTGCTGCGCGCCGCATACAGGTGTACATGCAGAAAAATTACATTTACCTTGGGCACACAGCAGTAATTTATTTCATGTATCTACTACCTGCTACTCCCTCCGTTCCTAAATATAAGTCTTTTTAGAGATTACATTAGAGGACTACATACGGATGCATAAAGACATATTTTAAAATGTAGATTCACTCATTTTGCTTCGTATGTAGTCACCTAGTGAAATCTCTAGAAAGACTTATATTTAGGAACAGAGGGAGTAGAAGATGAGTGAGTGGAGCAACCCGATTGCCGTGCCTTCTTAAGCTAGTGTATGTCACGGGAGGAAGAATGTCGTGATCTATGAAGAAATTGACCAGGTGAACAGAGGTGGGTCTGACCACGGACCATGCATCTGGAGAGCGCCTGGGCCTGGGCGACGGCAAGCGCCACGTCCTCCTCAGACTAGGCTAGATATTTTGGATACGGAATACTACTAAAGGTATTTCTTATGTTAAATGATTAAATAAATGCATTCTCTGCTGAAGCAAAATAAAAAATAAATAAATTCTCGATGTGATTGGTGTCAACTGATCATCTCTTCTTTACGTACCATTAACAAAGTATGTCTAGTGGGCAATTGTATGTTCTTTTTCAGCATCAGCGTCATGCCAGGCTGAAAATCTAATTAAATTGATTTGCTTGGGGATAATCAAGTTGAAAACTTGTTTGCCAGTCCAAATTGGCCTTGGTTTCAAAATAGCAGGGGCAGGGACCTTCCCATCAAAATCTTCCCACCACATTAAGATGTTCATGAATACATCCTGGGAGATATTTCACAACATTAATTAAGCTACAAAACTATAGAGAGAATACCACTATTGAAGGTGTTGCTTAAGGAGAGTATTAGTTCACCTTTTCGATGAGAGTATCCCTTTTGGTAATTTTTCGACAGCCAAGAAGTGTGTCTTGGACAATACCCATAACAGGTCTATTCGCTTGAGGTGAGACAATACACTTTGGCACCATCATCAACTCTAAAACCTCAGCTCTGGTTTTAAATGACTAGGGAACATGCATATTCATTTCATCCCCATCAAAATCTGCATTGTATGGCGATGTGACAGACAAGTTGAGGCGGAAAGTTGAGTAAGGCATGATTTTGAAGCGATGCCCCATGATAGACACTTTGTGAAGACTGGGCTGCCGGTTGAAAAGAACAAAATCTCCATCAATGAGGTGCCTTTCCACCTGAGATGAGAAGTCGAGCACAAAACGGGTGAGGCTAAAATAATGGGCAGTTTTTGTGATGTCTCCATTAAAACAGTAGGTAGATGCTGCAACAATGGCTACTGTTACTGACCTTGTAACCCAGCTCCAGATGCTGATCACTACTTTTCTTCACATAACGAAGATCCAGCCTCTGGCCATCTTCCCTGATAATGTACTTGGCACCTGTCTTTCCTCGGGGAGGGTGAGGCCCATTTTCTACATTATCTGAAGAAGTAGATTCAGCACAATAGATTGAAATTTCTGCGTGATAGCTCAAATAAGATGGATATTAACAGCAAGCAAGTCGGCTCAACGCATGAAATCATGTAATCCGAGTGTGCTTTCAGGCTTGTCAGGCTGTACAGACCTAACCCTTGATGCAAAGTCACTTATGATGGGTGTCAATGTCATCCGTCATGTTGTCAAACCATTTAAAGTGTCTTGAATTATTGTTGGTCTCAAATAGTTATTCGATACTTTTAACTCTGAAAAGTTATTTCAACCGATGCGACCGTTCATGCGTTCTAAATTAGATGGTAAGCAATAGAGGCATTGGGATAAAAAATCGACTTCCTTACATACTCGAAAATCCTCATAATAGACATTACACCATCTATCAAAGTCAATTTAATAATTTTTCATTCATAAGATGCAAAACTGTGCATGTGAACCTATTGAAATAACTGTACTATCAGAAGCAGTTACATTTTTATCATGGATGTTGATGTTAACATTTCCCTCTTGTTCGGATTTGGAATTCCCATCAATTTCTTCATCTTCCTCCACAACAACAATAAATAAATAAAGACAGATAAATTACTTAATCGGTACTAAACGTATACGGAGTAGGGATCAGAGAACACTATGTAATATAATATACCTTGGATAATAGGATCGGCTATGGTGGTAGGGTGTTGAGCGATGACCCAATGGTGTGATATGGACTCGTCTGTAATTAGGCTGGATAACTGGTGAGGTGTATGTGCATGTCTAGCGCCTGAAGGCGGAGAGCAAAGCGGCACCGCGTACTGAGTATCTGACTGTGTCTCGCCATCGGGGATCCCGGAAACTGAAATCGGCAAAACGGCGAACCTGCGGCCGGGATTAGGAAGGAAATTAGGAGGAAGGAGCCCCTTCCCATGGTATGTACACACAGGTAGCGATGGCCATCTGTCGAACAATCATGGGCATGGAACCGGAACCGAAATCGGAGCACAGGGCGGACCGGCGATTGGATTTGTACCTGGGCTTGAGGGAAGTGTGGGCGGCGAGGTCGCGGGAGGGGTACTTCCCGGAGGGCCCGAAGATGCGCGTTCCCCTCTGCTCGTTCCCGCCCTTCGCCGGCGCCCACGTCGGCCGCGCCGCCGTCGTCATCTCTCTCTCTCTCTCTCTCTTCGGCCGGTGGTGCGGGGCGAGTGGGGCGGGGGCGTCGGCCGTGCGGGGCGCGCGTGGCGCGGGGCGAGCGGAGCGGCGGCAGCCGAGCGGGGCGGGGGCGTCGGCGTGCGTGGCGAGCGGGGCCAGTTCGCGGCTGATTTTTTTTCTTCGGGCGAGCGGGGCCAGAGGGGGAAGTTCGTGGCGATTTTTCTTTTCGTTAACGACGAGGAATCTTTCGTTAGCAACGAGGATTTCGTTAACAGAGTATTTAATCCGTTGATTAAATGATTAGACGCTCCAGATTGCGAGTTGGATCTGCCCTCTCGTGCTTTTATTAGTATAGAGATAGAGATAAAAAGTGTCTAAATAAATACGGAACTTAGCATATGTAAGTCATTAATGTATCTTTGGAATGGCATACCTATGCAGTCAAATAAATTACTTGACGTGGTTGGAGCTCCAACCTCCATGGCCTCCCGCACTTTCATTTCTCTAAGGGAACCATGACTCTGAAAGATAAAGCATACAAATGATTGGAGAATTAATAAATACAAAGGTAAAACAACGACAATTGCATTATGTCTCAACCTAACTATGTTTTCTGCAATCTGAAACAATTAAAGATCATGACCAAGCCACTATCCCTTCTGGGTTTACAATACGCAACAAACTAAGATCCCATTAATGGTAAAAGCACGTGTTGTTTAGTCAGTAATATCACCTATCATGAAACAGAGGGTTCTACTTTAAACTATGACAAAGGGAACATTTTCTGTTCGCGAAATTACACTTAGAACTACCTAAAAATGTAAGAGCCCCTGGAACAAGATAGCATCTGGTTAGTCAATACAATTTTCTAATGCTTCTTCTTCTAGCACGCATCCTTAGTGAATGAATAAACAACATCTTTCCATTCTTCTAGTCAAACCTTACATAACAAATATTTGAGTGCATAGCATTTTCATTACCAGAATATAGCAGTTCACCAATCTGATTGATAGGCATCTTCAATGATCGAACAATTCCACCTTTTTTCCTGGAAAAAATTATCTTGAGAGGGAAATAAAATCCCAGTTTCTAAAACTCTAGGAGCATGCAAATGTACATCATGGAATCATTTTACAAGTTAAAATGGGACAAGATTTACCAGGTGATAAATGGGGTACAAATTAAAGTTGAAAGCATTTTCTCAACTAAAACCAGATTGACAGAGTAAATAGATATACCTCATCCTTGTGACAGGTCGGCGGATATAAAATGCTTGAAACATGGAAGCACCTCTTAGGAGATATGTGTTGCCTTGTTTTAATATCACTTGTGTACTGATTCTATGAGCACCCCTCCCCAGCTGCAACTTCACTCTCCTCCCCTCGCCTTCGCCAGAGGGCATCCCTGGGCAATGATCGCGTAGCGGCAACGCCAGCAGGGTTGTTCTGCTCCGGTAGTGGCTCAGCCTCTCTTATCCTCGTCGTGACCCTACTGGTGGGGTGGCGATGGTTTTTGCAGTGTCCAGAGACCGTCGAGGCACAGTTCTGGGATGTCACCATGGTTGGTTCGGCGTGTGGCCTCCTCTGCACATTCAGGGCCACATACCTCTGCATATATAACCAATGGATTTATATATAGAACACTGGACAACAACAGCTTAATCCGTCGACAACAATGGTAAAATAAAACAAAATATGTCGCCGAACAATCTGCCACCACACTCGTGGCATCTATTTGTGTCGAATAAAACAATGCTGAAGAATTATTTATTCTCCACTTGATCTGAAAATCATTCCTCCACTGAAATTTCAATCTCAGCTAACTTAATCTCACGCCAACTCTGAAGTCGAAACGCCTAATCAATCATGGCTGTGTCCAATACAAAGGCAAGGAAGATCCGAGTAAACATTTAGGAGGTACAGGATCATACGTGTGCTGCTGGAAGAAGATAAAAATGACATAATTTATCAAACTTTCAGGAATGCAAGAGCAACATCCGCTACACACACGCGCAGGAGAATCATCAGAAAAACAAAAGTGAGGATCGAGATCGAAACACCTTTGACATCGCCTCCTCAAGTCCGGTTTGTTTGCCGACTTCTCTGTCTGCAGCAGAAGACGTCTCGTGGCGGCCGCTTGTCCTACTTATCGGGGCAGGCCAAGCGACCGGCGACCGTCTACGCCGAGCGGCGGGAGGCGATGGGTGCGGGAATAGGCGTCGCTGACCGGGCGACGAGGCGGGGGCGAGCGGCGGCTGTGGACCTAGCAACCGGCGCAGGCGGGAGTGGCGCTGAGCGGGCGGCAGGCGGGGGCGAGCAACGGCTGCGGGGCCTAGCAACCGATGCGGGCGGGGGCGGCACTGAGTGGGCAGCGAGGGCGAGCGGCAGCTACGGGCGGGGCAACGTGGAGCGGGCGAGCAGATGGCGAGGCGAGGGTAGTTCAGAGGCGAGCGGCGCGGCGCGACGAGTGAGGGGAGGCGGGCCGACCGGGGGAGGCGCGGCGTCCTGCGGGGCGAGCGGGGGATTGACCGCGAGACCACGTGGGATGGGCAATTAGCGCTAACTAAAACCATTTAGTTTCGTGAACGAAGTAGCCATACCGTCGATTAAGTGTTTGGATGGTGTAGATCTAGAGTTGGATCTGCCTTCTCGTGCTTTTAATAGTAGAGATAATTTCAGAAAAGGAATGTGCCAAATCTAGCATATGCAAGATCATCCCTGATTTTGACATAGGTGGTTTCTCATTCTTGGTAGTTTTTCTTTTCAGTTTTGTGGTGTTTTTACGCATGCAAGTATAGCAGTATGATATATCGATTTGGGGTAGAAAACCCCAAGGAATCCAATGGTTACACTCGATTTCGGTTTTGAGCAGTTCTCTAAAAGTGCCATTTTGTTATGAGGTGATACTTTGTCATTTGAGTAGGATTTTTTTTTTCAGTTGTGTGCTTAGTAAGTGTCGCCCACGTGTCATGCACCAGGGCCCCCTGGTGCCTATGACCAGTGGGCCCCCTGTCAGTTAGGTTGTGTTTTTTAATATTTTGCTAGTGTGTAAAATCCATTTTTTGGAATAATTTCAGAAAAGGAATGTGCCAAATCTGGCATATGCAAGATCATCCCTGATTTTGACATAGGTGGTTTCTCATTCTCGGTAGTTTTTCTTTTCAGTTTTGTGGTGTTTTTACGCATGCAAGTATAGGAGTATGATATATCGATTTGGGGTAGAAAACCCCCAAGGAATCCAATGGTTGCACTCGATTTCGGTTTTGAGCAGTTCTCCAAAAGTGCCATTTTGTTATGAGGTGATACTTTGTCATTTGAGTAGGATTATTTCTCTATGTGCTTTGAGGTGTGTGCCTGCATGCATCGTATCGTCTGTTGCATTATCACTTGCTGGTGTTTATTGGGTGATTGTTTCTCTGGGTAGCAACGGGTGCAGGAAATGAGTTCGAGGAGTCCGGTGGGTTCATTCAGGAAGATCAGGAACAGTCCCACTCTAAAGATTTCACACTCAAGATGATTGTGACCTTGACACCGTTTTTATCGTTATACTCCGCTCCCTACCACCTGATATATTGGCCATCAAACATTGCCATGAAACCTCTAACACTTCCTCTCCTAGCAAATATTGTTTGGCTAGGTTAGGCCTGCTGAACCATTTTATTTAGTGTTGCTAGTTGCAGGTGCAAGCTGGTCCATGTGATAACATGGGAAATTGATATCATCTTATTTAAATGCTATGTTATTAATGCACCTATATACATGGTAAGGTGCGGAAGGCCTGGCCTTTTGTCGGGTGATTTGTTCCGCTTTTGCCGCCTTAGTTTCGGCTACCAGTGTTTTATTCCATAACTGAGCGTCCCTAACACATTCGGGGTTGTTATTGGCCCCCCCTTGGTAAATCGTTTAGTGTTAAGGCTTGTTTGGCAAGACCTAACTTTGGTGTTAATTTGCTAACAACTTAATAATAAAAAGCATAGGGAATAACTACCCCGAGGAATTTAATCAACCCCCCGGCTAGTGCTCTTCATGAGTGTTGGTCCAAAACGGGCAATACTATGGGGCCATCGCTGGGCAACTCGAGGTTTCGTTTAACTCGTAGTGTGACTCATCCGTCATGTCGTGAGAACGAGATATACAACTCCTATCGGGTTCGTCGACACGTCGGGTGGTCTTGCTGGACTTGTCTTACATTAACGATATAGCTTATGCATTAGAATTCCGGTGAGATTCTATGTCTTCTCAGAGTTGAGGTTTTCCACTCAGGAATCCGACGAGGTCACGAGTATCGTGATTCAGGATTTCTGTGCGACCTGTGGTAATTTGTGATGGATTTGTTGGAGCACCCCTGCAGGGTTAAATCTTTTGGAAAGTCGTGCCCGCGGTTATGTAGCAATCATGGATATTTTGTTAACATCCGGTTCTAGGTAACTTAAAGTAACTTAATTAAAACCTGCCAACCGTGTGCGTAACCGTGACTGTCTCCTTCAAAGTTCCTTCTATGATTTAGAACATGACGGGGTTATGAATGACGTAGGTAGGTGTTCAGGATCACTTAGTGATTATTGTTAGTTAACAAACGTCTTGCGTAGACCATCATATCTTTACTTCTTGTTCAACATAAGGTAGCCAGCATAAATGCTTAGGTTGCTGCAAACTCAAACACATACCCCAACCTCACCTAATGACTTTGTTAGATTCGATACCAAGGTCATGAGATTGTTGAGTCCTTGTGGCTCACAGATTACTACAACCGCCCACAGGTATAGGTACCCCAGATAGAGATGTTTCCAAGGATAACCAGCTGATGGGAGTTTGGCGAGGACAGTGGCAGGTTGTACGTGACATATCCCTAGGACTAGAGGCAGTTGGTCATGATTGTGAGCCTAGCAAGGAGGGATAGCATTAGCTTTTATCATTATCTTGTCCTTAGACGGACCCTGTTTTCCATTTGAATAATGTATGACTGTGTGGATATGTAATTTAGCTTGTGGAGAGTGTAAGCCAAATCTTATTACTCTTCCATCTATTATGTATTGCAATGTTTATCCTGCTTGCGAAACACATAGATGCGGTGTCGCCCCCAAATAAGGAAAGTGCCTCATCTTAATCGTTATAAGTTGTTATCAGAGCCTTACGACCATAGGAGCCTTTGGTTAATCGAAGTTGGCCAAGTCGAGTCTAGTGAAAAACTATTTTGAGTCTTAGTTATATCGAAGAGTAGGTTTCTTTTTTCTCGTCTTCTTTGCTCTGGTGAGGTTCTCGACTTAGGAAATTTTAATTCTACTCCTCTTCTCGCTCAATTTTTTTTATCACACGGATATTTTGGAATCTATATGATGCCGATGTGACGGAGTTCTGTCTTGGTGTCTCCTGTCTCACTTGATTTCTTCCAAGGAGTTGAGCTCCAAGGGATTCTTGAGCACATTGTTATCATTCAGATTTCTTAGTATCTCAGGATGCAGGATGCTCGAAATTGCTTCAATACTAGTAGTGGCGAGAGGATTTTGGCTTCCACAGTACTGGTGCAGATAGGTCTGGATGTATCGCCACACTTAGTATTGTTGTGATTACGAGGGTCTGAGATAGATGAGGTTCTGAGATTCTGGTCATGTGTTAACGGGTGTGATACACTGGCGGGTTAGATGCTAGGAGTTGAGTGATGAATTTCTCCTTGTATCCGTGGACCCGATTGCATGACCAGAAATTTTGAAGTTCTTAGGTGGGAATTCCATTAGTAACCTAGGAATTCTTTCAGCATATGTATGTTGGGAATATACGTTTGTTCTGAGCAATTCTAGCTCATACTTGACAATTGCAAGTGGCTTTTCAATCCGATGTTGTCGACAGTAATTTGTGGAAACATTCATACTAATTTTAGTTCGAGTGCAGTTGCTAAGAATTCTTGTTCAGATATCTCTGTCCATTGAATCAACTTAATCTTTGAATTTTTTTGTCTCTGGTCTAATGTTGTTGTCCCTCTCCAAGATGGATCCACCAACTCGCCAAAATCCGGGTCGTGAGACTGATCAGTCAAACCCTCCTCCACCCCCTCCGCCACCGCCTCCTCCTCATGAGGCATGGCAAGATGTGATGGCGGCAACCAATGCAAACACTCAGATGTTGCTCCAGTTGTTGCAAGAGAGGAACCAAGGGCACCAGGGTAATTTCAACAATGGTGGTCAGCAGTTTGCATCTCTCTATCAATTCCTGGCGAACCAGCCGAAGTCTTTCACCTTATGTGATCGGCCATTCGATGCGGATGACTGGATTCTTGACATGAACAATCACTTTGAGTGCAGTAATGTCAGACCAGAGGACTTTGTCAAGTTTGCGACATTTCATCTCAAGTGGGAGACAACAGAATGGTGGCAGCAATTGAAGGATTCCATAGGCTACCTGGTGATCAGCTAGGCTGATTTGTGCAGGGATTTCAGGGCTCACTATATTCCAGCAAGTTTTGTGGAAGAGATGCGTGAGAAATTCAGGCGCTTGAAGCAAGGGAGTTTGTCAGTGTACAACTACAATGTGGAGTTACAGGAGCTGGATCGTTATGCCAAACAAGATATTCCAGATCAGAAGAGCGAGATTTATCAGTTCCATGGTGGTTTGAAGGAAGACTTGCAACTGGCCCTTGCCTTGCACGATCCCACTAAATTCGACTAGTTCTACAATTTGACTCTCAGGGCTGAGTCGGCCTTGCTCAAAGTTGAGAACTCAAGGAAGCATTTCAGAGACTCCAGTTCCTCCTCCTCAACTCAGATTGTTTTGAAGCAACATAAATACTGGATTTCTCCTCCTCCTCGGCAGCCTCAACAGTTCAAGAAGTCTTGTGGTCGTGATTCTTCCCACCCACCCAACCCAGCTTTCCAGCAGAAGTGTGAGCAGCATAAGCAAGGAATCCTCAAGTGCAATTCCATCCGCTGTTAGAGGTGACTTGTCACAAGTGTGGTGAGAAGGGTCATTACTCTAACATGTGCACCAACCAGCGGTGTCTTCCGCCTCCTCCTCCAGTCAGGCCTCCAAGCAATGCAATGTGAAGTTTAATCCCAAGTCAGCAAGGGTGAACATGGTAAATGTAGCTAAAACGGAGATCTCCTCAGATGTGATCATGGGTAATTTCTCAGTTAATTCTATTTTTGCAAAGGTTTTGTTTGACACTGGTGCATCACATTCTTTCATATCATATCCTTTTGCGGTAAAGCATGATTTGCATCATGAAGAGTTGCCAAAGGCTTTAGATGTTGTTTCGCCAGGGAAGCTCATGAGTTCTCGTTAATTTGTTCCAAATGCTTGTGTCAAGATGGTTAGATATTCCTTTCTGGATTCTCCAATTGTCCTTGGCCAATCAAATATTGATCTCATCCCTTGGGATGGATTTTCTGGCGATGAACAAGGCATATCTCGATTGTGAAACCAAAGAAGTCAAGCTGACTCATCCTTCGGAGGACGTGATTATTTTCGCTGCTCGCGATGACACGATTCGTTTGTTTCACCTCAATGAGAAGGGTGAAATCTCTCCCATTTCTCAAGTTCCAGTGGTCTGCGAGTATGAAGATGTCTTTCCAGAAGAATTGCCAGGAATGCCTACGCACCGGCCAGTTGAGTTTGTAATTGAACTTGAACGTGGAACTGAACCGATCTGCAAGTGTGCGTATAAACTTGGTCCCGGAGAGCTGAAAGAGTTGAAGAAGCAGCTTGATGAGCAAGAACGTCTGGGTCTGATCAGACCAAGTTCATCTCCTTGGGGTTGTGGTGTTCTGTTTGTCAAGAATAAGGATGGCACAGGCCGACTTTGTATCGATTATCGTCCATTGAATAAGAAGACAATAAGGAACAAGTATCCACTTCTCAACATGAATGAATGGTTCGAGCAATTGAAAGGGTCCAAGATTTTCCACAAGCTTGATCTTCGGATGGGTTATCATGAGATCCGCATTCACAAAGAAGATATTCCCAAGACTGCTTTCATGACAAGCTTTGGCTCTTAAGGGTAGACAATGATGTCTTTTGGTCTCGCCAATGCTCCTCTGACCTTCTCTCGGATGATGAATTATATCTTCTCTCCCTTCAAAAATGAATTTGTCTTGGTGTATCTCGATGACATTCTGGTCTTTTCTGAAACTGAGGAAGAGCATGAAGAACATCTTCGGCTTGTGCTTGATAAGATAAGAGAGCATAAGTTCTATGCTAAGTTTTCCAAATGTGAATTCTGGTTGAAGGAAGTTGTGTACCTTGGGCACATCATCTGTGCCGAGGGCATCAAAGTTGATCCTACAAAGGTGCAGGCCATTGTTGAGTGGGAACCTTCTCAGAATGTGAAGCAGCTTCGAAGCTTTCTCGGGCTTGCAAGCTATTGCAGAAGGTTCATTGAGAACTTCACCAAGATTGCGAAGCCTGTGTCCAACGTTCTTTATAAGAGTGTGAAGTATATCTGGTTTCCAGAGTGTCAATTAGCTTTTGATACACTCAAAGAGAATCTCACCTCAACTCTAGTCTTGACTCCTCCTGATGATTCCAAGCCTTATCAAGTGTTTTGTGATGCCTATCTTCAAGGTCTTCACGCAGTCTTGATGCAACAGAAGAAAGTGGTAGTTTATGCCTCGAGGCAGTTGAAGCCAAGTGAGAAGAATTACCCCACTCATGGTCTTGAGTTGGCAGCAATGGTCCATGCTTTGATGACTTGGAGACACCTCTTGTTGGGAAGATAGGTTGAAGTCTACACTGATCACAAGAGTCTCAAATACATCTTAAACCAACCTAGTCTCAATCTTCAACAAACTCGTTGGGTGGAAATGATCCAATATTATAATACAAGCATTGACTTTACTCCAAGCAAAGCAAATGTCATTGCAGATGCTTTGAGCACAAAGGCTTACTACAATAGTGTCATTCTAAAGCCTCTCCAGCCTGATAATTGTGAATATTTCAGTAAGCTCAACCTTCAGATAGTACCTAAGGGATTTCTTGCTAATCTCCTGATTTCTCCTACCTTGGAAGACCAAGTCCGCCAAGCTCAACTTCTTGATGCGATGGTGAAGAAAGTGAAGATTGGCTTGGCAAAGAGCATTCCGAAATATAAGTGCTTCCGTGTTGATGACAGAGATACCTTGTCTTCGAGGACCGCCTTGTTGTTCCGAAAGGAGAGCTCATGAAATTTATCATGGATAAAGCCCATAATTCCCTCCTCTTGATACATCCAGGAAGCTCCAAAATGTATCAAGATCTGAAGCAGACCTTCTGGTGGACTCGCATGAAACGTGAAATTGCTCAGTTCGTGAACGAGTGTGATGTGTGTTGTAGAGTGAAGGAGGAGCATCAATATCCAGAAGGTCACCTTCATCCTTTGCCTATACCCGAGTGGAAATTCGATCATGTGGAAATGGATTTTGTCACTGGGTTTCCGAAGTCCAAGAGAGGCAACGATGCAATCTTCACGTCATCGACAAGTTGATCAAAGTTTCTCATTTTCTTCCGGTCAAAGAATTTATCTCGGCAGCTCAGCTTGCAGAGTTGTATACGTCAAGGATAGTCTATTTGCACGGTGTTCCTATGCTCATTTCTTCATATCATGGAAGAATCTTTACTTCGAAGTTGCGGGATATCTTTCAGGCTGCGATGGCTACTAAGATCCATTTCAGTATAACTTTCCATCCTCAGACAAGTGGTCAAGTTGAGAGAGTCAATCAAATCCTTGAAGATATGCTCAGAGCTTGTGTGTTTTCTTTTGGCATGAAGTGGGAAGATTGCCTGCCGTTTGCCGAGTTCTCATACAACAACAACTTTCAAGCAAGCTCAGGCAAGGCTCCATTTGAGATTCTATATGACAGGAAGTGTTGTACCCCGCTTAATTGGTCTTAGACTGGTGAGCGTCAGATTCTTGGGTATGACATGATTGTGGAACAGAAGAAATGTGTCGTGTCACTCGGGATAATCTCAACGCAGCTCAGTCCCGTCAGAAGAGCTACTACGATAGCAAGCATCATGACATGACTTTTCAGCTCGATGTTTTGTGTATCTCAAAGTGTCTCCCATGAAGGGCACTCGGCGCTTCGGCATCAAAGGAAAGCTTGCTCCTCGCTTTGTTGGTCCTTTCAAAGTTGTTGACAAGAGAGGTGATCTTGCATATCAGTTAGAGCTTCCATCCAACTTCTCCAATGTGCATGATGTGTTTCACGTCTCTCAGCTCCGGAGATGCTTCAAGACTCCCGAGCACACCGTTGATCTCCAAGATATCGATCTCCAGCCCAACCTATCCTACCATGAGCATCCTATAGCAATTCTTGAAGAGACTGAGTGCAAGACCCGCAATAAGTCAATCAAGTTCCTCAAAGTGCAATGGTCTCATCATTCCGACAAAGAAGCCACTTGGGAGCGCAAGGACCACCTCTATTCAAAATTCCCAGAGTCCTTCCAGTCCTAGATCTCGGGTCGAGATCCTCTTGTATTGTAGGAGAGTTGTGACAGCCCCAATGCAATACCCTCCCCCACTTGTAATATCTTTCCTTGTATGACAACCTTCCTATGTTGATATGTTGGATTTGAATATAGAGTTAAAGTTCTGTCTTCATTTCATGTTGCATCATGGCATCATGCATACCATCTCTTCTTTTGTTCTTCTCTTTTGTTGTTGTGTTACACCTTGGTATGAGTGTGTGTGCAATGTGTGGATGTGATTGGGTATGTGCAATGTGAGTGGGTGCAACAAGAGTCCCCTCAAAACCCCCTTGTTGCACCATCGTTTGAAACTCCCTCTTTTCCAATGATAATTGAGGCAGATTTAAAAGTTTCTATTTTTGCCTCAATAAAATGTTCCTCCTCTTCAAAAATTCTTCCTATTAATTGTGGGGTGTGATACGTATCCATCGTATCTACTTTTCCAAACTCTTTTGCCCTTGTTTTGGACTCTAATTTGCATGATTTGAATGGAACTAACCTAGACTAACGCTGTTTTCAGCAGAATTGCCTTGGTGTTGTTTTTGTGCAGAAATGAAAGTTCTCACAGCGTCCTGAAGATTTACGCAGAATATTTTTGGAAAATATGAAAAATACCCGCGCAAAGATCCACCGGAGGAGGTGGGCCAGTGGGCCACAAGCCCTGTAGCCGCCACCCCCTGGTGGCGGATGGCAAGCTTGTGGGGCCCACGTGGCTCTGCCGCCCACAATCTGAGCTCTATAAGTTCACATTTGTCCCAAAAAAAATCAAGAGAGAAGATTTCGCCGCGTTTGCGATACGGAGGCGCCGCCACATCCTGTTCTTCATCTGGAGGGCAGATCTGGAGTCCATTTTGGGCTCTGGAGAGGGGAAATCGTCGCCGTCGTCATCATCACCTTCTTCCCTCTCCAATTACATCAAGCTCTTCGTCGTTCGTGAGTAATCTATTTGTAGGCTCGCTGGGCGGTGATGAGTAGGATGAGATCTATCATGTAATCAAGTTAGTTTTGACGGGGATTGATCCCTAGTATCCACTATGTTCTGAGATTGATGTTGCTACTACTTTGCCATGCTTAATGCTTGTCCTAGGGCCCGAGTGCCATGATTTCAGATCTGAAATTATTATGTTGTCACCAATATATGTGTGTTTTAGATCCGATCTTGCAAGTTGTAGTTACCTACTATGTGTTATGATTCGGCAACCCCGGAGTGACAATAACCGGAACCACTCCCGGTGATGACCATAGTTTGAGGAGTTCATGTGTTCACCAAGTGCTAATGCGTTGGTCCGGTTCTTTATTAAAAGGAGAACCTTAATATCCCACAGTTTCCTTTTGGACCCCGCTGCCACGGGAGGGATGGACAATAGATGTCATGCAAGTTCTTTTCCCTAAGCACGTATGACGACACACGGAATGCATGCCTACATCACATTGACGAACGGGAGCTAGCCACATATCTCTCCGTGTTATAGTTGTTGCATGATGAATATCATCCAAACAAATCACCAACCCATTGCCTACGAGTTTGTCCTACTGCTGCTGTTACTTGTCTTGCTGTGCCGCTACTATTGCTACTACTGTCGCTTGCTACTGTTGCTACTTGCTACTGCTGTCACTACTGTTGTTCCTTGCCACTGCTATTACTCATTACACTGCTGCTACCTGCTACAATTTTGATCCGCAGGTCGTTGACGGGAACAGACAATTTCCGTCAACGGGGCAACTTCTGGCGCCATTGATACAACCGTTAGGAATAGTCTGCCGTCAACAGATCGTTTCTGACACCGTTGTTATCGTACTACTTTGATGCCGATACCTTGCTTGCAGATACTAATCTTTTAGGTGTCGTTGAATCTGACACATTCAGCTGCTAATACTTGAGAGTATCCTCTCACCTCCTATAGGCGTATCAACAAATTTGGGTCGAATACTCTACCCTCGAAAACTGCTGCGATCCCACGCGTTGATGGGCCGTCAACAACATTCTTCTAGTTTCGATTGCCGGAGAGTGCTAGCAGCATTCTTCTGGTGCCGTTGCAGGGGAAGGTTTGCTGTCACGGAATCAACATTTTTTCTCACGCCGTTGCCAGGGAGGTATTGCTATATTCTCTGAGTCACTTGGGATTTATATCTGCTGATCACTATGAAGAATCTGAAGGATCCAAAAACCAAAGTTTTGCCCTCAACTACGAGGGGAGGTAAGGAACTGCCATCTAGCTCTGCACTTGATTCACCTTCAGTTATGAGTAAGTTTGCGACATCACCTCCTGCTAGAAATCTTGATATGTCGCCTGTGCTTGATGATTCTTATGATGCTACTGCTAGAGATACTATGCTTGATACTATGCCTGATGATGCTATGCCTGATACTGCTAGAGATGCTATGCCTGATACTGCTTTGCCTGATACTGCTAGAGATGCTTTGCCTGATGATGCTATGCTTGATATTGCTAGAGATACTACTTTGCCTGATGTTCCATTGGGAATATTCCTAGATGCTCATATTGTTAGAGTTACTGCCAATGCTCGTTATGCTTCTGAAACTGCCGATACTATTGAGATATAACCTGCTTTTGCTCCTGCTAGATCTAGCTCTCCTAGATATGAATTGCCTGATATACCTGAGGGTTACGTTATGGAGGGAGAGATAGCTGAGGATTTTCTTGCATGTAAGGATGCCTATGACGCTGAGAAATTACTTCTCAAGTGGAAGGAAAAATCTCTGAAAGCTAGGATGAAATACGTGTTGGGGAACGTCGCATGGGAAACAAAAATTTTCCTACGCGCACGAAGACCTATCATGGTGATGTCCATCTACGAGAGGGGATGAGTGATCTACGTACCCTTGTAGATCGTACAGCAGAAGCGTTAGAGAACGCGGTTGATGTAGTGGAACGTCCTCACGTCCCTCGATCCGCCCCGCGAACAATCCCGCGATCAGTCCCACGATCTAGTACCGAACGGACGGCACCTCCGCGTTCAGCACACGTACAACTCGACGATGATCTCGGCCTTCTTGATCCAGCAAGAGAGACAGAGAGGTAGAAGAGTTCTCCGGCAGCGTGACGGCGCTCCGGAGGTTGGTGATGATCTTGTCTCAGCAGGGCTCCGCCCGAGCTCCGCAGAAACGCGATCTAGAGGAAAAACTATGGAGGTATGTGGTCGGGCAGCCGTGAGAAAGTCGTCTCAAATCAGCCCTAAAACCTCCGTATATATAGGTGGGAGGGAGGGGAGGAGGCAGCCTCAAAACCTAAAGGTTTGGCCGAAATTGGAGGTGGAGGAGTCCTACTCCAATCCTATTTGGAGTAGGATTCCACCTTCCCACTTGGAAACTCTTTCCACCTTGTGTTTTTTCCTTCTCAAACCTTATGGGCCTTAGTGGGAACTTATTCCAGCCCACTAGGGGCTGGTTTATCTCTTCCCATAGCCCATGAGACCCCTTGGGGCGTGACACCCCTCCCGATGGTCCCCGGCACCCCTCCCGGCACTCCCGGTACACTACCGATGAGCCCGAAACTTTTCCGGTAATGCACGAAAACCTTCCGGTAACCAAATGAGGTCATCCTATATATCAATCTTCGTTTCCGGACCATTCCGGAAACCCTCGTGACGTCCGTGATCTCATCCGGGACTCCGAACAACATTCGGTAACCAACCATATAACTCAAATACGCATAAAACAACGTCGAACCTTAAGTGTGCAGACCCTGCGGGTTCGAGAACTATGTAGACATGACCCGAGAGACTCCTCGGTCAATATCCAATAGCGGGACCTGGATGCCCATATTGGATCCTACATATTCTACGAAGATCTTATCGTTTGAACCTCAGTGCCAAGGATTCAGATAATCCCGTATGTCATTCCCTTTGTCCTTCGGTATGTTACTTGCCCGAGATTCGATCGTCAGTATCCGTATACCTATTTCAATCTCGTTTACTGGTAAGTCTCTTTACTCGTTCCGTAATACAAGATCCCGCAACTTACACTAAGTTACATTGCTTGCAAGGCTTGTGTGTGATGTTGTATTACCGAGTGGGCCCCGAGATACCTCTCCGTTCACACGGAGTGACAAATCCCAGTCTTGATCCATACTAACTCAACTAACACCTTCGGAGATACCTGTAGAGCATCTTTATAGTCACCCAGTTACGTTGCGACGTTTGATACACACAAAGCATTCCTCCGGTGTCAGTGAGTTATATGATCTCATGGTCATAGGAATAAATACTTGACACGCAGAAAACAGTAGCAACAAAATGACACGATCAACATGCTACGTCTATTAGTTTGGGTCTAGTCCATCACATGATTCTCCTAATGATATGATCCCGTTATCAAGTGACAACACTTGCCTATGGCCAGGAAACCTTGACCATCTTTGATCAACGAGCTAGTCAACTAGAGGCTTACTAGGGACAGTGTTTTGTCTATGTATCCACACAAGTATTGTGTTTCCAATCAATACAATTATAGCATGGATAATAAACGATTATCATGAACAAAGAAATATAATAATAACTAATTTATTATTGCCTCTAGGGCATATTTCCAACAGTCTCCCACTTGCACTAGAGTCAATAATCTAGTTCACATCACCATGTGATTCCAACGAATCCAACACCCATATAGTTATGGGGTCTGATCACGTCTTGCTCGTGAGAGAGGTTTTAGTCAATGGTTCTGAAACTTTCAGATCCGTGTGGTCTTTACAAATCTTTATGCCATCTTATAGATGCTGCTACTACGTGCTATTCGGAAATGCTCCAAATATCTACTCTACTATACGAATCCGTTTCACTACTCATAGTTATTCGGATTAGTGTCAAAGCTTGCATCAACGTAACCCTTTACGACGAACTCTTTAACCACCTCCATAATCGAGAAAAAATTCCTTAGTCCATTAGTTACTAAGGATAAATTTTGACCGCTGCTAGTGATTCAATCATGGATCACTCTCTGTACCTCTCAACATACTTTGAGTCAAGGCACACATCAGGTGCGGTACACAGCATGGCATACTTTAGATTCTACGGCTAAGGCATAGAAGACGACCTTCGTCTATTCTCTTTATTCTGCCGGGGTCGGGTTTTGAGTCTTACTCAAATTCACACCTCACAACTCAACCAAGAACTCCTTCTTTGCTGACCTATTTTGAACTCCTTTCAAAAACTTGTCAAGGCATGCATCTTGTTGAAACTTCCGTTAAGTGCTTTTCGATCTATCTCCATAGATCTTTGATGCTCAACGTTCAAGTAGCGTAATCCAGGTACTCCTTTGAAAACTTCTTTCAAAACAACCTTGTATGCTTTACAGAAATTCTACATTACTTCTGATCCACAATATGTCAACCACATATACCTATCAGAAATTCTATAGTGCTCCCACTCACTTCTTTGGAAATACAGGTTTCTCATAAACTTTGTAAAAAACCCAAAATCTTTGATCATCTCATCAAAGTGTATATTCCAACTCCGAGATGCTTGCACCAGTCCATTGAAGGATCACTGGAGCTTGCATACTTGCTAGTATCTTTAGGATCGACAAAACCTCATGGTTGTATCTCATACAATGTTTGCTCAAGGAAACCGTTGAGGAAACAATGTTTTGACATCCTACATGCAATATTTCATAAATAATGCAGCAACTACTAACATAATTCTAACAGACTTTCAGCATCGCTACGAGTGAGAAAGTCTCATCATAGTCAACTGTTTGATCTTGTCGGAAACATCTTTGCGACAAGTCGAGCTTTTCTTAATAGTGACTTATCACTATCATCGTCTGTCTTCCTTTTAAAGATCCATTTTACCTAATAGTCCCATGACCATCAAGTAGTTCTACCAAAGTCTACACTTTGGTTTCACACATGGATCCTCTCTCGGATTTCATGGCTTCCAGCCATTTGTCGGAATCTGGGCCCACCATCGCTTTCTCCATAACTCGTAGGTTCACTGTTGCTCAACAACATGACCTCCAAGACAGGGTTACCGTACTACTCTGCAGCAGTACGCGACCTTGTCGACCTACGAGGTTTGTAGTAACTTGATTCGAAGCTCAATGATCATCATCATCAGCTTCCACTTCAATTGGTGTAGGCGCCACATGAACAACTTCCTGCGCCCTGCTACACACTGGTTGAAGTGATGGTTCAATAACCTCATCAAGTTCTACTACCCTCCCACTCAATTCTTTCGAGAGAAACCTTTCCTCGAGAAAGGATCCGTTTCTAGAAACAAACACTTTGCTTTCGGATCTGAGATAGGAGATGTACCCAACTGTTTTGGATATCCTATGAAGATGCATTTATCCGCTTTGGGTTCGAGCTTATCAGACTGAAACTTTTTCACATAAGTGTCGAAGCCCAAACTTTCAAGAAACGACAGTTTAGATTTCTCTAAACCTCAGTCTATACTGTGTCATCTCAACGGAAATACGCGATGCCCTATTTAAAGTGAATGCGGTTGTCTCTAATGCATAACCCATAAACGATAGTGGTAATTCGATAAGAGACATCATAGTATGCACCATACCAAATAGTGCGTGGCTATGACATTCAGACACATCATCACACTATGATGTTCCAGGTGGCATGAACTGCGAAACAATTTCCACATTGTCTTAACTGCGTACCAAAACTCGTAACTCAGATATTCATTTCCATGATCATATCGTAGACAGTTTATCCTCTTGTTACGACGAACTTCACTCTGAACGGAATTGAACTTTTCAACATTTCAGACTTGTGATTCATTAAGTAAATACTCCTGTATCTACTCAAATCGTCAGTGAAGTAAGAACATAATGATATCCACTGCGTGCCTCAGCACCCATTGGACTGCATACATCAAAAATGTATTACTTCCAACAAGTTACTATCTTACTTCATCTCAATGAAAACAAGGCCTTGCTCATGTGGTATGATTTGCATGTCACTAGTGATTCGAAATCAGGTGAGTACAAAGATCCATTAGCATGGAGCCTCTTCATGCAATTTATACTAACATGACTCAAGCGGCAGTGCCACAAGTAAGTGGTACTATCATCATTAACTTGTATCTTTTGGCACCAATATCATGAACATGTGTAACACTACGATCGAGATTCAATAAACCATTGAAGGTGAATATTCAAGAAAATAGAGTAACCATTATTCTCCTTAAATGAATAATCGTATTGCAATAAACACGATCCAATCATGTTCATGCTTAACGCAAGCACCAAATAACAATTATTTAGGTTTAACACCAATCCTGATGGTAGAGGGAGCGTGCGACGTTTGATCATATCAACCTTGGAAACACTTCCAACACGTATCGTCACCTCGCCTTTAGCTAGTCTTCGTTTATGCCGTAGCTTACATTTCGTGTTACTAATCACTTAGCAACCGAACCGGTATCCAATACCCTCGTGCTACTAGGAGTACTAGTAAAGTACACATCAACATTATGTATATCACATATATACTTCTCTCGACTTTTGCCAGCCTTCTTATCCACCAAGTATCTAGAGTTGCTCCGCCTCAGTGACTGTTCCCCTTATTACAGAAGCACTTAGTCTCGGGTTTGGGTTTAATCTTGGGTCTCTTCATTAGTGCAGCAACTGTTTTGCCGTTTCACGAAGTATCCCTTCTAGCCCTTGCCTTTCTTGAAACTTAGTGGTTTTACTAACCATCAACTATTGATGCTCCTTCTTGATTTCTACTTTCGCAGTGTCAAACATCGCGAATCACTCAAAAGATCATAGTATCTATCCTTGATATGTCATAGTTCATCACGAAGCTCTCAAAGCTTGGTGGCAGTGACTTTTGGAGAACCATCACTATCTCATCTGGAAGATTAGCTCCCACTTGATTCAAGTGATTGTCGTACTCAGACAATCTGAGCACATGCTCAACGATTGAGCTTTTCTCCTTTACTTTGTGGTCAAAGAATCTTGTTGGAGGTCTCGTACCTCTTAACAAGGGCACAAGCATGAAATCACAATTTCATCTCTTCGGAACATCACTTATGTTCCGTGACGTTTTACAACGTTTTCGGCGCCTTGCTTCTAAGCCATCAAGTATCTTGCACTGAACTATCGTGTAGTCATCAGTAACGTGTATGTCGGATGTTCATAGCATCCACAGACGACGCTCGAGGTGCAGCACACCGAGTGGTGCATTAAGGACATAAGCCTTCTGCGTAGCAACGAGGACAATCCTCGGTTTTACGGACTCAGTCTGCAAAGGTTGCTACTATCAATTTTCAACTAAATTTTCTCTAGGAACATATAAAAACAGTAGAGCTATAGCGCAAGCTACATCGTAATTCGCAAAGACCATTAGACTATATTCATGACAATTAGTTCAATTAATCATATTACTTAAGAACTCCCACTCAAAAAGTACATCTCTCTAGTCATTTGAGTGGTACATGATCCAAATCCGCTATCTCAAGTCCGATCATCACGTGAGTCGAGAATAGTTTCAGTGGTAAGCATCCCTATGCTAATCATATCAACTATACGATTCATGCTCGACCTTTCGGTCTCATGTGTTCCGAGGCCATGTCTGCACATGCTAGGCTCGTCAAGCTTAACCCGAGTGTTCCGCGTGTGCAACTGTTTTGCACCCGTTGTATGTGAACGTTGAGTCTATCACACCCGATCATCACGTGGTGTCTCGAAACGAAGAACTGTCGCAACGGTGCACAGTCGGGGAGAACACAATTTCGTCTTGAAATTTCAGTGAGAGATCACCTCATAATGCTACCGTCGTTCTAAGCAAAATAAGGTGCATAAAAGGATTAACATCACATGCAATTCATAAGTGACATGATATGGCCATCATCACGTGCTTCTTGATCTCCATCACCAAAGCACCGGCACGATCTTCTTGTCACCGGCGCCACACCATGATCATCCATCAACGTGTTGCCATCGAGGTTGTCGTGCTACTTATGCTATTACTACTAAAGCTACATCCTAGCAAAATAGTAAACGCATCTGCAAGCACATATGTTAGTATAAAGACAACCCTATGGCTCCTGCCGGTTGCCGTACCATCGACGTGCAAGTCGATATTTCTATTACAACATGATCATCTCATACATCCAATATATCACATCACATCATTGGCCATATCACATCACAATCATACCCTGCAAAAACAAGTTAGACGTCCTCTAATTTTGTTGTTGCATGTTTTACGTGGTGACCAAGGGTATCTAGTAGGATCGCATCTTACTTACGCAAACACCACAACGGAGATATATGAGTTGCTATTTAACCTCATCCAAGGACCTCCTCGGTCAAATCCGATTCAACTAAAGTTGGAGAAACCGTCACTTGCCAGTCATCTTTGAGCAAAGGGGGTTACTCGTAACGATGAAACCAGTCTCTCGTAAGCGTACGAGTAATGTCGGTCCAAGCCGCTTCAATCCAACAATACCGCGGAATCAAGAAAAGACTAAGGAGGGCAGCAAAACGCACATCACCGCCCACAAAACCTTTTGTGTTCTACTCGAGAAGACATCTACGCATGAACCTAGCTCATGATGCCACTGTTGGGGAACGTCGCATGGGAAACAAAAATTTTCCTACGCGCACGAAGACCTATCATGGTGATGTCCATCTACGAGAGGGGATGAGTGATCTACGTACCCTTGTAGATCGTACAGCAGAAGCGTTAGAGAACGCGGTTGATGTAGTGGAACGTCCTCACGTCCCTCGATCCGCCCCGCGAACAATCCCGCGATCAGTCCCACGATCTAGTACCGAACGGACGGCACCTCCGCGTTCAGCACACGTACAACTCGACGATGATCTCGGCCTTCTTGATCCAGCAAGAGAGACGGAGAGGTAGAAGAGTTCGCCGGCAGCGTGACGGCGCTCCGGAGGTTGGTGATGATCTTGTCTCAGCAGGGCTCCGCCCGAGCTCCGCAGAAACGCGATCTAGAGGAAAAACTATGGAGGTATGTGGTCGGGCAGCCGTGAGAAAGTCGTCTCAAATCAGCCCTAAAACCTCCGTATATATAGGTGGGAGGGAGGGGAGGAGGCAGCCTCAAAACCTAAAGGTTTGGCCGAAATTGGAGGTGGAGGAGTCCTACTCCAATCCTATTTGGAGTAGGATTCCACCTTCCCACTTGGAAACTCTTTCCACCTTGTGTTTTTTCCTTCTCAAACCTTATGGGCCTTAGTGGGAACTTATTCCAGCCCACTAGGGGCTGGTTTATCTCTTCCCATAGCCCATGAGACCCCTTGGGGCGTGACACCCCTCCCGATGGTCCCCGGCACCCCTCCCGGCACTCCCGGTACACTACCGATGAGCCCGAAACTTTTCCGGTAATGCACGAAAACCTTCCGGTAACCAAATGAGGTCATCCTATATATCAATCTTCGTTTCCGGACCATTCCGGAAACCCTCGTGACGTCCGTGATCTCATCCGGGACTCCGAACAACATTCGGTAACCAACCATATAACTCAAATACGCATAAAACAACGTCGAACCTTAAGTGTGCAGACCCTGCGGGTTCGAGAACTATGTAGACATGACCCGAGAGACTCCTCGGTCAATATCCAATAGCGGGACCTGGATGCCCATATTGGATCCTACATATTCTACGAAGATCTTATCGTTTGAACCTCAGTGCCAAGGATTCAGATAATCCCGTATGTCATTCCCTTTGTCCTTCGGTATGTTACTTGCCCGAGATTCGATCGTCAGTATCCGTATACCTATTTCAATCTCGTTTACTGGCAAGTCTCTTTACTCGTTCCGTAATACAAGATCCCGCAACTTACACTAAGTTACATTGCTTGCAAGGCTTGTGTGTGATGTTGTATTACCGAGTGGGCCCCGAGATACCTCTCCGTTCACACGGAGTGACAAATCCCAGTCTTGATCCATACTAACTCAACTAACACCTTCGGAGATACCTGTAGAGCATCTTTATAGTCACCCAGTTACGTTGCGACGTTTGATACACACAAAGCATTCCTCCGGTGTCAGTGAGTTATATGATCTCATGGTCATAGGAATAAATACTTGACACGCAGAAAACAGTAGCAACAAAATGACACGATCAACATGCTACGTCTATTAGTTTGGGTCTAGTCCATCACATGATTCTCCTAATGATGTGATCCCGTTATCAAGTGACAACACTTGCCTATGGCCAGGAAACCTTGACCATCTTTGATCAACGAGCTAGTCAACTAGAGGCTTACTAGGGACAGTGTTTTGTCTATGTATCCACACAAGTATTGTGTTTCCAATCAATACAATTATAGCATGGATAATAAACGATTATCATGAACAAAGAAATATAATAATAACTAATTTATTATTGCCTCTAGGGCATATTTCCAACAATACGACCCGTAGTTTGCCACTTCACCTATCTTTATCACCGATAAGGATTATGAATTCTCTGTCGATCCTGAGATAATCTCTCTAGTCGAATCTGATCCTTTTCACGGCTATGAGTCTGAGAGGGTCGTAGCCCATCTTACCAAACTACACGATATAGCCACCCTTTCCACTAATGAGGAGAACATCCGCCACTACTACATCCTTAAGTTGTTTCCTTTCTCTCTAAAGGATGACGCTAAAGCCTAGTTCACCTCTCTTGCTCCTCGATGTGTGAGTAGTCCCCAGGATATGGTCTATTACTTCTGTGAATTTTTTTTCCTTGCCCATAAGAACCACGCTGCCTTGTAGGAAATATACAACTTTGCTCAACTCCAAGAAGAGAGTCTCCCACAAGCTTGGGGGAGGCTCGTCCAGCTACAAAATGCTTTGCCTGATCACCCTCTTAAGAAGAACGAGATACTTGATATCTTCTATAACGGATTTACCGATGCCCTTAGAGACCACCTAGATAGTTGTGCCGGTTGTGTCTTTAGGGAATGAACTGTAGAACAAGCCGAGACCCTATTGAATAACATCTTGATCAACGATAATGGTTGGACTATTCCCGAACCACCTCCTAAGCCAACTCCAAAGAAAAGAGGTATTCTATTCCTCAGTCCCGAAGATATGCAAGAAGACAAGAAATCTATGCAAGAGAAAGCCATTAGATCTGAAGATGTCAAAAATCTACGACCTATCGAAGAGATCCATGGTCTCGATAACCCGATACAAGTAGTAGAAGTGAATTCTCTGCGTAGGTTTGATGAGAGTCATATTCCTTTTGACAAACCTGCTAGCTTATGCTTTGATGAATTTGACAACTTTGTTGCCAAACAACAGAGTTTCAATGATTATGTTAGCAGACATTTGGAACAAAGTACTCGTATGCTTAGCCATCTAAGTGCTTGTGTAGACAGAAATATCAATGATCTGAAGCTTCTGAATAAACATGCCTCTATGATTACTACTCAGGTAGAACAAGTACTTCAAGCTTAGAATGACTTGCTCAATGAATTAAATGACAACTCTGTCAGAGTCATTACAGAGGAGGCAAAATGACTCAGGAACCTTTGAATCCTGAAGGTCATCCTAAGAGAATTGATCAAGATTCTCAAGGAATTAATGCTGATAGACCCAGTAATCCTAAGGAGAAGAAGAAGGATGATAGAAACCTACATGCCAGTTCGCCAAATACTGTCACACCTGAAGAAACTAATGATATTTCTGCGTCTGATGCAGAAACACAATCTGGTGATGAACATGAACCCGGTGATAATATGGACAATGATGTTCATAATAATGCTCAACCTAGCAATGATGAGTATGTGGAGATTGAACCAACGGTTAATCCTGATAACCCACAACCTAAGAGATACGATAAGAATGACTTCACTGCGAGGAAGCATGGTAAAGAAAGGGAGCCATGGGTTCAGAGATCTATGCCCTTTCCTCCTAAGCCATCCAAGAAAAAGCATGATGAGGATTTTGAGCGCTTCGTTGAGATGATAAGACCCATCTTTCTGCAGATGCGGTTAACTGATATGCTCAATATGTCTCCGTATGCCAAGTACATGAAAGATATTGTGACTAATAAATGGAAGATACCAGATCTTTAGATCTCCACCATGCTTGCCAACTACACTTTCAAAGGTGGAACTCCTAAGAAACTTGGTGATCCCGGAGTGCCCACTATACCTTGCTCCATTAGAGGAAACTACATAAGAACTGCCTTATGTGACCTTGGAGCCGGTGTTAGTGTTATGCCGCTCTCTCTTTATCGTAGACTTGAATTGGATAAGTTGACACCCACTAAAATTTCTGTGCAAATGGCCGACAAATTAACTGCTTTCCCTATCGGCATTTGCGAGGATGTGCCTCTTGTGGTTGCTAATGCCACTATCTTAACAGACTTTGTTATTTTTGATATTCCTGAGGACGATGCCATAACTGTCATCCTCGGAAGACCCTTTTTAAACACGACAGGGGCTGTTATAGATTGCCACAAAGGCAATGTCACTTTCCATGTCAACGGTAATGAGCACAGAGTGCACTTTCCGATGAGACAATATCAAGTAGATTGAATCAATGCTATCGAAAAGACTTCATTGATTCTTATTGGGAGCTTTGAATGCCCTATTCCTCGTGTCAAAATGAAGTAAGATTTGCTTGTTGGGGAGATACATATCCCCATTGAGGTGACTTAGTGGCTATTCGAAAAATTCTTCGTTCTCTCTTGCGATTCGAGAAGGTTTTGTCATGAGGACTTGATCAACCCCATTGACGGATTTATTTCGATGACCCTGAAGTGGATGAATCAAAGAGTCACCTACCTCTGTTTTGAGCTTTCATTTTCTGTTGCTTAGAAGAAAAATTATAGAGTTAGTTTAGTTTTTCCTGTTTTCTGTTTTAGCGTGCCGGAGAAAAATACTCTCGAAAATAAAAGTTCTCCGATGGTCCTGAAAATTTAGTATGATTTTTTCTGGAATATTTGAAAAATATTGGGCCTGAGAGCTGGCCTGGGGGCTAGACCAGTGGGCCACAAGCCCTGCCACTGCCACCCCCCTGATGGCGGCTAGCAAGCATGTGGGGCCCACAGGGACCCCCTCCACTCATTCCAGCTCCCATCCTCTTGTTCCACCTCCAGAAAAAATTGTTTCGCAGCTCAATCCCGTGTTCTTGCTCATTTGGCTGTGATTTTCGATCTCCTTGCTCATAGCACCATTCTCCGAACCGTTTTGGGGAAATAACTCCTTGGTAAGTGACTCCTCCATTGGTCCAATTAGTTTTTGCTCTAGTGCTTTATCCTTCGCGTATTCTTGCTACCTTGGTGACCCTGTTCTTGAGCTAGAAATGTTGATTTTAGCTGGTCCTAAGTAGTTTTAGCGCGTGATACGGTCTCTAGGCACTAGTAGGAGTAGTTGCTACGAGTTGGGTTAATCTTTATTCACTTTTCTTTCGAAGTCTCTAAAAATTTCCGAATTTTTCAGAGCTAGAAAAAGGAAAAGATGAGGAGGTTCTTGAGAGGCTCCTCAAGTCGTAACCCCAAGGAGGATGAGAAGAACCACCCCAAGTACGTAGTCCCTCGAGTCACAGAAGTTCGAGCGTGCGAATGGCCAAGTGATGAATTTTTGCGCGCTGCTGGGCTTTATGAAGACTTTTATTACTTGGTGGACGCCGCAAATATTACTACGTTCGTTGCAGATAAGTGCTCACAATACCTCCTCCTCACCAATATTTTCGTTCAAAGCTTCAACTTTTATCCGAGGAAGAATCCTCCCATGGTTGAGTTCATGATATACGATGTTCCCCAGTGCATGACACTACAGGATTTTTGCAATGTATGCAAATTACCTTATGTTGGGGATATCCGTGACCCTCGTCCACAGGACTTGGAGGGTTTCATTGGTACTATTGCTGTTGGATAGGAGAGAGGAGTGTCTCGCGCTAGAATTGCTAGCATACATTTTCCTGTGCTTCGGTACTTCTCATTATTTGTGGGAAAATGTTTGATTGCCCGTGGGGAGGCTGGATCACTTAGTTCTCCAGACCTTGCGGTTTTGTGCGAAGGCCTTTATAACGATAAGACTTATAGCCTAGGTGTTATAGTGGCCTAGCGGTTGAACACCAACCATTCCAAGGGTGTCGTCTATAGAGGTATCTATGCTACCCGTCTTGCCAGACACTTTGAGATACCCATTAGACTGGGAGTGGAAGGAGAGATGCTTATCCCTGAGAAATATCTGGATTATGACAGCATGGTTCGCCATAATTTTCTAGATAGAGATGCTAGTAGACGGATGATTTATAACCTGGTATTTAGTCAGGGTACTCGAGAGACTATTACTTTGCCTGCTCCTTCTTTGTTCGATCTTCATGCAGGCCGGTACACTATTATGCCCTCGGTCATCTACGCATATTGGGGCTTGGCCCAACCACAGGTGCCCGTGCCTGAGCCGCCAGTCGAGTACCAGACGCCAGTTTATCAGTGGGAGCCAGAGGAGCTCACACAGCAGTGGCATCCACAGTCTGCTCCAGAGTATCCCGGAGCTGGTTATTTCCCACCTTGGGAGTAGACCAAACTTGGCAAAAATCCTAAGCTTGGGGGAGCACGTGTTCTCACCGACTTTACATTCATCCTTATGCTTTCACTTTGTTAGCCGGTGTTTACACTTTTCCACTTTATTATCCATGCTAGTTTATTCTCGTTTTCTTGATTTGGTCCTTTTGAGAAAACCCAAAAGGATCTTTCTTTCTTCTTTCGCTTGTTGGGAGCTTTCCCATGTAAATAGTTTTCTTTTTCTTTGGGTCAAGGTAGAATATATTGGTTACTATGTTTAGTGGTTCTTGCATGCATACCTGTTTAGCTTTCAAAGAGCCATATTACTTTGTCTTCTCCTTTGTATTTTCCTGCAGATTCAGCTTAGTCCAATGCACGAGCACTCTTATTATTGTTCACACCGTTCGATCGTGCAAATGAAAGGCAATAATGATGATATATGATGAAGTGACTAAGACTGAAAAGCTGGTATGAACTCTATCTATTTTGTTTTTATAAATATGACTAGCTTGTCGATCCAGATTCGGCTTTGTTGTGAGAGAACCATGTTTGCAACGACAACTTAGAGATCATAGTTTCTGATGCCATGCTTATTTAGCTGAGAGCTTATAATGGTTTGTCTTGAATGCCAACATAGATTTTCAGATGACTATGATGTAGTATGATAGGATGGTATTCTCCTTTGAATGATTCAAGTGGCTTGACTTGGCGCATGTTCCTGCATGTAGTTGAAACAAAATCAACATAGCCTCTATGATGTTCGTGTTCATGGTGATTTATATCTGTTCATGCTTCCATTCAATGTTAGTCAAACTCAATGCATCTTGATGACTGTTGTCGCTCTCTAGTTGGTCGCTTCCCAGTCTTTTGCTAGCTTTCACTTGTACTAAGCGTAATACTGCTTGTGCATCCACTTCCATAAACCCAAAAGTTTTTCCATGAGAGTCCACCATACCTACCTATTTGCGGTATCTACCTGCCGTTCCTAGTAAATTTGCATGTGCCACTCTCTAAACCTTCAAGAAATAATCTGTTTTTCATGCCCGAACCGCTCATGTGGTGACAGGGGGCTATTGTTATCTTCCATGCTAGGAGTGTTATCCTCGACATGTGTTTATTCACTGTCATTCACGAGAAAGGGGCCGGTAATTGGAATTCCCAGTTCCACGCTTAAATCGAAAACATAACTGTAAAACAAGACTCCCCCCGGATTGATGTTAGTATGGACGGTACCCGAGGATTCGGCTAGCCGTGGAGTGTGATTGATTGGTGGTGGGGGAGTTAAAACTTTACTTTTCTGTTTGGGAACCGCCTATAGCATGAGTAGCATGGAAGATATTGAGAACTCTTGGTCATTGCATTGAAAATGAAAGCATGCCACCCAAAATTATTATCTCTGTTTTCAAAGCTTGAGCTCTGGCACCTCTCCAAATCAATGCTTCCCTCTGCGAAGGGCCTGTATATTTATTTTCCTGTTGAGTCATCCTCTTCTTATATAAGCACCAATTAGAGAGCACCTCTGTCATTTTTATGCTTTGCTTTTGATTGATATTGAGTATGACTATGACTGGATCTTCGTTGCTATGAATTACAATGTTTAGTCAGCCCTTGATATTTGAAAGTGCTCTGCATTTATGTTTTGCGGTCTCAGAAAGAGCTAGCGAGATACCACCTATTCATATTGCTTCATGCTTGTTTTGATTGAAGTGTTGGTATTTGAAACTCATTATTATTTGCTCGTTAGCTGTTTATGCCATTGATATTAGTTTACCGTGAGACCTTTGTGTCACTAGCTTATGTGGTTAACTTGTGATCTTGCTGAAATTCTGGTTATGAGTTAGACATAGTTGCAACAACAAGATCAAACAGAGTTTGTCAAAGTTTTTCTTTCTCTTTCAGATTGTCAACTGAGTTTCTTGAGGACAAGCAAGGTTTTAAGTTTGGGGGATTTGATATGTCTCCATCGTATATACTTTTCCAAACTCTTTTGCCCTTGTTTTGGACTCTAATTTGCATGATTTGAATGGAACTAACCTGGACTGACGCTGTTTTCAGCAGAATTGCCTTGGTGTTGTTTTTGTGCAGAAATGAAAGTTCTCAGAACGTCCTAAAAATTTACGCATAATATTTTTGGAAAATATGAAAAATACCTGCGCAAAGATCCACCGGAGAAGGTGGGCTAGTGGGCCACAAGCCCAGTAGTCGCCACCCCCTGGTGGCGGATGGCAAGCTTGTGGGGCCCACATGGCTCTGCTGCCCCCAATCTCAGCTCTATAAGTTCACTTTCGTCCGAGAAAAAAATCAAGAGAAAAGATTTCATCGCGTTTGCAATACGGAGGCACCGCCACATCCTGTTCTTCATCTAGAGGGCAGATCTGGAGTCCGTTTTGGGCTTCGGAGAGGGGAAATCGTCGCCATCGTCATCATCAACCTTCTTCCCTCTTCAATTCCATGAAGCTCTTCCTCGTTCGTGAGTAATCTATTCGTAGGATCACTGGGCGGTGATGAGTAGGATGAGATCTATCATGTAATCGAGTTAGTTTTGACGGGGATTGATCCCTAGTATCCACTATGTTCTGAGATTGATGTTGCAACTACTTTCCATGCTTAATGCTTGTCACTAGGGCCCGAGTGTCATGATTTCAGATCTGAAATTATTATGTTGTCACCAATATATGTGTGTTTTAAATCTGATCTTGCAAGTTGTAGTTACCTACTATGTGTTATGATCCGGCAACCCCGAAGTGACAATAACCGGAACCACTCCCGGTGATGACCATAGTTTGAGGAGTTCATGGTTTCACCAAGTGCTAATGCGTTGGTCCGGTTCTTTATTAAAAGGAGAACCTTAATATCCCATAGTTTGCTTTTGGACCCCGCTGCCACGGGAGGGATGGACAATAGATGTCATGCAAGTTCTTTTCCCTAAGCACGTATGACGACACACGAAATGCATGCCAACATCACATTGACGAACGGGAGGTAGCCACATATCTCTCCGTGTTATAGTTGTTGCATGATGAATATCATCCAAACAAATCACCGACCCATTGCCTATGAGTTTGTCCTACTTCTGCTGTTACTTTTCTTGCAGTGCTGCTGTTACTTGTCTTGCTCTGCTGCTACTACTGTCGCTTGCTACTGTTGCTACTTGCTACTGCTGTCACTACTGCTGTTCCTTGCCACTTCTATTACTCGTTACACTGCTGCTACCTGCTACAATTTTGATTCGCTGGTCGTTGACGGGAACAGACATTTTCCGTCAACGGGGCAACTTCTGGCGCCATTGATACAACCATTAGAAATAGTCTGCCATCAACAGATTGTTTCTGACACCATTGTTATCATACTACATTGCTGCTGATACCTTGCTTGCAGATACTAATCTTTCACGTGTGGTTGAATCTCACACATTCAGCTGCTAATACTTGAGAGTATCCTCTCACCTCCTATAGGCGTATCAACAAATTTGGGTCGAATACTCTACCCTCGAAAACTGTTGCGATCCCGCGCACTGGTGGGCCGTCAACAACATTCTTCTAGTTTCGATTGCCGGAGAGTGCTAGCAGCATTCTTCTGGTGCCGTTGCAGGGGAAGGTCTGCTGTCACAGAATCAACATTTTTCTGGAGCCGTTGCCGCGGAGGTATTGCTATATTCTCTGAATAACTTGGGATTTATATCTGCTGATCACTATGAAGAATCTGAAGGATCCAAAAACCAAAGTTTTGCCCTCAACTACAAGGGGAGGTATGGAACTGACATCTAGCTCTGCACTTGATTCACCTTCAGTTATGAGTAAGTTTGTGACATCACCTCCTGCTAGAAATCTTGATATGTCGCCTGTGCTTGATGATGTTATGCTTGATACTGCTAGAGATGCTATGCCTGATGATGCTAGAGATGCTATTATGCCTGATGATGCTATGCTTGACATTGCTAGATATACTACTTTGCCTGATGTTCCACTGGGAGTATTCCTAGATGCTCATATTGCTAGAGTTACTACCAATGCTCGTGATGCTTTTGAAACTGCCGATACTATTGAGATAGAACCTGCTTTTGCTCCTGCTAGATCTAGCTCTCCTAGATATGAATTGCATGATATACCTGAGGGTTACGTTATGGAGGGAGAGATAGCTGAGGATTTTCTTGCGTGTAAGGATGCCTATGACGCTGAGAAATTACTTCTCAAGTGGAAGGAAAAATCTCTGAAAGCTAGGATGAAATACGACCCGAAGTTTGCCACTTCACCTATCTTTATCATCGATAAGGATTATGAATTCTCTGTCGATCCTGAGATAATATCTCTAGTCGAATCTGATCCTTTTCACAGTTATGAGTCTCAGACGGCCGTAGCCCATCTTACCAAACTACACAATATAGCCACCCTTTTCACTAGTGAGGAGAAGATCCGCCACTACTACATCCTTAAGCTGTTTCCTTTCTCTTTAAAGGATGACACTAAAGCCCGGTTCACCTCTCTTGCTCCTGGATGTGTGAGTAGTCCCCAGGATATGGTCTATTACTTCTGTGAGAAATATTTCCTTGCCCATAAGAAGCAAGCTGCCTTGCCAGAAATATACAACTTTGCTCAACTCCAAGAAGAGAGTCTCCCACAAGCTTGGGGGAGGCTCGTCCAGCTCCAGAATGCTTTGCCTGATCACCCTCTTAAGAAGAACGAGATACTTGATATCTTCTATAACGGACTTAGCGATGCCTCTAGATACCACCATATAGTTGTGCCGGTTGTGTTTTTAGGGAACGAACTGTGGAACAAGCTGAGACCCTACTGAATAACATCTTGATCAACGATAATGCTTGGACTATTCCCAAACTACCTCCTAAGTCAACTCCGAAGAAAATAGGTATTCTATTCCTCAGTCATGAAGATATGCAAGAAGCCAATAAATCTATGCAAGAGGAAGGCATTAGATCTGAAGATGTCAAAAATCTACCACCTATCGAAGAGATCCATGGTCTCGATAACCCGATACAAGTAGTAGAAGTGAATTCTCTGCGTAGGTTTGATGAGAGTGATATTCCTTTTCACAAACCTGCTAGCCTATGCTTTGATGAATTTGACAACTTTGTTGCCAAACAACAGAGTTTCAATGATTATGTTAGCAAACATTGGGAACAAAGTACTCGTATGCTTAGCCATCTAAGTGCTTGTCTAGACAGAAATGTGAATGATCTGAAGCTTCTGAGTAAACATGCCTCTATGATTACTACTCAGGTAGAACAAGTACTTAAAGCTTAGAATGACTTGCTCAATGAATTAAATGACAACTCTGTCAGAGTCATTACTAGAGGAGGCAAAATGACTCAAGAACCTTTGTATCCTGAAGGTCATCCTAAGAGAATTGATCAAGATTCTCAAGGAATCAATGCTGATATACCCAGTCATCCTAAGGAGAAGAAGAAGGATGATGGAAACCTACATGCCAGTTCGCAAAATACTGTCACACCTGAAGAACCTAATGATACTTCTGCGTCTGATGCAGAAACACAATCTGGTGATGAACATGAACCTGGTGACAATATGGACAGTGATGTTCATAATAATGCTCAACCTAGCAATGATGAGGATGTGGAGATTGAACCTACGGTTAATCCTGATAACCCACAACCTAAGAGATACGATAAGAATGACTTCACTGCTAGGAAGCATGGTAAAGAAAGGGAGACATGGGTTCAGAGATCTATGCCCTTTCCTCCTAAGCCATCCAAGAAAAAGGATGATGAGGATTTTGAGCGCTTCGTTGAGATGATAAGACCCATCTTTGTGCAGATGCGGTTAACTGATATGCTCAAGATGTCTCCGTATGCCAAGTACATGAAAGATATCGTGACTAATAAACGGTAGATACCAGATCTTGAGATCTCCACCATGCTTGCCAACTACACTTTCAAAGGTGGAACTCCTAAGAAACTTGGTGATCCCGGAGTGCCCACTATACCTTGCTCCATTAAAGGAAACTACATAAGAACTGCCTTATGTGACCTTGGAGCCGGTGTTAGTGTTATGCCGCTCTCTCTTTATCGTAGACTTGAATTGGATAAGTTGACACCCACTAAAATTTCTCTGCAAATGGCCGACAAATCAACTGCTTTCCCTATCGGCATTTGCGAGGATGTGCCTGTTTTGGTTGCTAATACCACTATCTTAACAGACTTTGTTATTTTGGATATTCCTGAGGACGATGCCATGGCTGTCATCCTCGGAAGACCCTTTTTAAACACGGCATGGGCTATTATAGATTGCAACAAAGGCGATGTCACTTTCCATGTCAACGGTAATGAGCACACAGTGCACTTTCCGAAGAGACGATATCAAGTACATTGCATCAATGCTATCGAAAAGACTACATCGATTCTTATTGGGAGCTTTGAATTCCCTATTCCTCGTGTCAAGATGAAGTATGACTTGCTTGTTGGGGAGATACATATCCCTATTGAGGTGACTTAGTGGCTATTCGAAAAATTCTCCGTTCCCTCTTCCGATTCAAGAAGGTTTTGTCATGAGGACTTGATCAACCCCATTGACAGATTTATTTCGATGACCATGAAATGGATGAATCAAAGAGTCACCTACCTCTGTTTTGAGCTTTCATTTTCTGTTGCTTAGAAGAAAAATGATAGATTTAGTTTAGTTTTTCCTGTTTTCTGTTTTAGCGTCCCGGAGAAAAATACCCCGAAAATAAAAGTTCTCCGATGGTCCTGAAAATTTAGTATGATTTTTTCTGGAATATTTGAAAAATATTGGGCCTGAGAGCTGGCCTGGGGGCCAGACCAGTGGGCCACAAGCCGTGCCACCGCCACCCCCTGGTGGCGGCTAGCAAGCTTGTGGGGCCCACAGGGACCCCCTCCACTCATTCCAGCTCCCATCCTCTTCTTCCACTTCTAGAAAAAATTGTTTCGCAGCTCAAACCTGTGTTTTTGCTCATTTGGCTGTGATTTTTGATCTCCTTGCTCAAAGCACCATTCTCCGAACCGTTTTGGGGAAATTACTCCTTTGTAAGTGACTCCTCCATTGGTCCAATTAGTCTTTGCTCTAGTGCTTTATCCTTCGCGTATTCTTGCTACCTTGGTGACCCTGTTCTTGAGCTAGAAATGTTGATTTTAGCTGGTCCCAAGTAGTTTTAGCGTGTGATACGGTCTCTAGGCACTTGTAGGACTAGTTGCTACAAGTTGGGTTAATCTTTATTCACTTTTCTTTCAGAATTTTTCAGAGCTAGAAAAAGGAAAATATGAGGAGGTTCTTGAGAGGCTCCTCAAGCCGTAACCCCAAGGAGGATGAGAAGAACCACCCCAAGTACGTAGTCCCTCGAGTCACAGGAGTTCGAGCATGCGAATGGCCAAGTGATGAATTTTTGCGCGCCGCTGGGCTTTATGAAGACTTTAATTACTTCGTGGAGAACGCAGATCTTACTGCTTCGTTGCAGATAAGTGGTCACAATACCTCCTCCTCACCAATATTTTCGTTCAAAGCTTCAACTTTTATCCGAGGAAGAATCCTGCCATGGTTGAGTTCATGATATACGATGTTCCCAAGTGCATGACACTACAAGATTTTTGCAATGTATGCAAATTACCTTATGTTGGGGATATCCGTGACCCTCGTCCATGGGACTTGGAGGATTTCATTGGTACTATTGCTGTTGGAGAGGAGAGAGGAGTGTCTCGCGCTAGAATTGCTAGCATACATTTTCCTGTGCTTCGGTACTTCTCATTATTTGTGGCAAAATGTTTGATTGGCCGTGGGGAGGCTGGATCACTTAGTTCTCCAGGCCTTGCGGTTTTGCGCGAAGGCCTTTATAACGATAATACTTATAGCCTAGGTGCTATAGTGGCCCAGCGGTTGAACACCAACTGTTCCAAGGGTGTCGTCTATGGAGGTATCTATGCTACCCGTCTTGTCAGAAACTTTGAGATACCCATTAGACTGGGAGAGGAAGGAGAGATGCTTCTCCCTGAGAAATATCTGGATTATGACAGCATGGTTCACCATGAATTTCTGGATAGAGATGCTAGTAGATGGATGATTTATAACCTGGTATTTAGTCAGGGTACTCGAGAGACTATTACTTTGCATGCTCCTTCTTTGTTCGATCTTCATGCAGGCAGGTACACTATTATGCCCTCGGACATCTACGCATATTAGGGCTTGTCCCAACCACAGACGCCAGTTTATCAGTGGGAGCCAGAGGAGCTCACACAGCAGTGGCATCCACAGTCTGCTCCGGAGTATCCTCGAGCTGGTTATTTCCCACCTTGGGAGTAGACCAAGCTAGGCCAAAAGCCTAAGCTTGGGGGAGTACGTGTTTCTCACCGACTTTATATTCATGCTTATGCTTTCACTTTGTTAGCCGGTGTTTACACTTTGCCACTGTATTATCCATGCTAGTATATTCTCGTTTTCTTGTTTTGTGTCCTTTTGAGAAAACCCAAAAAGATTTTTCTTTCTTCTTTTGCTTGTTGGTAGTTTTCCCGTGTAAATAGTTTTATTTTTCTTTGGGCCAAGGTAGAAGATATTGGTTACACTGTTTAGTGGTTCTTGCATGCATACCTGTTTAGCTTTCAAAGAGCCATATTACTTTGTCTTCTCCTTTGTGTTTGCGTGCAGATTCAGCTTAGTCCAATGCACGAGCACTCTTATTATTGTTCACACCGTTCGATCGTGCAAACGAAAGGCAATAATGATCGTGCAAATGAAAGGCAATAATGATCGTGCAAATGTATGAACTCTATCTATTTTGTTTTTGTAAATATGACTAGCTTGTCGATCCAGATTCAGCTTTGTTGTGAGAGAACCATGTTTGCAATGACGACTTAGAGATCATAGTTTCTGATGCCATGGTTATTTAGCTGAGAGCTTATAATGGTTTGTCTTGAATGCCAACATAGATTTTGAGATGACTATGATGTAGTATGATAGGATGGTATTCTCCTTTGAATGATTCAAGTGGCTTGACTTGGCGCATGTTCATGCATGTAGTTGAAACAAAATCAATATAGCCTCTATGATGTTTGTGTTCATGGTGATTTATATATTGTTCATGCTTGCATTCAATGTTAGTCAAACACATTGCATCTTGATGACTTTTGTCGCTCTCTAGTTGGTCGCTTCCCAGTCTTTTGCTAGCCTTCACTTGTACTAAGCGGAATACTGCTTGTGCATCCACTTCCATAAACCCAAAAGTTTTTCCATGAGAGTCCACCTTACCTACCTATTTGCGGTATCTACCTGCCGTTACAAGTAAATTTGCATGTGCCACGCTCTAAACCTTCAAGAAATAATTTGTTTTGCATGCCCGAACCGCTCATGTGGTGACACGGGGCTATTGGTATCTTCCATGCTAGGAGTGTTATCCTCGACATGTGTTTATTCACTGTCATTCACGAGAAAGGGGCCGGTAATTGGAATGCCCAGTTCCACGCTTAAATCGAAAACATAACTTTAAAACAAGACTCCCCCCGGATTGATGTTAGTATGGATGGTACCCGAGGATTCGGCTAGCCGTGGAGTGTGATTGATTGGTGGTGGGGGAGTTAAAACTTTACTTTTCTGTTTGGGAACCGCCTATAGCATGAGTAGCATGGAAGATATTGAGAACTCTTGGTCAATGTGTTGACAATGAAGGCATGAAACCCAAAATTATTATCTCTGTTTTGAAAGCATGAGCTCTGGCACCTCTGCAAATCAATGCTTCCCTCTGCGAAGGGCCTGTCTATTTATTTTCCTGTTGAGTCATCCTCTTCTTATATAAGCACCAATTAGAGAGCTCCCCTGTCATTTTTATACTTTGCTTTTCATTGATATTGAGTATGACTATGACTGGATCTTCGTTGCTATGAATTACAATGTTTAGTCGGCCCTTGATCTTTGAAAGTGCTCTGCATTTATGTTTTGCGGCCTCGGAAAGAGCTAGCGAGATACCACCTATTCATATTGCTTCATGCTTGTTTTGATTGAAGTGTTGGTATTTGAAACTCATTATTATTTGCTCGTTAGCTGATTATGCCATTGAAATTAGTTTACCGTGAGACTTTTGTGTCACTTGCTTATCTGGTTAACTTGTGATCTTGCTGAAATTCTGGTTATGAGTTAGACATAGTTGCAACAACAAGATCAAATAGAGTTTGCCAAAGTTTTTCTTTCTCTCTCAGTTTGTCAACTGAGTTGCTTGAGGACAAGCAAGGTTTTAAGCTTGGGGGAGTTGATACGTCTCCATCGTATCTACTTTTACAAACTCTTTTGCCCTTGTTTTGGACTCTAATTTGCATGATTTGAATGGAACTAACCTAGACTAACGCTGTTTTCAGCAGAATTGCCTTGGTGTTGTTTTTGTGCAGAAATGGAAGTTCTCAGAACGTCCTGAAAATTTACGGAGAAAATGTTTAGAAAATATGAAAAATACCGGCGCAAAGATCCACCGGAGGAGGTGGGCTAGTGGGCCACAAGCCCTGTAGTCGCCACCCCCTGGTGGTGGATGGCAAGCTTGTGGGGCCCACGTGGCTCTACCGCCCCCAATCTTAGCTCTATAAGTTCACTTTCGTCCGAGAAAAAAATCAAGAGAGAAGACTTCGTCGTGTTTGCGATACGGAGGCGCCGCCACATCCTGTTCTTCATCTCGAGGGCAGATCTGGAGTCCGTTTGGGGCTCGGGAGAGGGGAAATCGTCGCCATCGTCATCATCAACCTTCTTCCCTCTCTAATTCCATGAAGCTCTTCGTCGTTCGTGAGTAATCTATTCGTAGGCTCGCTAGGCGGTGATGAGTAGGATGAGATCTATCATGTAATCGAGTTAGTTTTGACGGGGATTGATCCCTAGTATCCACTATGTTCTGAGATTGATGTTGCTACTACTTTGCCATGCTTAATGCTTGTCACTAGGGCCCGAGTGCCATGATTTCAGATCTGAAATTATTATGTTGTCACCAATATATGTGTGTTTTAGATCCGATCTTGCAAGTTGTAGTTACCTACTATGTGTTATGATTCGGCAACCCCGGAGTGACAATAACCGGAACCACTCCCGGTGATGACCATAGTTTGAGGAGTTCATGTGTTCACCAAGTGCTAATGCGTTGGTCCGGTTCTTTATTAAAAGGAGAACCTTAATATCCCGTAGTTTCCTTTTGGACCCCGCTGCCACGGGAGGGATGGACAATAGATGTCATGCAAGTTCTTTTCCCTAAGCACGTATGACGACACACGGAATGCATGCCTACATCACATTGACGAACGGGAGCTAGCCACATATCTGTCCGTGTTATAGTTGTTGCATGATGAATATCGTCCAAACAAATCACTGACTCATTGCCTACGAGTTTGTTCTACTTCTGCTGTTACTTGTCTTGCTCTGCTGCTGTTACTTGTCTTGCTCTGCTGCTACTGTTGCTACTACTGTCGCTTGCTACTGCTATCACTACTGCTGTTCCTTGCCACTGCTATTACTCGTTACACTGCTGCTACCTGCTACAATTTTGATTCGCTGGTCATTGACGGGAACAGACAATTTCCGTCATCGGGGCAACTTCTGGCGCCATTGATACAATCGTTAGGAATAGTGTGCCGTCAACAGATCGTTTCTGACACCGTTGTTATCATACTACTTTGCTGCTGATACCTTGCTTGCAGATACTAATCTTTTAGGTGTGGTTGAATCTGACACATTCGGCTGCTAATACTTGAGAGTATCCTCTCACCTCCTATAGGCGTATCAACAAATTTGGGTCGAATACTCTACCATAAAAAACTGCTGCGATCCCACGCCCTAGTGGGCCGTCAACAACATTCTTCTAGTTTCGATTGCTGGAGAGTGCGAGCAGCATTCTTCTGGTGCCGTTGCAGGGAAAGGTCCGCTGTCACAGAATCAGTGCACCTTTGATACATTGGTCATTTGTTGAGATTCCTCGTGGTTCTAAATAAATTTTAAAAACGATGTGGCTGCCTATGAGTTGCAGCGCGCGTATTTTCGTAATTTTTTCTATACCGCTCGTCGAAATGAAGCAAATGATATGCCATTGGAAAGGTGTCGATGATGCACAACTTTTTCGTGTACAAAATCCTCCGTAATTCATTACGGTTTAAGAGAAGTTTTGAATTTACCAAAGTGCGGACACTCTGTTTTTCACGACTTCAAAATCGACGCGTGGACTTGATCACACAGAAGAACACACTGCTTGTGACCGAAAACCGCACTTTGGTGGCTCAAGGCTACTCCCAAGTCAAGGGTATCGACTATGGTGAAACCTTTGCCCCTGTTGCTCGTCTAGAATCAATTCGCATGCTCCTTGCATTTGCTTCTCATCATAATTTCAGATTACAACAAATGGATGTGAAAAGTGCTTTTCTTAATGGTCCTTTAAATGAGTTGGTCTATGTAAAACAACCCCCGGGGTTCGAACATCCCAAGCTCCCCAATCTTGTGTACAACTTAATAAGGCACTCTATGGCCTTAATCAAGCCCCACGTGCGTGTTATGAGTACCTTACTGAGTTGTTACAAGATCGTGGGTTTGAGATTGGGAAGATAGATCCCACTCTTTTTACTAAGAGGGTCAAAGGGGATTTGTTCATATGCCAACTATATGTTGATGATATCATTTTTGGTTCCCCTAACGAATCTTTCAATGAAGAATTTGCTGCACTAATGACCGAGAAATTTCAGATATCTATGATGGGTGAGTTGAATTTCTTCCTCGGATTCGATATTAAACAAGGCTTAGAAGGGACCTTCATCAAACAAGCCAAGTACACTCAAGACATGCTCAAGAGGTTCGAGCTAGAGGATGTCAAGCCGGTCAAGTTTCCCATGCCAACAAGATGCAAGCTTGACAGTGATCCAAATGGTAAAGCAGTGGATCAAAAGGTATATCGCTCCATGATTGGATCCCTTCTTTACCTTTGTGCACCCAAACCGGATATTATGTTGAGTGTAGGGATTTGTGCACGGTTTCAATCTGCACCAAAATAAAGTCATTTTATGGCTGTTAAGCGAATCTTTCGATATTTGGCTCATACCCCAAACTTTGGTCTATGGTATCCCAAAGGAGCAAACTTCAACCTAGTGGGCTATTCCGACTCAGATTGGGCAGGAGACTGTGTGGAGAGGAAGTCAACTTCTGGAGGATGCCAATTCCTTGGTCGTTCACTGGTAAGTTGGTCTTCAAAGAAGCAGAATTGTGTCTCACTATCTTCCACCGAAGCTGAGTATGTGGCAGCTGCAAGTTGGTGTGCACAATTGCTATGGATGAGGCAAACTTTAAAGGATTACTGTGTCACTTGTGACAAAAGTGCATCTTCTATGTGACAATCAAAGTGCTATCAAGATTTCCCTCAATCCGGTGCAACATAGCAAGACCAAGCATATTGATATTCGCCATCACTTCATTCGTGAACATATCAAGCAAGGTGATATTGAGGTTCACTTCATCAACACTGAAGAGCAACTTGCAGATATTTTCACTAAGCCCCTAGATGAAGCAAGGTTCCGGGAGTTAAGGCATGAGCTAAATATCATTGGTTCAAGTAATGTGGATTGAAACTAGGCACTTTGCACCTCACTCTGCATTACATCTTGTTCTAGGTGTATGCATGGACATAGGGGGAGTGTTGTTCTCTCAATGAACTTTCCCTCCCCCATTATGCATAAATCGATCAAGTCTTTCACTTTGGCCATTATTAAATGGCACTTGTGCTTCAAAGACGAGTGTTGGTCATGAACCCAAGGATAATTCTTCACGGTATCATACCTTTGCCTCAAACATAGGTGGCCTCGGCCACCGCCCCCACCTTTCTCTCGTATGGAAGAAAGGATACAAAATGACTAGTCAGTATACCTTGCTAGTGTTATCTTTTTATTACACTGACTAGTCGTTGCCCACTTCATTTCCACAAAATCCTATGTCTCGTTGTGTCTTCTTGAGCGGTACTACCGCCAGGACCCCAGCGGTACTACCGCCAGGGGTAGCGGTACTACCGCCAGGACCCCAGCGGTACTACCGCTACGGGTAGCGGTACTACCGCCAGCACCCCAGCCTATCACGCCTTGACTCGGGCTTTTTAGGGCTGTCTCAAGGGGGAGCGGTACTACCGCCAGGAAGGCGGTACTACCGCTAGGACCCCAGCGGTACTACCGTTAGGGGGAGCGGTACTACTGCTAGGACCCCAACGGTACTACCGCTAGGGGGAGCGGTACTACCGCTAGGTCCCCAGCAGTACTACCGCTGGGCCCGTACCCCTTGGACTATATAAAGGAGGGGGAGCCCGTTTTTTCTTGCCCTGTTTCTTCTTCCTCGTGGCTCTCCCTTCCTCTACTCCGAACTCCCCCCATTTAGATCTCTCTCTGCGGAGCCCCTTCTCTCCCTTGAGTTGGAGGGTTTGCTCCCCTCCTCCTTCCTCCGTCAAGTGCCATGGACGCCGGTAAAGCTCCTCCCCTTCTTCTCTTGGTTTTTTTCTAGGGTTAGGAGCTTGGTGATTTCAATCCATGGATATGATTTGTGCTTAGTTTTTGGATGGAACGAAGGAGATATCTTAGGGGAGCTTAGGTCCTATGTTCTTCATTGCAATTATTTTAACATGCCCTAGTTCTCCATGTTTTAGATCTAGTAGCTCTTATCATTCTTCTCATAGATTTGATCTAAAACTTGGATCCCTTTGACTAGGCTTGTCTCCATCTAGATGATCTCGAGTTCCACATGTGTTAGGGCTATGGTGATCCTTATACTGAGTTTATTTAGTAGCCGTGGATCTCTTGAAACGAATCTAGTAGTTTTTGAGGGTTCATATTTATTCAGATCTGAAAGTCAAACCCCTAGCGGTACTACTGCCAGGACCCCAGCGGTACTACCGTGAGGAGGATTTTTTTATTTTTGTTCCTTGATTTCTCTTGGCAATATGTTTCTTCTTATGATTCTTTTTGACCATTGCCATGACTCCTTTTGTCGCTCCTTTTTGTGTGTGTGTGTTGTGTGTCACATGTGGTTCTCATCGCTCGAATCCCGCACATACCACCCAACCCAAGCAGTATCGCACTCCAGAGGCTCCAGAGGGTTCCACCACTTCCAGTCTGAATCCCAAGAAGAGGTCCTTCAAGAAGACTGCTGCCAAGAACAAAGGGATCAACGTTCGCACTATGGGCCCTAGGGATTTTCTGGCACTCCGCACCCGCAATCCCTATGTTGAAGACAAGGCTCAGATTAAGAACATCGATTATGTTTGGTCACGGGATCACTGCATGATCTATCGTGACATCATCAAGCCCTTCAAGAAGATCTTTGTCCCAGTGCAGTGGATCGACCTGGCTCACCTTCGGCGGAATCCGGACTACTTTGGCGAGGCTCTCTCCTTGATTGAAAATCTTGGCTTTACAGATATCATCACCTTCAGACAGTACTTTGATCTAGATATTGTGGCCCAGTTCTATGTCATTGTTCACTTTGTACCTGATGACAAGCGCACCATGACCTGGATGACCGGTAATCAGAAGCTGACTGGTTCTTGGACGGAGTTCATGTAGTTCCTCAAAGTCGACTTTTAGGGGGACGAAGATGTTTTTGGGATGCGTCATCATGCTCCTCCTTCGTCTACTACCACCCCCAAGGACAGGCTGCAACAACATTTTTTCAAGAAAGGTGTGCTCCCCAAGCATCTAGATATCATGCATCGGGTCTTCCACAACTCTCTATTCCCTCGTATTGGCAACAAGGACGAGGTGTATGGTCATCTAGCTGAGATGCTTCTGCTATGTGAGGAGGCAAGGACTAAGGATACTGCGCCTCTCGACATTGCCCATGTGATGTTCAATGAGCTCTGGAACTGCATCATGAACCATAAGGTTCCCATCTACGGGCCTTACTTGTTTGCCTATATTCAGAAGAAGTGGCACAAGATCTATTTGATAGATCCCTTCCCTATTATGGCTTACTATTTTGTGCATGATCCTATCAAGCTCCGTATCAAGGACAAATGGGCCAACCCATCAACTTCTTCTCATCCCATGGACATGGACAGAGAGACTGCTGCTGGAGGAGGACCTGCTTCACAGACCCGCTCTTCTGCTATGCCATCTTGGGCCGTGAAACTGAAGGATCAAATGTAGACTCTCTTCTGCATGCAGGCCAAGGGACAATATCAGTCTCATGTGGCCTAGAAGGAGAACCGTCAAAGGAACAAGCGTGTCTTAAGGACCCTTGATGTGGCTAACTCAAGCGGCTCAGAGGATGACATCACTCCAGAGTCTGACTGGATGAGGGCTCAAGGTTATCAATGGACTGGGTCTCATGCTGAGGAGGAGGCTTCTGAGGAGGACATTGAGGTGGAGCAGGACGAGCAGGATCCGGATGCCACGGACGCGTCTCGGGATGATGAGGATGTGGAGTGACCACCTGTGTCGTTAGGTGTGCCCCCTTTTTGGTGTCTTGTGCCGAAGGGGGAGAGAGTTTAGGAGCTGGATTTGCGCTTTGCTTTAGCTTTGCTTATCTTTATCGTGTTTGCTTTGAACTTGGTTTGATCGGTTTTGCTATCTTTTGCTACGTGTGATGTGAGACTTGGTTTTATGGTGAGACTTATTTTCTATCATATGATGTGAGTCATATGCTCTTCAATTATCTCTATTATTTATCTTTATGTTCACATGCTTTCTTCTGTGCAAATCCGATATTCTCATCAATCCACCAAAAAGGGGGAGATTGTTAGGGCATGTTTGTGCCTAATTAATTTTGGTGATTGATGACAGTACCTTAAAGGACTAATCATGTGCATTAAGCTTTCAGATAATACATATCAATGACACAAGACGATTCGACACCCTCCGTGGAATAGAAGCACGGTGTCCTTTACGATTCTCTTTGTTTGTGAGTCGTAGGAATGCCGTACTATTAAAAGGGGATCCGTAGTGGAAAGGTTTGGGTGGAAACAATTTTGCACGCACACACTTTATCTCCATCCCCTTTCCCTGCAACTTTGGAGCTGTTCCCATCTGTGGTTTATTTCATCTTGCAAAAAGGTCTCCTAGCGGTAGTACCACTAGAGCTGGCGGTAGTACCGCCCCTGGTCAGCGGTAGTATCGCCTTCCTTGCGGCTGTACTTCGTCGGACTTTTTGCAAAGACTTTCTTGGCGGTGGTTGGCCCGGTAGTGTCTTTGCACTACCATGGGGTCGACGGTAGTACCGCTGCAGCCAGCGGTAGTACCGCTGGAGTGCTAGCGGTAGCACCACTGCAGCTAGCAGTAGTACCGCTGGGCTCGGGCTGTGAGTGGGAAAACGGTTGGATTTCCCCCCAGTATATAAAGGGTTCTTCTTGCTCTAGAACCCTACATTTGACCCTCCCAAGCTCGATTGTTGCTCCCTAAGCTCAAAAGTGCCCGATCTCTCTCCCTAGCCAATCAAACTTGTTGATTTCCTAGGGATTGGTTGAGAAGGCCTATATCTACACTTCCACCAAGAGAAAATTGATTCCCCCCACTAATCCCTTGCGGATCTTGTTACTCTTGGGTGTTTGAGCACCCTAGACGGTTGAGGTCACCTCGGAGCCACATTCCATTGTGGTGAAGCTCTGTGGTCTTGTTGGGAGCCTCCAAGTTTTGTGTGGAGTTTGCCCCAACATTGTTTGTAAAGGTTCGGTCGCCGCCTTCAAGGGCACCTATAGTGGAATCACGGTACCTTGCATTGTGTGAGGGCTTGAGGATAATACGGTGGCCCTAGTGGCTTATTGGCGAGCATCGTGCCTCCACACCGCTCTAATGGAGACGTACTTCCGGTCAATGGGAAGGAACTTCGGTAACACATCCTCGTCTTGATTGGTTCCACTTGCGGTTATCTCTAACCTTTACATTGTGTATGCTTTTGTTGTTGACTATCTCTTACTTGCCTTAGTACTTTTAGTTGGTAGCATCATATAGGTTCACCTCCTTGCTGTCATTTTAGAGAACCTTTATGTTGCTAACCCTAACTTGCTAAGATAAATCAAAAAGTGGTCGTTGCCTATTCACCCCCCCTCTAGTCAACCATATCGATCCTTTCAATGGTGATGTCCATCTACGAGAGGAGATTTGGATCTACGTACCCTTGTAGATCGCACAACAGGAAGCGTTAAGAAACGCGGTTGATGTAGTGGAACGTCTTCACATCCCTCGATCCGCCCCACGAACCGTCCCGCGATCCGTCCCACGATCCGCTCCAATCTAGTGCCGAACGGACGGCACCTCCGCGTTCAGCACACGTACAACTCGACGATGATCTCGGCCTTCTTGATCGAGCAAGCAAGACGGAGAAGTAGATGAGTTCTCTGGCAGCGTGATAGCTCTCCGGTGGTGGTGAAGGATCTACTCCTGCAGGGCTCCGCCCGAGCTCCGTAGAAATATGATCTAGAGGAAAAACCGAGGTGTTTGTGGTCGGGCTGCCGTGGCAAAAGTTGTCTCAAATCATCCCTAAAACTCCACTATATATAGGAGAAGGGGAGGGGAGGCTTGCCTTGGGGTCCAAGACCCCAAGGGTACGCCGGACAAGCAGGTGAAGGAGTCCACCTCCAATCCTAGTCCAACTAGGATTGGAAGGTGGAGTCCTTCCCTTCCTTCCCACCTTTTTTTTCTTTTCTCTTTGATTTTCTATATCCTGCGCATAGGGCCCTTTTGGTCTGTTCCACCAGCCCACCAAGGGCTGGTGCGGCACCCCTAAGGCCTATGGGCTTCCCCGGGTGGGCTTGCCCCTCCCGGTGAACATCCGGAACACATTCGTCACTGCCGGTACATTCCCGGTAATGCCCGAAAACTTTTGGGTAACCAAATGAGGTCATCCTATATATCAATATTCGTCTCCGGACCATTACGGAAACCCTCGTGACGTCCGTGATCTCATCCGGGACTCCGAACAACATTCGGTAACCACACATATAACTCAACTATACTAAAACATCGCCGAACCTTAAGTGTGCAGACCCTGCGGGTTCGAGAAGTATGCAGACATGCCCCGAGGTACTCCTCGGTCAATATCCAATAGCGGGACCTGGATGCCCATATTGGATCCTACACATTCTCCGAATAACTTATCGGTTGAACCTCAGTGTCAAGGATTCATATAATCCCGTATGTCATTCCCTTTGTCCTTCGGTATGTTACTTGCCCGAGATTCGATCGTCGGTATCCGCATACCTATTTCAATCTCGTTACCGGAAAGTCTCTTTACTCATTCCATAATACAAGATCCCGTGACTTACACTTAGTCACATTGCTTGCAAGGCTTGTGTGTGATGTTGTATTACCGAGTGGGCCCCGAGATACCTCTCCGTCACACGGAGTGACAAATCCCAGTCTTGATTCATACTAACTCAACGAACACCTCCGGAGATACCTGTAGAGCACCTTTATAGTCACCCAGTTACGTTGTGACGTTTGATGCACATAAGGTATTCCTCCGGTGCCAGTGAGTTATATGATCTCATGGTCATAGGAACAAATACTTGACACGCAGAAAACAATAGCAATAAAACGTCACGATCAATATGCTACGTTCATAGTTTGGGTCTTGCCCATCACATGATTCTCCTAATGATGTGATCCCGTTATCAAGTGACAACACTTGTCTATGGTTAGGAAACCTTGACCATCTTTGATCAACGAGCTAGTCAACTAGAGGCTTACTAGGGACAGTGTTTTGTCTATGTATCCACACATGTATTTGAGTTTCCAATCAATACAATTATAGCATGGATAATAAACGATTACTACGAACAAAGAAATATAATAATAACCAATTTATTATTGCCTCTAGGGCATATTTCCAACAGTCTCCCACTTGCACTAGAGTCAATAATCTAGTTCACATCACCATGTGATTTCAACGAATCCAACACCCATATAGTTATGGGGTCTAATCACGTCTTGCTCGTGAGAGAGGTTTTAGTCAACGGTTCTGAAACTTTCAGACCCGTTGTAATGGCCTAGAGTGTAACTTGCCTTATTTGGAACCTTCCTATATGTGGGTCCATCATGTCAGTGCAATGAGAGTTATATTCCATATGGTATAAACCGCTTTATTCTGTCAAGCCAAGGCTGCTAGCCAAGTGGTTTGCATGTGTGTGTGTTGATGAGCAGATTGTGGGTTCGAATCCCCACTGCCCCTTTTTATTTTTATTTTATTTCTTTTGTGTTGCTTGCTGCCTACATGATTTGTTTGCTGTTAGTAGCTTGGCAGCAATATTTTGTTGTCTAAGAGATTTATACTAGTAGGTTTTTCATCTATGTGTTAGTTAGGGTGCTTGTGTAGTTAGTGGTGATATGAATGTGATTATGCTTGTGTGTGTGTGTAGGTGATCATGTAGTGTGTGCATGTGTATATAGGGGGTGCAACTCTCATGAGTGTGTGCTTGTGTGGTGCAAGTACCCACATGTTGGTGTAGTTGATGTTGAGGTGATGTGCTTGTGTGGTGCAAGCACCCTAGTGCATGTGTGATGTGGATTGTCCATATAGGTGTGAGGGTGAGCTCACTAGCATGTGGTGTTGTGTGTGAGTGTGTGTGCATGTGTGTGGTGACACCCACATGCCCAAGGCATGGCATAGCCTTAGTGAGCACTTGGTGCAAGCTTGTATGTGTAGGTGTAGGTATGCATGATTTGAGTGTAAGTAAGTGTGTGTGTGTGTGTGGAGCTAGCATGTGTAGATGCTTGATGTATGTGTGTGTGTATGGTGATGTGCTATGGCACACATACATGAGGTCTAAACCCTAATGTAATCATTGGTGTTGTGGAGATGTGCAAGTGCATGTGTGGGTGATGATCTAGTGAGAACACATGTGATACATCACTATTTGCATCTTTGTGATTCTATGTAGTTTTTCATCTTAGCTTTGTGCCCATTTGTTATATGCAAGTACCTAGGTATTATATATGTTTTTGGGGTAGAATCATCCCAGAAATCCATTGGTGGAATCAGGTTCCCCTTTGGAACACTTTCTGTGAATGTCATTTTTCTGTTTTGTTCTATGTTTAGAGGTTGGTTCCATGTGATGTGATGAGCCCAAGAGGATGATTCCCTGTTGTGGCAGTAGAGGGTGAACCACTCTACAACATGGTGATGTTGTTTCATGCTTAGGAGTTTATATGTGCAAGTGGTGCTTTGTCAAAGTAGGCATGTGGCTGAAATTTCAGCTTAGTGAAAATTTGTGATTTTCACTAAGTCCGAGAAACTGCTCCTATTTTCTTCCCTTGTAGTTGTGCTTGCAAAAGTTCATGTGTTGGGAATCAGTCCTTGCAATCAACTGGAAAGTTGGAGATTTTTTGTTTGTTTAGCTCTCTGTCAATTTTCATTCCATTTGACTTCCTGTAGATATTGTTTTGGGTGCTGTCAAAATGCTTCAGAGCATAAACAGCTAGTGAGAATCTGAGAATTTCACCAAGTCCCTGAAAACTGATATTTCTGTCCAAGTTAGCAGCTGTAGAACTTTCTGTGTGAAACTCCTTTGTATTATGTTTTTGCTCATGCTTGTAGATCTTTTGAATAGCTTGTGCCACATATCTTATTTGGCACATTTGGGTGGCTGTAGGTGCCTTGTATGTTGCTCCCAAACTGCTAAGTTGCTGTTTAGGACAGATTGTATAGTTTTGTTGTTTTGATGCTTGTGAGTGCATAGTTGATGGTGTGGTGAGTTTCTTTGCACCACCCCATCTATACTTGTTTGTTTGGTGATATGGCAACCTGGGAACACCAGAAGTATGCCATTGGGGCGTGCTTGTGGTAGAATTGATCCGTAGAACTCCATTTCTTGTTTCGTTGTTTCTAGTTGATCCGTAGCTCCGTTCGTAATGTTCTTTATATGTTTTTGCATCGTTTTCATGTGATGCATCTGTTCATGTCATCTTCATGCATGTCAAGATAGCTTAGGGTGAAGTTCTGTCCAGAAGTTTGTAGTTTCTTCTCATGCATATGCAAGTGATTAGAATAGAGATGCATGATCATTTCCATCTCATGCATCATGTGCTTGTTGCATCATGTTGTGTTGTTGTTCATTGGATGCTATTTTTATGTTGGGTAGCGCCGGGATCGGAGAGCGATTACGTGGATTCAGGAGAGTACGTGCAGGACGAACAAGAGCAGTTCCAAGCTGAAGACATCACAGGCAAGATGACATGACCTTGATACCATCTCTAGTCTTGTTATGCCTAGATTCATGTTTCCTTCGTCATATGCTCGCTGCCTACCCCTGAAATAATTGCCTCCTGATATTGCCATGAAACCCAAACACTTTCCCCTCCTAGCTAATATTGAATGGCTAAGAAGGCTTGCTCAGCTTCTAATGTTAGCATTGCTAGTTGCAGGTGCATTTGTCTCATGTGATAACATGAGTTTGATATCATTATGTTAAATCTGTTATTTAATTAATGCACCTATGTACTTGGTGAATGACAGGAGGCCTAGCCTTTTGCCGGGTGTTTTGTTCCGTTATTGCCGCCATAGTTTCCGGCTACCCGTGTTTGATTCCATAACTGATCGCTCCTAACACGTTCGGGGTTGTTATGGGGACCCCCTTGATAAATCGTGTAGTGTTAAGACTTGTCCGGCAGGACCCAACATTGGTTTTAATCTGCTAATCACTTAATAATAATCTGCATAGGGAATAGCTACCCCGAGGAATTAATCAACAACCCGGGCCAGTGCTCCTCATGAGTGTTGGTCCCACCTGAGCGATGTCCGGGGCCCCCTGGTCACCCAGAGGTTTAGGCATCCCGACATCTAGCTCATCCGTCGTGTCCTGAGACTGAGATACGCGGCTCTTATCGGGGTCGTCGACATGACGGGAGGTCTTGCTAGTCTTGTCTTACCTTAGCGATATATCTAGCGTATAGGAATCCCGGTGAAGCTTTGGTTCTCCCCAGAGTTGAGGTTTTCCTCTAAGGAATTCGACGAGATCACGAGGATTACTTCGCGTCCCGTGACCGTTTGTGATGGACTAGTTGGAGCACCCCTGCAGGGTTTAATCTTTCGGAAAGCTGTGCCCGCGGTTATGTGGCAACTTGGAATATTTGTTAACATCCGGTTATAGATAACTTGAACTTAATCTAATAATATTGCCAACTATGTGCGTAACCATGACTGTCCCCTTCGAAGACCTCTCTTCGATCGGGAACACGGTGGGTGTTATGTTTGACGTAGGTAGGTGTTCAGGATCACTTAGTGATCAGCTAGTCTTCGCCCTCTAGTATAGACCACCATCAATAACTTGTTCTACGTAAGTTAGCCACCATAAATGCTTAGGATGGTACAAACCTAAACACTGAACCTTCCTCACCTAATAACTTGACTAGTTCTAGCACCGAGGTCATAGATTGCCGAGTCACTGTGGCTCACAGATTACTTCAACACCCCCAACAGGTACAGGTATGCCCGACACAGGTGATCCCGATGGCAGGCAGCTGGCATGGCAGTATGATGAGGAGAACGACCGCCTGTACGTGAACTATCCAGAAGACTGAGGCATGGTCGTGATCGTGGGCAAGCATGCAAGGTAGCATAGCCTTTTCTCATGTTATGTAGTCCGTAGCGGAACTACCTTGTCTGAATAAATGTGTGTTGTAAACTCTGACATTATCTATGAGATGGCAAACGATTCCCTATTTGTGATTCTTTTATTATGTATGTGCTATGTTATCGTGCTTGCTAAACGCTTAGATGCGCTTCTTTCCATTTTGGGGGCCTCGTTCCCTAAATCGGAAAGGACCACATCTTAGTCGTTACAAGTTGGTAATCAGAGCCTTACGACCATAGGAGCCTTTCTGTGATCGTACTTGGCCGAGTCGACTCTAGTAAAAAAAAAATTTAGGATCACGTGAGTATTTTTGAAATCTATATGATATCGATGTGACGGAGTGCTATCTTGGTGCCTCCTGTCTGCCTTGATTTCTTCCGGGGAGTTGAGCTCCAGGGGATTCTTGTGCACATCGCCATCATTCAGATTTCTGAGTATCTCAGAACGAAGGATGTTCGTATTTGCTTCAATACTAGTAGTGGCGAGACAACCCCGGTGTCCCCACTACTGGTGCAGATTGTTCGGGAGTACTGCCATAGTTTGTATCGTTGTGATCACAAGGGTCTGTAGTAGATGAAGGTCCGAGATTCTGGTTATGTGGTGACGGATGTGATACATTGGACGGGTTAGTATAGGAGTTGTGTGAATATTACTCCTTGTATCAGTGTACCAGATTGCATGACCAGATATTTGAGGAATTCATAGGTGGGATATCAAGTAGTGACTTATAGGACAATCTTCCTACAGATGCATGATGTGAGGTCGGGATTCGACATTTAGTGGGTAAGTTTGTTCACGGTCATCTTACAACGGTTCTCGTTGTGTCTTAAAGAGTCCTTGTAGCTTGCTACGACTCGGGGATACTTCGTAAGTCGTGTGCACTACCTTGCACAGGATGGCTACTATAAATTCAAGCCCGTGCGATCTTATCCACGAAGATATCGGATGAAATCTCGATCATATGTTTGTTCCGAGCAGTTCTAGCTCATACTTGTTTGCAAGTAGTCTTAATCAGAATTTTGTCGACACTCACTTTGAGGAAGCATTCTTACTATTTTTTTCGAGTGCAATTGATAATATTCCTGTTTTGATATTCATGCCTTTTTGATTCAGCTATACCTTGAATTTATTCTGTGGGCTAATGTGTTGTCCGTCTTCAGGATGGCTCCACCAACTCGTGAGAGTCCAGGTCGTGAGGATGTGCCGTGTGACAACCCGAGACCGACGCCCTAGAAGTTTTCCCCTCTTATTCTGTTTTCGTCGTGTGTCTACTTTTGTTTGTCGCATCATCATCATTGCGTCGGCTTCCCGTTGCCGCTAGTTTTCAAAAGTTGCATCCGTTGTTAGTTGCCGGTTCTCTCTGTGTTCGTCGTTGTCCGTTCTAAGCCTGACCACACACGCACGCGCCCGCGGTATCGTTAAAACCCTGTTTTAAAAGTGTGTATAAAATATTCTCTGATTGAGTTGAATGTGGCGTACGGTCTTACATATGATTGGTAGGTTGCCTACCAAATTTCGTCTCAATCGGAGCCCGTCTGGTACCCGAACGGTCGATCGTAGCGTCACCGTATTCGGTCTACCGTCGGACGTTTATCAGTGTTTTAAAATTACGTTGTCGGGTGCCGTTTCCCTCTCTTCTCCGGCTAAACTACTCTACACGACCACTTAACCGTCCCCGCATTCGAGATTGTTCGATTTCGACCGCGCGGTTGGATCCGGAACGAAATTCCGCTAAACCTAGCCCCCCATTGTCTATAAATAGACCCCCCATGCATTTTAGACACCAAACGCTCTCCACCTCGAAATCCGCGCCCCTAACCCTAGCCTCCCCTCGCAGCCTCTCTCTTCCCAGCGCCGCCGGCCAGCCCGACCGGCCTCCCTTGCCTGAGCCCCGTGCAGCCAAGCGTCGGCACGAGCTGCCCCGACCTACGCCGCCGGGCCCTCGCCGCACCTCGTCGTCGGAGGTCGCCGAAACTGTCCAGATCCCGATCCCCGCGTCGTGCCCCACAGCCGTCGGTCGCGTTCGTCTTCCTCAGCCACCGGCAGCCGCCAGTTCCCGTCGGGATTCTTCCAGCTCGGGATCCCGTTCCACCTCAGCTCGATGTGATCGAGGGGAGTCCAGATCCAACCGGCCGCGTTGACCACACCTCGCGTGGGCCGGCTCCCGCAGCGCCTGGGCTAGGTGGCCGCCTCGCCCCGCCTGGGCCGGCCTCCCGCAACGACCCAGCTGGACGTGCCCCAGCAGCCCAGGCCAGCTCCTCCCTTCGGCCCATCGTCCCGCGACCCAAGCTCCCCACCGACCTGGCCCATGGCCCAAGGTGAGCAGCCTCCCCCTTCCTCTATCCCTCGCGCAGGCGAGATTTAGTTGTTTTGCACCATCAGTTCAGGCCCGTTTAGCATTTAGGATTTTCTCCAAATATATATTTTCGAGAATATATAGATATTCAAATGCCCGTATCTTTTTAACCGTGTGTCGGATTGGAGTGATTTTGATTTGGATCTCATGTAGAATTTCGCGTAGATTATGAATTTGCAACTTGCATAAATGTTTGAAGTAGTTTGAACCGCCAAATGCCTAGATTAGTGTGCTGTCCATTATGTTTTGTCCCGTATTTATTTTTCCGTGCGTGTCCGGGTTGCTCAAACCCCGTAGATAAAACACTCATGTTTTAGGAGCCCTTTTGCCATGTATTTTAGGGTAGTCATTGGTATTTTTGCATGTAGGGTTTAGTCGCTAGTTTATTATTTTGCGTTTAGGACATATTCCCGCATATACGTGTGTCGTTGTTTTTATGTTGCGACCCCACATGTTATATATGTTTTCGGGGTAGAAAAATCCATAGGATTTAACTGTGCATTTAGTTTTAGCTTTTGAGCAAGTTAGTGCACGTGATTTTTGCCGTGATGCTCTTTATTTTTATTTTGTGGGATTTATTCCGTGCGTGATATGATGGAGTTGTCAACTAGAGATATGCTCTTGGATGTTTAGTCTATTCTCTGGTAATTTTGGTTGCAATAGAAATCCATGTTTAGGTGTGGTTTGCGTGCTCTCAACTTGCTAGGAAATAGTGCTGATTTGGAGATGCTGAAATATTTCTAAGTCTGAGATTTGTTATATTTTGTTGATGTTTTGTCTTGATTTTATCTGGTGTTCTGTAGCTCTTTTGAGGTTGGTGCAATGGAGTTAGTTGTAGACTTTAGGATTCTTTAGCAAGATGTGAATTTTCATGCCATTTCGATTCCTGTAGCTTATGGTTTTGCTGCTGTCAATATGCCTTCAGATCGAAAACTGCAGTTTCACAAACTGTTATTTTCACTAAGTGTGAAACTGTGTGTGAGAAGCCATATTGTGACTTTTTTCCCAGTGATCCATGCTTCCATACTAGGTGTTATTAGTTGTATGTTGTAGTGCTTCTTGCCCTCTCTCATCTCAAGACTTTGTTGAGCATATTGTATTTGTGTAGCTCGTAGTTGTGCGGTGTAAAAAATGCTATGTGGCTGATTTTGGCAGCTTGTAGTGATTTCTTGTTTAGCTCGTAGTTGTTGAACCGTTGCTCCGTTTTGATCGTGTCCTATATGAAACTTGCTTAGAATCTCGTGCAGTTTTATATTATCTTGCTGGTTGTGTGTTTCGAAATGCTTGTGACTGTCATTGCACACATATTGCATTCATGCCATCATATCTTGCGGTGTTCGTATCTTTTGAACCGTAGCTCCGTTGGAGATGTTCTCTATGTGTATATTTCTTGTAACGATGCGTAGAATCACGTGAACCTATTTGTTTTGCTGTGTAACAAACAATTAAACGTGTTAGTTCAGATCTGGACAGAATTATAACTTAACATGTGAGGTCGTCTCGGAGGTGCTATATGTCATTTCCGACCTCATTTAAAATGCCTAGATAGGTAGTTTAATTACGCTTCACCTCTTGCCATGTTTAACAACATTTAATATTTCCGTGTATCTAATCGGGATAGAACTAAATAATTAAACGTGGAGTTTTGTCAATATGCAACTCGTTGCATATTGAACTTCACTTAATGTGTAGTATTTGAGTGTTGTGAATTGCCATGCCATGTCGTGCATATATTCCCTGTTCATGCATCATATGTGTTGTGCATCGTTTGGTGAATATCGTGTGTTGATTCTTGTTTCCGGTTTCCTTCATCTCGTTAGAGTTCCGCAAGCGTGTCGGAAAGTGAGGACCCGTTCGACTACATCGGTTCGTCTGCTTCACGGAGTCATTCTTCTTCCAAGCGGGATCTCAGGCAAGATGAACATTTCCCCAGATACCATTACTATCATTTCCATGCTAGTTTTACCGTTTCTATCGATTATGTCTCGTTGCCTACCACATGTTAAATATCAGCCTCTCGACATTGCCATGAAAACCTTCAACCTGTTCACAACCTAGCAAACCACTGATTGGCTATGTTACCGCTTGCTTTACCATGTGTTAGCGTTGCTAGTTGCAGGTGCAGTTGCTTCCATGTCTAAACATGGGTCCTTGTTATATCACCCTATTAAATGCTATTTAAATTAATGCACCTATATACTTGGTAAAAGGTGGAAGGATTGGCCTTTCTAGCCTGGTGTTTTGTTCCACCTTTGCCCCCTTAGTTTCGGCTACCTGTGTTATGTTCCATATTTGAGCGCTCCTAACACGATCGGGGTTGTTATGGGGACCCCCTTGATAATTCGTTTTAGATTAAAGCTGGTCTGGCAAGGCCCAACATTGGTACTAAATTTGCCCAACATAATAATTTTGTTAATACTGAAAGCATAGGGCATCATGAACCCGAGGAGTAATTTACATAATACAGGGAGGGCCAGTGCTGATGGTGCTGGTCCAAAACAGAGCACTGCGCGGGGCCAACCCAGGGCAACTTGGGAGATTTCTATCAGGCCACCGTATGCGTCGCTCATCCGTCGTGTCCTGAGAATGAGATACGCGGCTCCTATCGGGATCGTCGACACGTCGGGTGGCCTTGCTAGATTAGTTTTACCTTTGACGAATGTCTTGTGCATCGGGATTCCGGTGATGCTTTGGGTAATCTCAGAGTTGAGGTTTTTCCACTAAGGAGTCTGATGAGATCGCGAGTTTCCTGATCGAGGATTTCTATGCGGCTTGTGGTAATTTGTGATGGATTAGTTGGAGCACCCCTGCAGGGTTAAGTCTTTTCGGAAAGTCATGCCCGCGGTTATGTGGCAACGTGGAAACTTTGTTTAACACTGGTTCTAGACAACTTGAAGTTAACTTAATTAAAATATGCCAACTGAGTCCGTAACCGTTACTGTCTCTTTCGTGAGTTCCTTCTCCGATCGAGGACATGGTGGGGTTATGTCTGACGTAGGTAGGTGTTCAGGATCATTCATTTGATCATCAGTAGCTCATGTCCGCTATGCGTAGATCATCCCCCTTCTTTATTTCTTGTACCCGTAAGTTAGCCACCAAATAAATGCTTAGTCGCTTGCTGCAGCCTCACCACTTAACCATGCCTCACCCTTTAAGCTTTGCTAGTCTTTATACCTTTGGAAATGAGATTGTTGAGTCCCGTGTGGCTCACAGATTACTACAACACCAGTTGCAATGACAGGTAAAGGTCACTTGATGCGAGCGCGTTGATTGTTCATTTGGAGTTGCTTCTTCTTCTTCATCATCATCGATCTTGGATGGGTTCCAGGCCGGCAGCCTGGGATAGAAAGGATGGACGTCGTTCTTCTTTTCTCGTTTGTTTTCGTTCGTAGTCGGACCCTGCTCTTCTTCATGATGTTTATGCATTATACTTATGTGACTCTGATGTAGCTTGTGGCGAGTGTAATCCAATTCTATATATATCTCTTCTTTTCAGTACATGTACTTGTAACAATATCCATTCTTGCGAAATGACGAGATGCACTTCTATCCCTGACGAGGCCCTCGTGCCAAATTAAGGATAGGGTCGCATCTTGGGCGTTACATGCCGCCACCACCTCCTCCTCCGCCGCCGCCTCCTCCTGCAGAGGCTTGGCAAGCGGTGATGGCTGCTACAAATGCAAACACCCAGATGCTGATACAGTTGTTGCAAGAGAGGACTAATCAACAACAAGGAAACTTCAATCATGGTGGCAATCAGTTTGCTAATCTGAGTCAGTTCCTGTCAAATCAGCCGAAGACCTTCACTTCGTGTGACCAGCCGTTTGATGCTGAGGATTGGATCTGCGACATGAACAAGCACTTTGAATGTAGCAATGTTCGTCCAAAGGATTTCGTTAAGTTTGCAACATTCCAGCTGAAGGGGCAAGCATCTATCTGGTGGCAGCAGTTGAAGGATTCCAGTGGTGCTAGAGTTATCACTTGGGATGAGTTCTGCCGAGACTTCAGGTCCCACTACATCCCGTCTAGCTTTGTGGAGGAGATGCGTGAGAAGTTCAGGCGCTTGAAGCAAGGTGGTAACTCCGTGTACAAGTATAACGTCGAGTTCCACGAGCTGGCCCGATACGCCTTGCAGGATATCCCTGATCAGAAGAGCAAGATTTATCAGTTCAAAGGTGGGTTGAAAGAAGATTTGCAGCTAGCTCTTTCTTTGCACGATCCTGAGGAGTTCGATAAGTTCTACAACTTGGCTGTGAGGGCTGAGGAAGCTTTGCGCAGGGCGGAGAATTCTAAGAAGCGCTTCAGTGATTCCAGTTCGTCTTCCTCAACTCAGGTGGTTCAGAAGCATTAGAAGTATTCGGTGTCTCCTCCTCCTTAGCACACGCAGCAGTTCAAGCATTCAGATGGCCGTGGTTCTTCCCACCCACCCAACCCAGCTTTTCAGCAGAGATTCTAGCAGCAAAAGCAAGGGCCTCCTCAGACACAGTACCGTCAGCCAGCAGATATTACTTGTCACAAGTGTGGGCAGAAGGGTCACTATGCCAACAAGTGCACTTCTCAGCTCTGTCTTCCGCCTCCTCCTCCTCCAGGCAAACATCCAAGCAATGATCTCGTGAAGTTCAACCCCAGGTCTGCTCGAGTCAATATGGTGAATGCGGCTGAGGCAGAAAACTCGTCAGATGTAATTATGGGTAACCTCCTCGTTAATGATACTCCTGCTAAGGTTTTGTTTGATTCTGGTGCTTCACATTCGTTCCTCTCCATTCCATTTGCATCCAAGCATAATGTTCATGTTGAAGAGCTTCCTAGACCATTGTCAGTAGTTTCTCTGGGCAAGTTCATGCATGCTAGTACTCGAGCTCTAGATGTGTCTGTCAAGATGGGTAGTTATTCTTTTCTGGCGTCTCCTATTGTTCTTGGCAAGTCTCACATCGATTTGATCCTTGGTATGGACTGGTTGGCCATGAACAAGGCATCGATTGATTGTGAAGCTAAAGAAGTGAAGCTGACTCATTGTTCAAAGGACATGATTATCTTCACGGCACGCGATGACACAATCCGTCTGTTCTCTTTAAATGAAAAGGGTGAGATTAATCCTAATTCGCAAGTCCGAGTGGTCTGCGAATATGAAGATGTGTTTCCAGAAGAACTGCCAGGAATGCCTCCGCACTGAGAAGTTGAATTTGTTATTGAGCTTGAACCAGGTACTGAGCCTGTGTGCAAACGGCCGTACAAATTGGGTCCAGAAGAGCTAAAGGAACTTAAGAGGCAACTCGATGAGCATGAGCGTTTGGGTCTGATCAGACCAAGTTCGTCTCCTTGGGATGTGAAGTGTTGTTTGTCAAGAAGAAGGATGGCACAGAACGATTGTGTGTCGATTACCGTCCATTGAACAAGAAGACAATCAAAAACAATTATACACTTCTGAACATAAATGAGTTGTTCGAGCAGTTGAAAGGGGCTAAGATCTTCTCCAAGCTCGATCTTAGGATGGTCTATCATCAAATTTGCATTCACGAAGAGGATATTTCGAAGACTGCTTTGAGGACTAGAATTGGCTCGTATGAGTATACGGTCATGTCTTTTGGTCTGGCAAATGCTCCAACGACATTTTGTTGAATGATGAACTACATATTCTCTCCGTTCAAGAATGAGTTCGTCTTGCTGTACCTCGACGATATTCTGGTCTTTTCAGAAACTGAGGAAGAACATGAAGAACATCTCAGGCTGGTGCTTGATAAGCCGAGAGAGCATAAATTCTATGCCAAGTTTTCCAAATGTGAGTTCTGGTTGAAAGACGTCGTCTATCTTGGGCACATCATCTCTGCCAAGGGCATCAAAGTTGATCCATCGAAGGTGCATGCCATTGTTGAGTGGGAGCCTCTTCAAAATGTGAAGCAGCTGCGAAGCTTTCTCGGGCTTGCAAGCTGTTGTAGAAGGTTCGTTGAGAACTTCTCCAAGATTGCTAAGCCTCTCTCAAGTCTTCTTCAGAAAGGTGTGAAGTATGCCTGGTCTCCAGAGTGTCAGTTGGCCTTCGATACACTCAAAGAGAAGCTCACCTCTACTCCAGTCTTGGTTCCTCTTGATGACTCCAAACCTTACCAAGTGTTCTACGACGCCTCTCTTTAAGGTTTTGGCGAAGTTCTGATGCAAGAGAAGAAAGTGGTTGCTTATACCTCGAGGCAGTTGAAGCCAGCTGAGAAAAATTATCCTGTGCATGATCTTGTGCTGGCAGCAGTGGTACATGCTCTGATGACTTGGAGACACCTCTTGTTGGAACGAAAGGTTGAAGTGTTCGCCGATCACAAGAGTCTCAAGTACATCTTCACCCAGCCTAACCTGAACCTCCGGCAAACTCGTTGGGTGGAAATGCTCCAAGATTTTAATCAAAGCGTTGAGTATACTCCAGGCAAAGCTAATGTCGTGGAAGATGCTTTGAGCAGGAAGGCTTACTACAACAATCTCATTCTGAAGCCTCTCCAGCCTGACCTTTGTGAATCTTTCAGAAAGCTCAACCTTCAGTTAGCACCTCAGGGATTTCTAGCAAATATTCAGATCTCTCTGTAACGCCCAAGATGCGACCCTATCCTTAATTAGGCACGAGGGCCTCGTCAGGGATAGAAGCGCATCTCGTCGTTTCGCAAGAATGGATATCGTTACAAGTACATTTACTGAAAAGAAGAGATATATAGAATTGGCTTACACTCGCCACAAGCTACATCAGAGTCACATCAATACAATACATAAACATCATCAAGAAGAGCAGGGTCCGACTATGGACGAAAACAAACAAGAAAAGAAGAACGACATCCATCCTTTCTATCCCAGGCTGCCGGCCTGGAACCCATCCTAGATCGATGATGAAGAAGAAGAAGCAAATCCAAATGAACAATCAACGCGCTCGCATCAAGTAACCTTTACCTGTACCTGCAACTGGTGTTGTAGTAACCTGTGAGCCACAGGGGACTCAGCAATCTCATTTCCAAAGGTATCAATACTAGCAAAGCTTAATAGGTGAGGTATGGTTAAGTGGTGAGGCTGCAACAAGTGACTAAACATTTATTTGGTGGTTAACTTACGAGTACAAGAAATAAAGAGGGGGATCATCTACGCACAGCGGATGTGAACTACTGATGATCAAATAAATGATCCTAAGCACCTACTTACGTCAAACATAACCCCACCGTGTCCTCGATCGGAGAAGGAACTCACGAAAGAGACAGTCATGGTTACGCACTCAGTTGGCAAGTTTTAATTAAATTAACTTCAAGTTATCTAGAACCAGTGTTAAACAAAGTTTCCACGTTGACACATAACCATGGGCACGGCTTTCTGAAAGATTTAACCCTGCAGGGGTGCTCCAACTAATCCATCACAAATTACCACAAGCCGCATAGAAATCCTCGATCATGAAACTCGCGATCTCGTCGGACTCCTTAGTGGAAAACCTCAACTCTGAGATTACCCAAAGCATCATCGGAATCCCGATGCACAAGACATTCGTCAAAGGTAAAACTAATCTAGCAAGGCCACCCGACGTGTCGACGATCCCGATAGGAGCCGCGTATCTCGTTCTCAGGACACGACGGATGAGCGACGCATACGGTGGCCTGATAGAAATCACCCAAGTTTCCCTGGGTTGGCCCCGCACAGTGCTCTGTTTTGGACCAGCACCATCAGCACTGGCCCTCCCTATATTATGTAGAATTACTCCTCGGGTAGCGCTAACTCCCTATGCATTTCAGTATTAACAGAATTATTATGTTGGGCAAATGTAGTACCAATGTTGGGCCGTGCCAGACCAGCTTTAATCTAAAATGAATTATCAAGGGGGTCCCCATAAGAACCCCGATCGTGTTAGGAGCGCTCAATTATGGAACATAACACCGGTAGCCGAAACTAAGGGAGCGAAGGTGGAACAAAACACCAGGCTAGATAGGCCGAGCCTTCCACCTTTTACCAAGTATATAGGTCCATTAAATTAAATAGCGTTTAATAGGGTGATATAACAAGGAACCCATGTAATCACATGGAAGCAACATCACCTGCAAATAGCAATGCTAACACATGGTTAAGCAAGCAGTAACATAGCCAATCAGTGGTTTGCTAGGTTGTGAACATGTTGAAGGTTTCATGACATTGTTGAGAGGCTGATATTTAACAGGTGGTAGGCAACGAGACATAACGACAGAAACGATAATACTAGCATGTCAATGATAGTAATGGTATCTCTGGAAATGGTCATCTTGCGTGAGATCCCGCTTGGAAGAAGAATGACTCCGTGAAGCAGACGAACCGATGTAGTCGAACGGGTCCTCACAATCCGACACGCTCGCGGAACTCTATTCGAGACGAAGGAAACCGGAAACAAGCATCAACACAGATATTCACCACGGCAAATGCACGACAAGATGTAACCCACATATGATGCATGATCAGGCTGAATACATGCAAGGCACAACATGTCCAATCACAACAACCAAATACTACACATTAAGTGAAGTTCAATTTGCAACGAGTTGCATATTGACGAAACTCCACATACGAGTTATTTAGTTGTTTCCCAATTAGGTACACGACAATATTAAATGTGGTTAAACATGGCAAGAGGTGAAGCGTAATTAATCTACCTATCTAGGCATTTTAAATGAGGTCGGAAATGACATATAGGACCTCCGAAACGACCTCACATGTTAATATACAATTCTGTCCAGATCTGAACTAACGTGTTTAAATAGTTGTTAAACAGCAAAACAAATAGGTTCACGTGATTCTACGCGTATATACAAGCAATTTACACATAAAGAACATCTCCAACGGAGCTACGGTTCTAAAGATACGAGCATCGCAAGATATGATGGCATGAATGCAATATGTGTGCAACGACAGTCACAAGCATTTCAAAACACACAACCAGCAAGATAATATGAAACTACACAAGATTCTAAGCAAGTTTCATATAGGACACGATCAAAACGGAGCAAGGTTTGAACAACTACGAGCAAAAGAAGATATCACTACAATCTGCCAAAATCAGCCACATATCAATTTCTACACCCCAAAACTACGAGCTACACAAAACCAATATACCCAACCAAGGCATGAGACGATAGAGGGCAAGAAGCACTACAACATACAACTAACAACATCTCGCATGGAAGCATGGATCACTAGGAAAAGAAGTCACAAAAAGGCATCTCACACACAGTTTCGGACTTAGTGAAAATAACAGTTTAAGAAACTGCAGTTTTCGATCTGAAGGCATATTGACAGTAGCAAAACCAAACGCTACAGGACTCCAAATGGCATGAAAATTGACAGCATGCTAGAGAATCCTAAAGTCTACAACTAACTCCATTGCACCAACCTCAAAAGAGCTACAGATCACCAGATAAACTCATGACAAGACAACAACAAAGTATAACAGATTCCAGACTTAGAAATATTTCAACATCTCCAAAAGAACACTATATGCGGGAATATGTCCTAAACACGGAATAATAAACTAGCTACGGAATCTTACATGCAAAAATACCAACGACTACTCTAAAATACATGGCAAAAGGGTTCCTAAAACATGAGCATTTTATCTACGGGGTTCTAGCAATCCGGACATGCACGAAAATAAATACGGAACAATTCCTTTTGGGACCGCATGCAAAACTAGGCATTTGTCGGTTCAAACTACTTCAAACATTTATGCAAGCTGCAAATTCGTAACCTACGCGAAAAACTACACAAGATACATATCTAAATCATCATGATCCGGTGCACGATTATTAAACTACGGGCGTTTTAATATCTATATCTATTCCTGAAAAGAAATAACTCCTAAAAACCTTTAAAATTCTAACGGGCCGAAACTAGGGCGCATCGTAACTATCTCTCGCCGGGGGCGGGGAAAAGACAGGCTGCTCACCTCGGCTCTGGGCCGGACTGGGAGAAGAGGGTGGAGCGGAGCTGGGCCGCAGTTCTGGCCGCTGGAGGAGGCCGACTGGAGTGGCGAGCTGGGTGCGGGCGAAGTGACTCGGCCGGCTCGGGCGGTGCGGCCCAGGAGCGGAGCGGCTGCTCGTCCATCCCGCTCCTCCCGCACCGAGGAAGCAGCTGCGCCGCAGGAGCCGGCGGCGACCAGATGGGGCGACAGGGCCGAGGCTCCGGCGAGGGAGGTCGGAATCCGACGGGGCGAGGCGGATCCGAGCGGATCTGGGCTCAGGGCGCCATTCCCGGCGACGAGCTTCTCACGACGGCCGGCGGCGCGGGGCAGCGGGTAGAGGCAGAGGCAGGTCGCCTCTGGGACCTGCGGGGCACCGGCGGGCGGTGTTGCCAGCGGCGGTTGGGTGACGGGGCTAGCCGGCGGCGTGGGGCGCAGGCGGCGGCACGAGGGTACTCCCGTGGGAGGAGCGCTCGGGGTTGGAGGCGCTTGCACGACAGCGGCTGGCTCGGGAGGAGGAGAGCTGCAGGGAGCTCGGGCCTAGATGGGCTCGGGCGGGCCCAACGCGGGCTCCGCGGGCCCGACGAATGGAGGTGGGAGGATAGAGCAGGTGGGAGGCGGCTAGGGTTTCGGGGGGATTGCACGGATTTCGAGGGAGAGAGAGAGTGGCTGCCTATTTATAGACGTAGGGGCTAGGTTTATCCGAATCCGGGCCCGTTTTCTCCCACGCGATCATAATTGAATGAACTAGAACGCGGGGTCGGCTAAGTGACTGTGTAGAGTAGGTTAGACATGGAAGAGAGGGAAACGGTGCGGCGCGGCAACGCGATTTTTAAAACACCAAAAAACGTTCGACGATAGACAAGATACGGTGCCGCTACGGTCGACCGTTCGGGTACCAGACGGACTCCGATTGCGATGAAATTTGGCAGGCGGCCTACCTATATTAAAATAAGACCTGACACCAAGTTCCAACTCAATCAGATAAAGTTTTATACACACTTACAAAAACAGGGTTTGACGATGTCGCGGGCGCGTGCGTGTGTGGTCGGGGTCAGAACGGGCAACGACGAGAACCGTCAACTAATAACGGATCCACTTTTCAAAATGGCGGCAACGGGATGCTGATGCAATGCGGATGATGCGCATGATGCGATGATGATGCGACAAATAAAAATAAACACACGACGAATACGGAATAGAAGGGGGAATCTTCTGGAACGTCGGTCTCGGGCTGTCACACTCTCCTACCTTGGAAGATCACGTTCGAGCAGCACAACTTCTTGATGCAATGGTGAAGGAAGTCAAGATTGGCTTGGCAAAGGGAGTTCCCAAACATAAGTGCTTCAGTGTTGATGCCAGAGACACACTGTTCTTTGAGGATCGTCTTGTAGTTCCGAAAGGTGATCTCAGAAAGGTAATCATGGAAGAAGCTCATAACTCTCTGCTCTCAATACATCCAGGAAGCTGCAAGATGTATTAGGACTTGAAACAGACCTTCTGGTGGACTCGCATGAAGCGTGACATTGCTCAGTTCGTAAATGAATGTGATGTATGTCGAAGGGTGAAAGCAGAGCATCAACGTCCAGCAGGTCTTTTGCATCCATTGCCCATTCCCGAGTGGAACTTCGACCATATTGATGTGGATTTCGTCACCGGGTTTCCGAAGTCCAAGAAGGGTAACGATGCCATCTTCGTCGTCATCAACACGTTGAGTAAAGTGGCTCATTTTCTTCTAGTCAAGGGATCCATCTCCGCAGCTCAGCTTGCAGAGCTGTACAATTGGAGGATAGTGTCTTTGCACGGTGTGCCTATGATGATTTCTTCGGATCGCGGAAGTATCTTCACTTCCAAGTTCTGGGACTCTTTTCAGTCTGTGATGGGCACGAAGATACGCTTCAGGACAACTTTTCATCCTCAGACTAGTGGTCAAGTGGAGAGAGTCAATCAGGTCCTTGAGGATATGCTAAGAGCCTGTGTTATCTCTATTCGCATGAAGTGGGAAGATTACCTGCCTTTTGCTGAGTTCTCGTATAACAACAATTATCAAGCTAGTTCGGGCAGAGCTCCGTTTGAGATTCTCTACGACAGGAAGTGCCATACCCCGCTCAACTGGTCCGAGACCGGCGAGCGTCAGATTCTTGGGAATGACTTGATAGAAGAAGCTGAAGACATGTGTCGAGTCATTCGGGATAATCTCAGAGCAGCGCAGTCCCGTCAGAAGAGCTATTATGATAGCAAGCATCGTGACATGTCTTATGAGCTCGATGACTTCGTCTATCTCAAGGTGTCGCCTATGAAGGGTACACAACGTTTTGGCATCAAAGGCAAGCTTGCGCTTCGTTTCGTGGGTCCTTTCAGAATTATTGGCAAGAGCGGCGACCTTGCGTATCAGCTTGAGCTCCCTTCAAACTTTGCAAATGTGCATGACGTGTTCCATGTCTCTCAGCTCCGGAGATGCTTCAAGACTCCCGAGCGCACAGTTCATCTTCAAGACATCGTTCTTCAACCCGACCTGTCCTATCGTGAGCATCCAGTTGCGGTTCTCGAGGCGACTGAACGCAAGACCCGCAACAAGTCTATGAAATTTCTCAAGGTACAGTGGTCACACCATTCCGATAAAGAGGCCACTTGGGAACGCGAGGATCACCTCCGTTCTGAATTCCCAGAGTTCTTTCAGTCCTAGATCTCGGGATGAGATCTTTTTGTTGTGTGGGAGAGTTTGTAATGGCCCAGGGTGTAACTTGCCTTATTTGGAACCTTCTTGTATGTGGGTCCATCATGTCAGTGCAATGAGAGTTATATTCCATGTGGTATTTCATGTGCATGCCTTGTTTTCCTTTGCATTCATGCATCCATTCATCCATGCCTCTTTGTGTTTGTTGTCTTTGTGAATCCATGTGATGTGATGGTATGTCATGTGATGATGTGTGATGATATGTGTTGATATGTGAAGTGATGTGGAGTGGTGCATTTGAAAGTAGGGAGCAACTATGTTAGTTTCCAATAGGTTTCAAAACTCCCCCCTTCTCTATTTCTTAAAGCTCAAGTTTCACTTGCTCCATCCCTGTTTCAAAAATGTTCATATTTCAAATTGAATTTGTGGTGGATGTGATGCTAGGTCTTTTGTGATTTTAGACTTTGTTTGAGAGGGGCAAATATTCACAGAACACTGTAATTAATTCTGTTTTGTAAATATTTAAAGGCTCCAAAAATTCCTTTTACATTTTATTTAATTGGGTCATAATTCCCTTATGACCAGGAGCATTTTGTTTTATTTTTAGCATCAACAGTGTTGCCTGTGTTTTATTTTTTGTCTCTGTTTGTTTTAAAATTGAAAACCCGAGTGGGTTTTCTTTTTTCTTTTATCGCGCATCCAAGTGGGCTTTCTCCCGTGGCTGGCTCAACTTCCTCTCGCGCACAGCCCTTCCCTGTAGACGCCGTCTTCCTCCCTCCTCATTCCGTCAGTTTCGTCAGAGAGAGAGAGGCGAGACAGAGAGCGACGCCGTCTCACAGACGTCGAGGTGGCTCCCTCGCCCCTCTATTTAACCTGGGCATCCGTGAAGTGGCCTAGAGTTCCTCCCTAGCCGGCACCACTTCTTTCCCCTTCTTCCTCCTCCCTCTCCCTCATTGGCAGCAAGTAAGCAAGCCCCTCCTCTGCCATGGCCGTACCTTGAGGAGCTCCTCACCGTCGTTGTCGTGCCCCTGCGTCCTCCCCAAGCATTCGGCGAGCACGCGGGACGACAGGAGGTTTCGTTCCCGCGGCTAGGAGGAGCAGATCGGGTCTGCTTCCCCTACTTCGACGACGGGCTTCTTCCTCGCCGACGATCTCCTCCGCCGCGGCTTCTTCCACTACTTCCTCTACTTCCTCTCCGGCAGGCATGACGTCCTCGTCTAGTGGGTGAGCACGCACCTTCCTCCCCCTTCCCTGTCGGTAGATCGTGTGTAAGAACCCGTAGCCGCGCCACCGTTCTTCTCCCTGTCGCCGGCACCGACGTGCTTGTTGCAGCAGTAGGTATCGGCCTTCGCGTGTCGAGTTGGAATGGAACCTCTTCCTCCCAGCGACGAGCCCGTGCTCGATTTGAAGTAGATCGCCGGCATTGTGCTTCCCCTGTTCCGGCCACCGTCGGGGTTGTGTTGGATCCACAAGGGTTGCTCAAAAGAGCATAGTTCCCCTCTCTGTTAAGATTGATTGCAGCAACGTAGTGGTAGGTGGGGTTTTGCGCATGTGGGTGGTCGTGGGTTCGAGTCCTGCAGCGACACCCCCCTTTTCGCTATTTATTCTGTGGCACAGTAGCGCATAGAAGAAGCTTATCCTGGTAAACCCCTCTGTTCTGTCGAGCCAAGGCTGCTAGCCCAGTGGTTTGCATGTGTGTGTGTTGATCAGCAGATTGTGGGTTCGAATCCCCACTGCCCCTTTTTATTTTTATTTTATTTCTTTTGTGTTGCTTGTTGCCTACATGATTTGTTTGCTGTTAGTAGCTTGGCAGCAATATTTTGTTGTCTAAGAGATTTATACCAGTAGGTCTTTCATCTTTGTGTTAGTTAGGGTGCTTGTGTAGTTAGTGGTGATATGAATGTGATTATGCTTGTGTGTGTGTAGGTGATCATGTAATGTGTGCATGTGTATATGGGGGATGCAACTCTCATGAGTGTGTGCTTGTGTGGTGCAAGTACCCACATGTTGGTGTAGTTGATGTTGAGGTGATGTGCTTGTGTGGTGCAAGCACCCTAGTGCATGTGTGATGTAGATTGTCCATGTAGGTGTGAGGGTGAGCTCACTAGCATGTGGTGTTGTGTGTGAGTGTGTGGCATAGCCTTAGTGAGCACTTGGTGCAAGCTTGTACGTGTAGGTGTAGGTATGCATGATGTGAGTGTAAGTAAGTGTGTGTGTGTGTGGAGCTAGCATGTGTAGATGCTTGATGTATGTGTGTGTGTGTGTGTATGGTGATGTGCTATGGCACACATACATGAGGTCTAAATCCTCATATCACCTTCGGTGTTGTGGAGATGTGCAAGTGCATGTGTGGGTGATGATCTAGTGAGAATACATGTGATATACCACTATTTGCATCTTTGTGATTCCATGTAGTTTTTCATCTTAGCTTTGTGCCCATTTGTTATATGCAAGTACCTAGGTATTATATATGTTTTTCGGGTAGAATCATCCCAGGAATCCATTGGTGGAATCAGATTCCCCTTTGGAACACTTTCTGTGAATGTCATTTTTCTGTTTTGTTCTATGTTTAGAGCTTGGTTCCATGTGATGTGATGAGCCCAAGAGGATGATTCCTTGTTGTGGCAGTAGAGGGTGAACCTCTCTACAGCATGGTGGTGGTGTTTCACGCTTAGGAGTTTATATGTGCAAGTGGTGCTTTGTCAAAAGTAGGCATGTGGCTGAAATTTCAGCTTAGTGAAAATCACAGATTTTGACAAAGTCTGAGAAACTGCTGTTATTTTCTTCCCTTGTAGTTGTGCTTGCAAAAGTTCATGTGTTGGGAATCAGCCCTTGCAATCAACTGGAAATTTGGAGCTTTTGTGTTTGTCTAGCTCTCTGTCAATTTACATTCCATTTGACTTCCTACAGATATTGTTTTGGGTGCTGTCAAAATGCTTCAGAGCATAAACAGCTAGTGAGAATCTGAGAATTTCACTAAGTTCGTGAAAACTGATATTTCTGTCAAAGTTAGCAGCTATAGAACTTTCTGTGTGAAACTCCATTGTATTATGTTTTTACTCATGCTCGTAGAGATTTTGAATAGCTTCTGCCACATATCTTATTTGGCACATTTGGGTGGCTGTAGGTGCCTTATATGTTACTCCCAAACTGCTATGTTGCTGTTTAGGACAGATTGTACAGTTTTGTTGTTTTGATGCTTGTGAGTGCGTAGTTGATGGTGTGGTGAGTTTCTTTGCACACCCCATCTATACTTGTTTGTTTGGTGATATGGCAACCTCGGAATACCAGAAGTATGCCATTGGGGAGTGCTTGTGGTAGAACTCCATTTCTTGTTTCATTCTTTCCAGTTGATCCGCAGCTCCATTCGTAACGTTCTTTATATGTTTTTGCATCTTTTTCAAGTGATGCATCTGTTCATGTCATCTTCATGCATGTCAAGATAGCTTAGGTTGAAGTTCTGTATAGTAGTTTGTAGTTTCTTCTCATGCATATGCAAGTGATTAGAATAGAGATGCATGATCATTTCCATCTCATGCATCATGTGCTTGTTGCATCATGTTGTGCTGTTGTTCATTGGATGCTATTTTTATATTCGGTAGCACCGGGATCGGAGAGAATTACGTGGATTCGGGAGAGTACGTCCAGGACGAACAAGAGCAGTTCCAAGCTGAAGACATCACAGGGAAGATGACATGACCTTGATACCATCTCTAGTCTTGTTATGCCTAGATTCACGTTTCCTTCGTCACATTCTCACTGCCTACCACTGAAATAATTGCCTCCTGATATTGCCATGAAACCCAAACACTTTCCCCTCCTAGCTAATATTGAATGGCTAAGTAGGCTTGCTCAGCTTCTAATGTTAGCGTTGCTAGTTGCAGGTGCATTTGTCTCATGTGATAACATGAGTTTGATATCATTATGTTAAATCTGTTATTTAATTAATGCACCTATATACTTGGTGAATGACGGGAGGCCTAGCTTTTTGTCGGGTGTTTTGTTCTGTTATTGCCGCCATAGTTTCCGGCTACCGGTGTTTTGTTCCATAACTGATCGCTCCTAACACGTTCGAGGTTGTTATGGGGACCCCCTTGATAAATCATGTAGTGTTAAGACTCGTCTGGCAGGACCCAACATTGGTTTTAATCTGCTAATCACTTTTCATAGGGAATAGCTACCCCGAGGAATTAATCAACAACCCGGGCCAGTGCTCCTCATGAGTGTTGGTCCCACCTGAGCGATGTCCGAGGCCCCCTTGGTCACCCAGAGGTTTAGCCATCCTGACGTCTAGCTCATCCGTCGTGTCCTGAGACTGAGATACGCGGCTCTTATCGGGTCGTCGACACGACGGAAGGTCCTACTAGTCTTGTCTTACCTTAGCGATATATCTTGCGTATAGGAATCTCGGTGAAGCTTTGGTTCTCCCCAAAGTTGAGGTTTTCCTCTAAGGAATCCGAAGAGATCACGAGATTCGTGATAGAGGATTACTTTGCGGCCCGTGACCGTTTGTGATGGACTAGTTAGAGCACCCGTGTATGGTTTAATCTTTCGGAAAGCCATGCCCACGGTTATTTGGCAACTTGGAATATTTCTTAACATCCGGTTATAGATAATTTGAACTTAATCTAATAATATTGCCAACTGTGTGCATAACCGTGACTGTCCCCTTCGAAGACTTCTCTTCGATCGGGAACACGGTGGGGTTATGTTTGACGTAGGTAGGTGTTCATGATCACTTAGTGATCATCTAGTCTTCGCCCGCTAGTATAGACCACCATCAATAACTTGATCTACGTAAGTTAGCCACCATAAATGCTTAGGGTGTTGCAAACCTAAACACTAAACCTTCCTTACCTAATAACTTGACTAGTTTTGGCACCGAGGTCATAGATTGCTGAGTCCCCGTGGCTCACAGATTACGTCAACACCCCAATAGGTACATGTACGCCTGACACAGGTGATCCCGATGGTACTCAACTGGCGTGGCAGTACGATGAGGAGAACGACCGCATGTACGTGAACTATCCAGAAGACTGAAGTATGGTCGTGATCGTGGGCAAGCATGCAAGGTAGCATAGCCTTTTCTCATGTTATGTAGTCCGTAGCGGAACTACCTTGTCCGAATAAATGTGTGTTGTAAACTCTGATATTATCTATGAGATGGCAAACGATTCCCTATTTGTCATTCTTTTATTATGTATGTGCTAGGTTATCGTGCTTGCTAAACGCTTAGATGCGCTTCTTTCCATTTTGGGGCCTCGTTCCCTAAATCGGAAAGGACCGCATCTTAGTCGTTACACCCGTGTGTTCTTTACAAATCTTTATGTCATCTTATAGATGTTGCAACTACGTGCTATTCGGAAATACTCCAAATATCTACTCTACTGTACGAATCCGTTTTACTACTCATAGTTATTCAGATTAGTGTCAAAGCTTGCATCCACGTAACCCTTTACGACGAACTCTTTAATCACCTCCATAATCGAGAAAAATTCCTTAGTCCACTAGTTACTAAGGATAACTTTGACCGTTGTTTTAGTGATTCAGTCTTGGGTCGCCTTTTGTACCTCTTAACAGACTTGTGGCAAGGTACACATTAGGGGCGGTACACAACTTGGCATACTTTAGAGTCTACGGCTAAGGCATAGGGGACAACCTTCGTGCTTTCTCTTTATTCTGCCTTGGTTGGGCTTTTGAGTCTTACTCATATTCACACCTTACAACACAGCCAAGAACTCCTTCTTTGCTGATCTATTTTGAACTCCTTCAAAAACTTGTCAAGGCATGCATTTCATTTGAAAGTTCCATTAAGCGTTCTGATCTATCTCTATAGATCTTTATGCTCAATGTTCAAATAGCTCTATCCAGGTTTTCCTTTGAAAAACTCCTTTCAAACAACCTTTTATGCTTCACAGAAATTCTACATTACTTCTGATCAACAATATGTCAACCACATATACTTATCAGAAATTCTACAGTGCTCCCACTCACTTCTTTGGGAATACAAGTTTCTCATAAACCTTGTACGAACCCAAAATCTTTGATCATCTCATCAAAGTATATATTCCAACTCCGAGATGCTTGCACCAGTCCATAAAAGGATCGCTGGAGCTTGCATACTTGTTAGTATCCTTAGGATCGACAAAACCTTCTGATTGTATCACATACAATCTTTCCTCAAGGAAACCGTCGAGGAAACAATGTTTTGTCTTCCTATGTGCAATATTTCACAAATAATGCAGCAACTACTAACATAATTCCAACAAACTTTTAGCATCGCTACGAGTGAGAAAGTCACATCACAGTCAACTCTTTGATCTTGTCGAAAACATCTTTGCGACAAGTTGAGCTTTTCTTAATAGTGACTTATCACCATCATCATCTGTCTTCCTTTTTAATATCCATGTTTACTTAATAGTTTTACTACCATCAAGTAGTTCTTCCAAAGTCTACACTTTGTTTTATACATGGATCCTCTCTCGGATTTCATGGGCTCCAGCCATTTGTCAGAATCCGGGCCCACCATTGCTTCTCCATAACTCGTAGGTTCATTGTTGTTCAACAACATGACCTCTAAGACAGGGTTACCGTACCACTCTGTAGTAGTACGCGACCTTTGTCGACCTACGAGGTTTGTAGTAACTTGATCCGAAGCTCTAATGATCACCATCATTAGCTTCCATTTCAATTGGTGTAGGCGCCACAGGAACATCTTCTTGCGCCCTGCTACACACTGGTTGAAGTGACGGTTCACTAACCTCATCAATTTACACCACCCTCCCACTCAATTCTTTCGAGAGAAACTTTTCCTCGAGAAAGGACCCGTTTCTAGAAACAAACACATTGCTTCCGGATCTGATATAGGAGATGTATCCAACTGTTTTGGATATCCTATGAAGATGCGTTTATCCGCTTTGGGTTCGAGCTTATCAGACTGAAACTTTTTCACATTAGCATCGTAGCCCCAAACTTTCAAGAAACGACAACTTAAGTTTCTCCAAACCATAGTCTATACTGTGTCATCTCAACGAAAATACGCGGTGCCCTATTTAAAGTGACTGTGTTTGTCTCTAATGCATAACCCATAAACGATAGTGGTAATTTGATAAGAGACATCATAGTATGCACCATATCAAATAGGGCGTGGCTATGACGTTCAGACACATCATCACACTATGGTGTTCCAGGTGGCATGAACTGGAAAACAATTTTCACATTATCTTAACTGCGTACCAAAAACTCGTAACTTAGATATTCATCTCTATGATCATATCGTAGACAGTTTATCCTCTTGTCACGACGATCTTCACTCTAAAATAGCTTTGAAATTTTCAATATTTCAGACTTGTGATTCATCAAGTAAATACTCCTGTATCTACTCAAATCGTTAGTGAAGTAAGAACATAATGATATCCACTGCGTGCCTCAACACTCATTGGACTACACACATCAAAAATGTATTACTCCCAACAAGTTACCCTCTTGTTTCATGTAGCATGATCTGCATGTCTCAAGTGATTCAAAATCAAGTGAGTCCAAACAATCCACCCCCATGGAGTTTCTTCATGCGTTTACACCAACAGATATGATTTGCATGTCTCAATCGTTTCAAAAATGAGTGAGTACAAAGATCCATCAGCATGGAGCTTCTTCATGCATTTTACACCAACATGACTCAAGTGGCAGTAACTAAGTGGTACTATCATTATAAGTTTGTATCTTTTGGCACCAATATTATGAACATGTGTAACACTATGATCGAGATTCAATAAACCATTGAGGGTAATTATTCAAGCAAATAGAATAACTATTATTCTCTTTAAATGAATAATCGTATTGCAATAAACACGATCTAATCATGTTCATACTCAACGCAAACAGCAAATAACAATAATTTAGGTTTTACCACCAATCCCGGTGATAGAGGGAGCGTGCGATGTTTAATTACATCAACCTTGGAAACACTTCCAACACTTATCGTCACCTCGCCTTTAGCTAGTCTCCGTTTATACCGTAGCTTTCATTTCGAGTTACTAATCACTTACCAACCGAACCGGTATCCAATACCCTCATGCTACTAGGAGTACCAGTAAAGCACACATCAATATCATGTATACCAAATATACTTCTGTTGACTTTGCGAGCCTTCTTATCTACCAAGTATCTAGGGTAGCTCCACCTCAGTGACCGTTCTCCTCATAACAGAAGCACTCAGTCTCTGGTTTGGGTTCAATCTTGGGTTTTTTCATTAGAGGAGCAACTGGTTTGCTGTTTCATGAAGTATCCCTTCTAGCCCTGGCCTTTCTTGAAACTAGTGGTTTTACTAACCATCAACAATTGATGCTCCTTCTTGATTTCTACTTTCACAGTGTCAAACATTATGAATCGCTCAAGGATCATCATATCTATCCTTGATATGTTTATAGTACATCACGAAGCTCTAGCAGCTTAGTGGCAGTGACTTTGGAGAACCATCACTATCTCATCTGGAAGATTAACTCCCACTTGATTCAAGCGATTGTTGTACTCACACAATCTGAGAACATGCTCAACGATTTGAGCTTTTCTCCTTTACTTTGTACGAAAAGAATCTTGTCGGAGGTCTTATACCTCTCAATAAGGGCACGAGCATGAAATCTCAATTTCATCTCTTTGAACATCTCTTATGTTCTGCAATGTTTTCAAAACGTCTTCGGTGCCTTGCTTCTAAGCCATTAAGTATTGTGCACTGAACTATTCTTTAGTCATCAAAGACGTGTATGTTAGATGTTCGCAACATCCATAGACGACGCCCGAGGTGCAGTACACCGAGTGGTGCATTAAGGACATAAGCCTTCTACGCAGCAATAAGGACAATCATCAGTTTTACGGACTCAGTCCGCAAAGTTGCTACTATCAACTTTCAACTAAATTCTCTCTAGGAACATATAAAAACAGTAGAGCTATAGCGCAAGCTACATCGTAATTCGCAAAGACCATTAGACTATGCTCATGATAATTAGTTCACTTAATCACATTACTTAAGAACTCCCACTCAAAAAGTACATCTCTCTAGTCATTTGAGTGGTACATGATCCAAATCCACTATCTCAAGTCCGATCATCACGTGAGTCGAGAATAGTTTCACTGGTAAGCATCTCTATGCTAATCATATCAACTATATGATTCATGCTCGACCTTTCGGTCTCTTGTGTTCCGAGGCCATGTCTGCACATGCTAGGCTCGTCAAGTTTAACCCAAGTGTTCCACTCGTGCAACTGTTTTGCACCCGTTGTATGTGAACGTTGAGTCTATCACACCCGATCATCACGTGGTTTCTCGAAACGACAAACTGTAGCAACGGTGCACAGTCGGGGAGAACACAATTTCGTCTTGAAATTCTAGTGAGAGATCACCTCATAATGCTACCGTCGTTCTAAGGAAAATAAGGTGCATACAAGGATTAACATCACATGCAATTCATAAGTGACATGATATGGCCATCATCATGTGCTTCTTGATCTCCATCACCAAAGCACCGGCACGATCTTCTTGTCACCAACGCCACACCATGATCTCCATCAATGTGTCGCCATCGGGGTTGTCGTGCTACTTATGCTATTACTACTAAAGCTACATCCTAGCAATATAGTAAATGCATCTGCAAACACAAACGTTAGTTTAAAGAAAACCCTATGGCTCATGTCGGTTGCCGTACGATCGACGTGCAAGTCGATATTAACTATTACAACATGATCATCTCATACATCCAATATATCACATCACGTCATTGGCCATATCATATCACAAGCATACCCTGCAAAAACAAGTTAGACGTCCTCTAATTGTTGTTGCATGTTTTACGTGGTTGCTGTGGGTATCTAGTAGATCGCATCTTACTTATGCAAAAACCACAACGGAGATGTGCAAATTGCTATTTAACCTCTCCAAGGACCGCCTCGGTCAAAACCAATTCAACTAAAGTTGAAGAAACAGACACCCGCCAGTCATCTTTATGCAACGGGGTTGCATGTCAAGCGATGAAACCAGTCTTTCGTAAGCGTAGGAATAATGTCGGTCCGGGCCGCTTCAATCCAACAATACCGCCGAATTGAGAAAAGACTAAGGAGGGCAGCAAATCGAACATCACCGTCCACAAAACCCTTTGTGTTCTACTCGAGATAACATCTACGCATGAACCTAGCTCATGATGCCACTGTTGGGGAACGTCGCATGGGAAACAAAAATTTTCCTACGTGCACAAAGACCTATCATGGTGATGTCGATCTACGAGAGGAGATTTGGATCTACGTACCCTTGTAGATCGCACGGCAGGAAGCGTTAAGAAACACGGTTGATGTAGTGGAACGTCCTCACGTCCCTCGATCCGCCCCGCGAACCATCCCACGAACCATCCCGCGATCCGTCCCACGATCCGCTCCGGTCTAGTGCCGAACAAACGGCACCTCTGCATTCAGCACACGTACAGCTCGACGATGATCTCGTCCTTCTTGATCCAGCAAGCATGACGGAGAAGTAGATGAGTTCTCCGGCAGCGTGACGGCGCTCCGGTGGTGGTGAAGGATCTACTCCTGTAGGGCTCCGCCCGAGCTCCGCAGAAATACGATCTAGAGGAAAAACCATGGTGTTTGTGGTTGGGCTGCCGTCGCAAAAGTTGTCTCAAATCAGCCCTAAAACTCTACTATATATAGGAGAAGGGGAGGGGAGGCTTGCTGTAATGCCCAAGAGTGTAACTTGCCTTATTTGGAACTTTTTGTATGTGGGTCCATCTTGTCATTGCCATGGGAGATCAATGCATGTGTTATTTCATGTGATGTCACCTTGTCTTGTTTCCCTTTGCATTCATGCATCCATTCATACATGCCTATTTGTGATCGTTGCCTTGTGATCATGTGTATGTGGTGTGATGACATGTGATGATATGTGGTTCTATGTGAAGTGTGTGGATTGGTGCAATTGTTAGTAGGATGCAACTATGCTAGGTTTCAAAACTCCCCCCTTCTCTATTTATCTTAAGCACTAGTTTCTATTGCTCCTTCCCTGTTACAAAAATGCCCATCTTTAGTATGATCTGTGGTGGATGTGATGCTATGTATTTGTTGTTTTGAAACTATGTTTTAGTGGTGCAAATATTCAAAAAATAGATCAATTAAATTCTGTTTTGTAAATATTTATTTGCTCCAAATATTCCTTTTCCATTTTATTTAAATAGGTCATAATTCCTTATGACCAGGGGCATTTTTGTTTTATTTTTAGCCTCAACAGATTTGCCTATGTTTTATTTTCTTGTCTTTGTTTGTTTTAAATTAGAAAACCCAGTGGGTTTTCTTTTCTTATCTGGCGCCTGCGAGTGGGCTTTCTCCCCCAGCCTGGCCCAACCTCCTCCTCGCGCGCAGTCCCTCCCTGTAGACGGCGTCTCCTTCCCCCTCCTTCTTCCGTCAGTTTTGTCAGAGGGGAGCCGAGACAGCAAGCAACGCCGTCTCACAGACGTCGAGGCCGCGCGTCCCTTGCCTCCTCCTCCTCCATAAATAACCCTTGGCGTCCGTGCAAGGCCTAGGGTTCCTCCCTAGCCGCCGCCACTCTTTCCCCATCACCTCTCCCTCCTCCTCGTCGGCAGCAGGTAAGTAAGCGAGCTCCTCCGCCATGGCCGTGACTTGAGAAGGTCCTCGCCGTCGCTGCTGTACCCCTGCGTCCTCTCCAACCCTTCGACAAGCACGCGGGACCTCCAGAGAACCCGTTCTCGCAGCTAGGAGGACCAGATCTACACTAGTTCCCCTTCATCGACGGCAACTGCTTCCTCTCCGTCGATCCCCTCGGCCACGGCTTCTTCCACTCGTTCCTCTACCTCCTCTCCGGCAGGCACGACGTCCTCGTCCAGTTGGTGAGCTAGCATCTTCCTGCCACTTCCCCGTAGCTAGATCTTGCGAGTAGGAACTATCGTGGTTTTGTCACGGCAGATATCCTAGTGAAAGGACTTAGTACTGGAGCCATCGCACTTTGGTGGCGACTCAAAGGGGTTGAACGGGAGTGAGACGGCGAGTTACCCAGGTTCGGCCCCTCGTGAGGAGGTAAAGGCCTACGTCCTGCTTTGAGTTATATTGATGGAGTTTCGATTACATGGAGGGCGTAACTCGCCAGAGCTAGTACTCGATGATTTCTAACCTGCCCTCTTCTTCCCTAGGACTCGCCTTTATATACAGGTCGAGTCCTTAGGGTTCACAAGGGTACTTTCCTTTCTACAAACCGTGCCTCTTACGATCTCTAAGTTGCCATCTTCCAAAGCTTGGAAACCTTCCGGAAGTTGTAAACCGCCATGCAACCTTTCGTCTCGCCAGGCCAAGGCCCGAACCACGCTTAGATGAATCGCCTGATTTGGTGACCCGACCCAACTAGGGCGGGTTATCAATAGGTAATATCCCCAACATTAGGCCCCAGATTGACTTGAATTTTCTTCACGCCAATATTCTCGCTCAGTTAAGGACGATTCATTTTTCATCCTCTTCCATACGCCACGAACTTAACCCACCATCTGTTGCGGAAAAACTTAAATCGCCATACCATTTCTTGTTGGTATCTTCTTATCCCTTGAATTCCGGAAAAGATAATGACGTAATCCCAACGGATCCCTTGGTATCGTTATCCCAAAATTTTCGGAGCGCCATCATGGCAAATCTTTATCCTTTGGCGGTTCCCGCTCGTGGCGCCTCGATTCCAGCGCTTGCCCTGTTAAATAGGTGGGGGGACAAGACTGGGTGCATTCCACCCACCAATCTTGTCGCCTTTTCTCCCCATTGCCGCCGCGAAAACCCTCATCGTCTTCCGCGAGCTCCGCCACCAACCGTGGTTCTCGCCGTCGTCCGAAAACTTTTGGTGCCGCCCGAGGACCTTGTTGCCGCCAAGCATTTCACCGCGGTCGAGCAGTTCGCCGTCATCGACCGTCTCGTCGTCGTCGACCACCTCGTCGCTGCCGAACACTTCGTCGCCGCGGTATACTTCGCCGCCGCCCGAGGTTTTTGCGCCCATCCGGAAGCCTTCATCGCCGTCGACCATCTCCAGCCAAATCAACCAGGTTAGGTTTTCGTTCATTCAAGAGCAGATCCCCATTCTCTTTCGAAGTTCATCACTGCCATGTTCTTGGCGCTTTCCCGAATAGTTGTTACTTCGACGACGAGAAAACCAATGTCTCTAATACCCTTATTTGTCCGCTCTCGATTTGCACACTCAGAGTAGTACTTCACCAAATCAACAACATTATCCCATCTTGGTCGTAGGTTGCCGTATCCGGTTATTTTCCGCATTTATTTTCAGTTGTCCAGTAGATCCATAATCTACCGCTCGTTATGTGAAAACTGTTTGTAGTCTTCATACTTCGCCATTTTTGGATAAATGCCTCTTGCGCCTTGAAACACCGCTCCTTTAAGTAGTCAAAACTTCGTAAGTCGACGTAGCAACCTAACCCGGGCTTTCATTGGAGGATCAAAGAATTTCCTCAGCTAGTGGACAGATTTCTTGGTGAGTCAAATGAAATCGCTTCACCTCTTACAATAGCTGTTTTGGTGTGTCAATTCACCCGTACTTTATCCCTTTGTAGCATGGGCGCCGTCTTCAAAAGTGACTGGCTCCCTACCAAGGTCAATGATGCCATACTAGAGGATTATCTGAAAACGGGAAATTTGGACCCTCAGGATGTTATCAGTTGGCGTACCGGGTCCGGAGAGGAAATCCCCAATCCCAAAGAAGGGGAAATAGTTGTTTTCGTTGAACATCTTGAGCGGGGTTTTAAGCCGCCTGGATCGAAGTTCCTCAGAGATGCCATGGCTTTCATGAATGTCCGCCTCCAGGATCTAGGGCCCAATTCGATAAGCAACCTATGCCAGTTCCAGGTGTTTTGTGAGGCTTACTTGCGGATGGAACCCTCAGTTCCCTTATTCTGGTATTTCTTCCACTTAAATCGCCAAACAGAATTTCACAACGGCCCCAGCCTGGAGCTCGGCGGTGTAAATGTTCAGCGCCGCAGGGATAGCCCATTTCCGTCACTCGCCATGCCAAGCCACCCCAAAGGCTGGGGCGAGTCTTGGTTCTATTGTCAAGAGACCTCGCTTGTAGGTGAAAACAAGCTTCTGGGTTATAGGGAAGATCGCCTTCCAACGAATTTCAAGCTCCCGGACAAGCTCACCGAAGAGGAGGAATCAGATTTTATCCCAGTATTGTCTGAGTTAAGATCTTTGACAAACAACGGCCTTACTGGGGTTGACTTGATCCGCTGTTGGGTCGAATGGCGCATCCTCCCTTTAAGTCGCCGGGACGGGTTAATGTGTGAATTTGACGGCACTCTAGATCATCCTCAATGCTACTTCCGCATGGCTCTAACGAAAGTGATATTGTCACCATTATCAAGAAGCTGACCGGTGAGCCTGCGGGAAAATGCGGCCAAATAGGTCTCAAACCCTTCTGCAAGATTAATCCGGCACCCAAGGTAAGCAACTTTAACCCGCCTTTTGTCTTTTACTTCTCATAGCCCATTCGAATTATGGCCTCTTATAACATATGCGTTTTCAGAAAGGTGATAAATTTTGGTCCAAGAAGCCCAAAAAGCCGGCCATGAAGCAAGCTAGGATGCCCCCAAAGAAGAAAACCAAGGGCAAGGGCAAAGCTGCTATGACCAAACCATCCGAGGCCGATGAGTCCCGAGTCGGCGACGCACCTTCGGAGGTAAAAACCTATCTTCTCTTAACTCGCGATCCATTACTGTTAATTTTGTATTTATACCTCTGCCTCTCTTGAATAGAATGAAGACAACGAAAGCGAGGAGGATTCCGTAGAGGTAATTTCTGTTTCCTCCGATTCGTCTCCTTCTCCACCTAAGCGGGCCAGGCAAATTTGTGGGAAAGTTCCCTTCTCACATCCAAATGCTTGTTTGGACCAAATTTTCTTCTGAAGAAAGCACAATACACTTCAAATCGGAAGACCCGAAGTCATTCCGGTGATCTGGTGTCTGGTTTACCAACAAGGAACAAGAAAATGCCAAATGAGGTATCCTTTTAACAACACTTCTTCATGTCTCTTTGGATCGCATTTGTAACCCGCTTATATCTTCGACGTACAAACCTTGCAGAATTCTCCTCCTACATCTGGCGACTCTGTAATGTCGGCACTCCCGCCAATGATCCGTGTCCCTGGGTAAGTCTTTTGATAATTTTTACTTTGAATCTGATGGTGATAAATTTTCTGTCCTTAAACGCGCCTCTTTCCTCTTTCAGGGCACAGGCGAAGAAAAGGAAAACTGGCGGGTCAACTCCCATCATAATCTCGGAGCCTATCAAAGAGCCGGCACCGATCCAAGATAACCCGGACCAAGACAAACCTGAGGATCAAGTGGATCTCCCTAGCTCTCCAAAGGAAACAATGGGTGCCCCCAAGCCGCCAAGTCCATTGACAACAGCAGAAGACCCGAACGCTGTAATTATCACTGTTACCAGCTTCTCTAAACCGGCCACAACGATTTTATCGAAGCATGTGTCATCATCATCTCAAACTGTTCCTGAGTATGAACTCTCCAAGGCTAACCTCTCTCAATATGAACATTTGGAATTCAAAGAACTTTGCTCTGGTTTTGCAAGTCGCCTGGAGGCGCGTTATGAGATGGAGAAAAGCCTGCTTCGGATGCTGAAAAACAAACATGAGGTAAGTTTTGTTGTATACTATATTATCCCCATTAACCCCCAACGGCCGGGTCATCAGTAAAAAGATGAGCTGGGTGTTGATGACTTAAAAAACTTTCGACTAGTAACCCCCAAGGGCCGGGTCATCAGTAAAAAGATGAGCCGGGTCTTGATGACTTAAAAAAGTTTCGTCCAGTAACCCCCAAGGGCCGGGTCATCAGTAAAAAGATGAGCCGGGTCTTGATGACTTAAAAAACTTTCGACTAGTAACCCCCAAGGGCCGGGTCATCAGTAAAAAGATGAGCCGGGTCTTGATGCTCTATAATTTTGTCTGAAAATTATACATTAGCCCCCAAGTGTCAGGGATATTGCTTGTAATAGTTGTGAGACTTGCCCCTTAATCATATGCTTCAACAGGAATCTCTTATCCAGACTGAATCAGCACTTGGCAACTTGAAGAAAAGCTTATCTGATCAGCAGGATGCCCGAGCCAAATCGGAGGAGAAGTATCGAATGGTCCTAGCTGAGATGGAAAAGCTAAAAGCCGACTTAAAAAGGGCTCAAGCTGACCAAGATGTTTTAACAAAGCGAGCAGAGAAAGCTGAGGCCAAATTGGATACTGTGCAACAAGAACGGTCCGGCTTAAAACGTCATATCTCAAACATGGCACAAGCCATCTTTGGTAAATAACTAACTCTTGACTTTTGTAAACAAATACCTCTTATCTGAGTCGCTGACTATCATTACCCCTTATACAGGTCCGAGAGCCGACAATCTTCAAGATGATTGCGTCCTGACGCTGAAGGCGATTTACACGCTGACAGAGCAGCTATATACCGGCAGTGTGCTGACTGTGAAAGCGGTGATGGGCGCCAAGGAGCCTATAACATCAATAAAGAAGATGCTCGGTTGCCTATCCACACTTCCTCCCCAGATTGGCGAGTTAACTTGGTCAGCCGCCCGGAAAGGAGTACTGACTATGCTGAGTCGATGCTTAGCATGTGCTCCAGAGATCAACCCAGAAGAAGTAGCGGCGGGCTTTCCTCAACTCAAGGATGATGGGTCAGAATTCGCCGAAGAGGACTATCAGCGTGTTGTCAAGGACTCTCGTCTGGCGGTGACTCAGCTTGCTGCAAGCCTGGACTTATCAAAATACCAGGCCGCCTATGACAATAAGAACAAGAAGGTCAACCCGCCAACCTTTGTGACGACCAGCTTAACTCCGCGCCGACCCAAGAATCCTTTTGACTTGGACGCGGATCTCTCATCAATCCTGACCGATGAAGATGAATTTGCCGCTCTGTCCAAGTGTAACTGGGTACTGGGCGACTTGCAGATTGAGGTTGGCCAAAGCTCGCAACAGGCTGATCCAAGGGCGTCAGCAGAATAAATTTTCATTGAATTGGCCATGAGAGCCATGTAATAGGTCTCCTTTAGGAATCGATACTGCTTTTGTGATACCTTTAAAAAATCCTTATGTCGCCCTTATTTCGATTTGAAATACTTGACCCGCCGTTTGAGGCTTTTTTATGATGCTTAATCCGCCATGGATAGAATGATTTCGATCATCAACATGTTCTAATCTTTGAAAAACATATGTGAAACCATCTCAATGAATAATAAGTGATAACAAATAGCAGTCGCCCCAAAATATTTTGAGGCGAATCAGAAAAAATGTTGAAAAAACTTGCGGCAGTGCCAGGAAGGTAAAAAATAATAACTTCGTCGGCTCATAAGGTCGCGACAGGATAGGGTGAGTCAAAAAGCTCAAGCGCCACCCAAGATAATGATTTCGTCAGCTCATAAGGTCGCGACAGGATAGGGCGAGTCAAAAAGCTCAAGCGCCACCCAAGATAATGATTTCGTCGGCTCATAAGGTCGCGACAGGATAGGGCGAGTCAAAAAGCTCAAGCGCCACCCAAGATAATGATTTCGTCGGCTCATAAGGTCACGACAGGATAGGGCGAGTCAAAAAGCTCAAGCGCCACCCAAGATAGCAGTTTCGTCGGCTCATAAGGTCCCGACAGGATAGGGCGAGTCAAAAAGCTCAAGAGCCACCCAAGATAGCAGTTTCGTTGGCTCATAAGGTCGCGACAGGATAGGGCGAGTCAAAAAGCTCAAGCGCCACCCAACATAATAATTTCATAGGCCAAAATGATAATAAAGCTGATCTCAATGAGAGGAAGCCCCCAAGTCGGGAGGCGTTTTAATTTTATTGCTTTATAATAAGGACTAAAAAACTTACAAAATGCAGAGCTTAAAAGCTCAAGTGTGGTAAGGCCGCAAGTGGGCAATATTCCAGGGGCGAGTCGACTCAGCCTCCGTGGTTGGCCGGTCAGGCCGGAGATCCACCAGATAGTAAGAGCCGTTGTGAATATTTTTGCTGACGACGAACGGTCCTTCCCATGGTGGTGATAACTTATGCATGCCAGCACGATCCTGTATCAGCTGAAGCACTAAATCGCCTTCCTGAAAGGTTCGGCTCTTGACCCGGCGGTTGTGATAACGCCGTAAATCCTGCTGATAAATGGCCGATCGGGCCGCAGCCAAGTCACGCGCCTCCTCTAAGGCGTCCAAAGAGTCTTGACGCGCCAGTTCATTGTCCTGTTCCACGTAAGCGGCGACTCTGGGCAAGTCATGCCTCATGTCAGTGGGAAGAACAGCTTCTGCTCTATAGACCAAAAAGAAAGGGGTAAAACCTGTGGACCGGTTCGGGGTGGTCCGGATGCTCCATAACACTGAAGGCAACTCCTCAACCCAACATCCCGTTTTTTTTTCCAAAGGAACCATGAGCCGGGGCTTGATTCCCCGTAAAACTTCCTGATTCGCCCGTTCCCCCTGCCCATTAGACTGCGGGTGAGCGACCACAGAAACGTCAAGCCGGATATGCTCTCGACGGCAAAACTCCTGCATCGCCCCTTGAGACAATTAGTGCCATTATCAGTAATGATACTGTGTGCATATGCAAACCGGAAGATCAGTTTTTTCAAGAATTTGACCGCCGTCTCCGCATCGCAAGCTCCAACAGGCTTTGCCTCGACCCACTTCGTGAACTTATCAACTGCCACCAACAAATGGGTTTTCTTGTTAGATGACATTTTAAAGGGACCAACCATGTCTAACCCCCAGACCGTGAAAGGCCAAGTGATGGGAATCATGCTTAGTTCTTGAGCCGGCACATGAGCTTGTCCTCCATAATGCTGGCATCCCTCGCATCGACGAACTATCTCTTCTGCATCTGCATGAGCCGTCAACCAAAAGAAACCATGACGGAATGCCTTTGAAACCAAAGAGCGTGACCCGACGTGATGCCCACAATCACCGGAATGAATGTCATTTAGGATTATGCATCCTTCTTCGGAGGAAACACATCCTTCAAAAACCCCAGAGGCACTCCGCTTATATAATTTGCCATTGATGATCACCATGGATTTGCTTCGCCGAACAATTTGGCGGGCCAAAACTTCGTCTGTTGGTAACTCGCCCCGGGCGAGATAGGCCAGATAAGGAAGAACCCAATACGGCGTGACGTGGAGTGCCGCCACGAACTGAGACACAGGATCTGGTATCGTCATCTCCTCCTCTGACGGCACACTTAGGGAGGGATTATGCAAAATATCCATAAAAACATTGGGGGGAACCGGCTTTCGTTGGGAACCAAGATGTGAAAGGGCGTCAGCTGCCTCGTTAAGGCGCCGGTCAATGTGATCAACCTGATAGCCATGGAAATGACCCGCCACATCGGACACAGCTCTTCTGTAAGCCGCCATCACGGTGTCTCGAGAATCCCAAGTGCCTGAAACTTGCTGCGCCACCAGATCAGAATCGCCAAAATATCTAACCCGCGTAAGGTTCATCTCCTTGGCGAGTCCCAAGCCGTGAAGCAAAGCTTCATATTCCACATCATTGTTAGTGCACGGAACACATGAGTCGGAGGACATAACAGAATTTATCTCCTTGAGGGGACACCAGTACAACACCAACCCCCGAGCCTTCCAGCTGTCTGGATCCATCAAAATAAATAGTCCAGTATGTAAGATCATGCCTGTCTTCCGGGGCCTGCAACTTCGTCCAATCGTTGACGAAATAAACTAAAGCTTGAGATTTGATGGTTGTGCGACGGGTATATCGCACGTGATGCGGCCCAAGTTCAATCGCCCACTTGGCAATCCGCCCTGTTGCCTCCCGATTCTCGATGATGTCCCCAAGGGGGGTGGAACTAACCAACGTGATGGGATGCTCTTGAAAATAACGCTTAAGCTTCCGACTCGCCATAAACACCCCATACACTAACTTCTGCCAATGTGGGTACCGTTGCTTGGAAAGAGTTAGCACTTCACTGACAAAATACACCAAGCGCTGCACTGGGTATTCCTTCCCTTCCTCCTTCCTTTCAACGACCACCACCACACTTACTGCTTTAGAGTTTGCCGCAATATACAAAAGCATGGGTTCTTTCTCAGTCGGGGCGGCCAAGACCGGTGGGTTGACCAATTGCCGTTTTAAGGCTTCGAAAGCCTCATCTACCTCATCTGTCCAAACAAAATGGTCAGATTTGTTTAGTAATTGATAAAGGGCAATCGCCTTTTCTCCCAGGCGGCTTACGAAGCGACTTAAAGCCGCGATGCGACCCGCCATCCGTTGGACTTGGTTAACATTTGCCGGTCTCCCAAGGGACGTGACTGCTTTGATTTTGTCCGGGTTAGCTTCAATGCCACGCTCAGACACCAGGAAGCCCAACAATTTCCCTACAGGAACACCAAAAACACACTTGGTGGGATTTAGCTTCATCTGATACACCCGCAGATTATCGAAAGTTTCCTTGAGATCCTCCAGTAGCGTCTCCCCCTGGTGGGTCTTAATCACAATGTCATCGACATAGGCGTGGACGTTGCGTCCGATTTGGCTGCGGAGGCAATTCTGGATGCAGCGCTGATAAGTCGCCCCTGCACTCTTGAGCCCAAACGGCATGGATACATAGCAAAAAGCCCCAAAGGGGGTTATAAAAGATGTTTTATCTTGATCCTCTACGGCCATCTTGATTTGGTGATATCCAGATTAGGCGTCCAAAAAGCACAAACGCTCGCATCCCGCCACGGAGTCAATAATCTGGTCGATGCGGGGAAGAGCGAAAGGATCTTTTGGACAAGCTCTGTTAAGGTCCGTGTAATCAATGCACATGAAAAAAGTACCATTCTTTTTGAGTACCAAGACCGGGTTAGCCAACCATTTGGGGTGGAGAACTTCCACGATGAATCCAGCGGCTAAGAGACTGGCAACCTCTACCCCAATTGCCCTGCGCCGTTCCTCGTTAAACCTGCGAAGATACTGCTGGATAGGTTTTGCTTTTGGGTCAACATTAAGATGGTGCTCAGCGAATTCTCTCGGCACACCAGGCATGTCAGAAGGTTTCCATGCGAAGATGACCCGATTCCCACGGATGAATTCGATGAGCGCGCTTTCCTATTTGGGATCCAGACCCGTCCCAATAGTGAAATGCTTGGATGAATCGCCATGAACGAAGTCAACCGTTTTAGTGTCATCCGTTGGTTTGAACTTGAGGGGCGGCTCTGCATCTGTCGTTGGCTTCTTTAAGGGTGACATGTCAGCAGGATCAACATTGGCCCGATGATACTTGAGCTCTTCTGCAGCGCAGGCGACTTCTGCATAAGCCGCGTCCCCTTCTTCACATTCCTTTGCAATTCTTCTATCACCGTCCACCGTGATGGGTCCCTTAGGACCAGGCATCTTGAGTTTAAGGTAAACATAGCTTGGGCGAGCCATGAACCGGGCGCAAGCCGGCCGCCCAAATAGCGCATGGTAGGGGCTTTTCAATTTGACCACCTCAAACATCAGCGACTCGCTCCTGTAGTTATATGCTGTTCCAAATGCGACTGTGAGTCTGACTTGGCCTATGGGGTACGCCGACTTGCCCGGGACGATTCCGTGGAATACCGTGGTTGAAGGCATCGAATCCTTCTCCAATAGATTCATCCTTTGGAAAGTGTCAAAATATAAGATATTAATGCTGCTGCCACCGTCCATTAGCACCTTTGACAGGATGTACCCCCAACTTGAGGAGCTACGACCAACGCTAAGTCGCCAGGATTGTCAACTCTTGGCAGATGATCCTCCCTACTCCATGATATGGTCTGCTCGGACCAGTGGAGGTACCTGGGAAGTGCCGGCTCAAACACACTGTACGCCCGGTGACTCACCTTCTTATCACGCCTGCAAGCATTGGTGGTGAAAACGTGGTACTGCCCATTGCTTAACTGTTTGGGGTTGTTGCGAAAGCCGTCGTTGTCATCCTGACCTTGCGAAGCCCCCTGTGGGGGTGGTTGCTGAAAAGCTCCGGGCGGGTTATACCACCACTGGTGATGCACTGGATACTGGCCTCTGCTCGGCTGCGAGCCCCCCTGAGCCCCTGGCTCAGGAAAACCGCCAAAGGGGTTCTGACGTTGGTTGGGTGCAGCAAACTGCTCCTGCCGTTGGTCCGGGTCACCATTTTGGTTTTTCTTGATCGCCTCCGCCCGAAACTCCCGCATCACGAAACAGTTCTCCCAGGAATGAGTCGCCGGTCCGTCTGCCATGGCATGATGCGGGCAAGGGCCCTTGAGTAACTCTTCATAGTTATGCGGCTTCTTACCAATGTATCCCATGTTTTTCTTCTGGCGTTGGTTGCCATTGTTGGTGTTGGTATTGGCGACTAAATCCGAAGATTCCTCTTGCTGCCTTCTCTTGCCATTGGCTCCCTGATTGTGGTGGTTACGTCCCTGGAATCGGGTATGATTTTTGGATGACTTGCCCTTCTTTGGCGAGTTAGCTTTACCATCCTCACCGGGATCTTGGGTGTTGTCCGCTTCAGCATATCTAGTGAGGGTATCCATTAGCTCCCCCATGTCTTGGACCTTTCGCTTGAGTCGCCCCAACTTCTGCACCAGGGGTTCGTAGTGGCAATTCTGCTCGAGGATCAACACAGCCTGAGCCGCTGTAATACCGTCTGATGAATGGATAATTTCCGTGACCCACCGTGACCAGTGGTGGGCCGACTCATCGGGGCGCTGAACGCAGTGCTGCAGATCGACAATCGTCATTGGACGTTTGCAGGTTCCTCGGAAGTTTTTGATGAAGCGCTCTTTCAATTCAGCCCAGGTCTGGATGGAGTGGGGGGGTAAGTTTTTCAGCCAAGTACATGCTGACCCTTCGAGCATCATTGTGAAGTATCTGGCGCAAACTGCTTCGTTTACGTCGAGCATGTCCATGGAGATTTCATAACTCTCGACCCACGACGCCAGCTCAAGGTCCGGGGTGTAGTTAGGCACATTTGTTGGTCCTTTAAAATCCTTGGGCATTTGTTCGTTGCGAAGGGCGGGGGCCAAGCACGGCACCCCCACTCATCCACCGCCTCCGACGAGAGGGACTGGGGCGATTTGGATGTTCGGGAGATCCCGGCCCGACGGGTTTTGATGATCAGGCGGGTTGTCCTGGGGGATGAGTCGCGGTCCGCTGTTTACAGCGTGCTGGTCCTCTGGCCGACTCCTGGTGTGACTCGCCTGGGGAGTGGAATGCAGCCTATCTAGGCTATGTGAGAACTGGGCATTTTGAACCACCGCCGTCTTCAACATCTTAATGGCGTTTCTTGCTTCTATCTCGGCAGGAGTATTGCCGTGAATCAGAAGAGATTCCAAATGGCGAGTTGCAGCAAGGACGTTGTCCACTGGGTTGGAAAAGTGACCTTGAGGTGTCCGGAAGCAGGGAATGCGATCCTCAATTGGTTGAACCGGCGGGTTAGGTGGTTGGCCCGGTCCTCCCCCTGGGGCGGCTCCCGCCCCGGGAGTTCGCGGAGTATCGAACAGGCGGGTCGGGTTGAGATCAGGAGGTAGGCGACCCTGGTGCCTCCGCTGATGGACGGCGTCAAATGCGCGCTGATGTCTTTCGAGCCGCCAGTTGTCAGTATTTAAGCGAGTTCTCTCGGCGGTAATTTGAGCTTGTCGGGTCTCGATCCTGGCGGACTCCACCTCGGCATCCCGATGAGCCTTTGCCACTGCTTCTCTTAGCTTTCCCAATTCCGTGTTTACTGCCTCCTGGTTTTCCGGTGTGATGGGGGTCGCCATAAGCCTTGTAATTTCTGCTGCTAATTCCACCAAGACAGCGGCTGGGCTTCTAGATGTCTCGCCAGGCCCATCCCCGCCTGCCGGGTTTGGCGAGGGCTGAGTCGCCCCAGCCATGTAAATGGTGATCTGGCGGCGGGTTTGGTCAGGGACTTCGGGGTCCATGGCCAACGAAAAGCCCCCAAGACAATCCCCATGTAGAGACTAGATTTAATCTGAATCGCCCATGGATGATTCGTCATCGGTGTTGACTGGTGTGGTTTCCTGGGTCGCTGAGTGTTCTGGTTCCTCCGATCCCTGCGTGAATCCAACAAAGACCGGGCGAGTTAGATTTGGCATCGTTAGTGGGCGGACCTACCTGGCCGGCTCGACGATATCGGTGGAGATGTCCGGCTCAGGCATGGATGATCCAATCATGCCGATGAAGACGTTGATCTTGCCGAAGGGGACCCTGTAACCAGATTCGATCGAATCCGCCTTGGGCTCCCATTGCAGGTTATCGATGTAGTACTTCCCATGGCGCCCCTGGGTCATGAGCCCCGTCGCGTAGCTCCCAAACCCTGGTAGGGCTCCCTTTGATAACTCAACTCCACCGTGCGCAGGACCCACGGTGGGCGCCAACTGTCGTGGTTTTGTCACGGCAGATGTCCTCATGAAAGGACTAAGTACTGGAGCCATCACACTTTGGTGGCGACTCAAAGGGGTTGAACGGGAGTGAGATGGCGATTTACCCAGGTTCGGCCCCTCATGAGGAGGTAAAGGCCTACATCCTGCTTTGAGTTGTATTGATGGAGTTTCGATTACAAGGAGGGCGTAACTCGCCAGACCTAGTACTCGATGATTTCTAACCTGCCCTCTTCTTCCCTGGGACTCACCTTTATATACAGGTCGAGTCCTTAGGGTTCACAAGGGTACTTTCCTTTCTACAAACCGTGACTCTTACGATCTCTAAGTCGCCATCTTCCAAAGCTTGGAAACCTTCCGGAAGTTGTAAACCGCCATACAACCTTTGGTCTCGCCAGGCCAAGGCCCGAACCACGCTTAGATGAATCGCCTGATTTGGTGACCCGGCCCAACTAGGGCGGGTTATCAATAGGTAATTTCCCCAACAGGAACTGTAGCCACGCCGTGTTGTTCTCTCTGTCGCCAGCGGCGCCGCGCAACGTGGAGCCGTAGTAGTAGGCCTCCTCGTGGAGAGATAGCTAGTGAAATGGAACCGTGGGAGCCCCTACTCCCTTCCATCGACGAGCCGTAGCGCAATTTGATGTGTATCGCCGGCGCGGTGCTTCCCCTGTTCCGGCCACTGTCGGGCAGAGGAGAGACAAGAGGGGTTGCTCAATAGAGTTACCTCCTCTACTCTGTTAAGATCCGAGCGCGTAGCAGAGTGGTAGGTGGGTTTTTTTGCTACTGGTGGTCGTGGGTTCGAAACCCCTCGGAGCCACCCCTTTTTGGTGTTTATTTCGGCACAGTAGCATGAGTTGTACGTTACCCTGCTTGTCTTCCCTGTTCTGTCGAGCAAAGGAGCAGTAGACGAGTGGTTTGCTTGTGTGTGTGTGTGACCAGCAGGTTTGGGGTTCGAATCCCCCAAGCCCGTTTATATTTTTTTCCTATTTCCTTGCTGTTTTTCTTTTGCTCGCTAGATTGATGCTACAGCTTGCTAGGTCACCTTGTGTGGAATTTTTCTCCTCACAACCAGTAGGTGTCCCTGGTATTTTGCTACTATGTGTAGAAATGCATGTGTAGGACTTGGAGTGCATATATGTATGTGTGAGCTACCATGTATGTGTGTGTATTAGCATGTGTATATTGCACTAGGGTAGTGATGCATGTGTGTGTGTATTACTTATGTGCATAAGTGATGAGCTCATGCACTAGTTTGTGCAAGAGTGTGAGTGTGTGTACGTGTGGATTCCCCCCCCCCACATACTTTGTGGTTGTGTATGTGTTCATGTGTTGTGTGTGTGCATGGTGTGTGTCACACACATGCCCAAGGCATGGTGTGCCTTGGTAAAAACTATGTGCAAGCTTGTATGTGTAGGTGTAGGAATGCATGATGTGAGTGTAAGTAGTGTGTGTTTTAACTAGCATGTGTAGGTGCTTGTTATATGTGTGCTTGATGTATGTGTGTGTGTGGTGGTGTGCTAAGGCATATGAACATGAGGTCTACCCGTCATGTGCACCAATGGAGTCATGGGAGTGTGCAAGTGCATGTGTAGGTGATGATCTAGTGAGTAGCATGTGATATAGCACTATTCACCCCTTTGTGATTCCATGTTTATTTTCTTCTTAGCTTTGTGCCCATTTGTTCTATGCAAGTGACTAGGTATTGTATATGATTTTGGGGTAGAATCATCCCAGGAATCCAATGGTGGAATCAGATTCCACTTTGGAACACTTTCTAGGAATGTCATAATTCTGTTTTGTTCAATGTTTAGAGCTTGGTTCCATGTGATGTGATGAGCCCAAGAGGTTGATTCCTTGTGGTGGCAGTAGAGGGTGAACCCCTCTACAGCATGGTGGTGTTGTTTCATGCTTAGGAGTTTATATGTGCAAGTTGTGCCTAGTCAAAGTATGCATGTGGCTGAAAGTCTCAGTTTAGAGAAAATCTGCGATTTCACTAAGTCTGAGAAACTGCTGATATTTTCTTCCCTTGTAGTTGTGCTTGTAAAAGTTCATCTGTTGGGAATCAGCCCCTGCAATCAACTGAGAAGTTGTAGCTTTTGTGTTTGTCTATCTCTCTGTAAATTTTCATTCCAGTGGCTTCCTCTAGATATTGTTTTGGGTGCTGTCCAAATGCTTCAGCGCATAAACAACTAGTGAGAATCTGAGAATTTCACTAAGTCCCTGAAATCTGATATTTTTGTCCAAGTTAGCAGCTGTAGAACTTTCTCTGTGAAACTCCTTTGAATGATTTTTTGCTCATCCTTGTAGTGCTATTTAATAGCTTCTGCCACATATCTTATTTGACACATTTGGGTGGCTTTGCATGTAGCTCTCAAACTGCTATGATGTTGTTTAGGACATAATATATAGTTTTGATGTTTTGATGCTTGTCATTGCATAGTTGATGGTGTAGTGATATTCCTTGCACCACCCCATCCATACTTGTTTGTTTTGTGATATGGCAACCTGGGAATACCAGAAGTATGCCATTGGAGTGTGTTGTGTTGTGTTTAATCCGTAGGACTCCATTTCTTGTTTCGTTGTTTCCGGTTGATCCGTAGCTCCGTTCGTAACATTCTTTATATGTTTTTGCATCGTTTTCGCGTGATGCATCTGTTCATTTCATCCTCATGCATGTCAAGATAGCTTAGAGTGCAGTTCTGTCCAGAAGTTTGTAGTTTCTTTTCATGCATGTGCTAGTGACTAGAATAGAGATGCATGTTCATTTTCATCTCATGCATCATGTGTTTGTTGCATCATGTTGTGTTGTTGTTCATTGGATGTTATTTTTGTGTTGGTTAGCACCGGGATCGGAGAGCGATAACGTGGATCCAGGAGAGTACGTGCAGGACAAACAAGAGCAGTTCCAAGCTGAGGACATCACATGCAAGATGATATGACCTTGATACCATCTCTAGATTTGTTATGCTAGATTCACGTTTCCTTCATCATATGCTCGCTGCCTACCATTGAAATATTTGCATCCTGATATTGCCATGAAACCCAAACACTTTCCCCCTCCTAGCAAATATTGAATGGCTAAGTAGGCTTGCTCAGCTACTAATGTTAGCGTTGCTAGTTGCAGGTGCAATTGTCTCATGTGATAACATGAGTTTGATATCATTATGTTAAATCTGTTATTTAATTAATGCACCTATATATTTGGTTCATGACGGGAGGCCTAGCCTTTTGCTGGGTGTTTTGTTCCATTATTGCCGCCATAGTTTCCGACTACCGGTATTTGATTCCATAACTGATCGTTCCTAACACGTTCGGGGTTCTTATTGGGACCCCCTTGAAAAATCGTGTAGTGTTAAGACTTGTCCGGCAGGACCCAACATTGGTTTGAATTACTAATCACTTAATAATAATCTGCATAGGGAATAGCTACCCCGAGGTATTAATCAACAACCCGGGCCAGTGCTCCTCATGAGTGTTGGTCCACCCACCTAGCAGTCGGCAATACCACCTCGGGGAAACTTGAGGCATTGGTCATTGTCCACTATGCATAGACGGTGTTGTCCTGAGACTGAGATACACGGCTCTTACCGGGGTCGTCGACACACCGGGAGGTCCTGCTAGTATTGTCTTACCTTAGCGATATATCTTGCGTATAGGAATCCCGGTGAAGCTTTGGTTCTGCCCAGAGTTGAGGTTTTCCTCTAAGGAATCCGACGAGATCACGAGATTCGTGATAGAGGATTACTTTGCGGCCCGTGACCATTTGTGATGGACTAGTTGGAGCACCCCTGCAGGGTTTCATCTTTCGGAAAGCCGTGCCCGCGGTTATGTGGCAACTTGGAATATTTGTTAACATCCGATTCTAGATAACTTGAACTAATTATAATAAAATTATCAACCGTGTGCGTAACCCTGATTGTCCCCTTCGAAGATCTCTCTTCGATCGGGAACACAGCGGGGTTATGTTTGACGTTGGTAGGTGTTCAGGATCACTTATTGATCAACTAGTTTTCGCCCACTAGTATAGACCACCATCAATAACTTGTTCTACGTAAGTTAGCCACCATAAATGCTTAGGATGCTGCAACCTAAATACTGAACCTTCCTTACCTAATAACTTGACTAGTTTTGGCACCGAGGTCATAGATTGCCGAGTCCCCGTGGCTCACATATTGCTTCAACACCCCAACAGGTACAGGTACGCCCGACACAGGTGATCCTGATGGCACGCAGCTGGCGTGGCAGTATGATGAGGAGAACGAGCGCGTGTACGTGATCTATCCAGAAGACTGAGGCATGGCCGTGATCGTGGGCAATCATGCAGGGTAGCATAGCCTTTTCTCATGTTATGTAGTCCATAGAGGAACTACCTTGTCTGAATAAGTGTGTGATGTAAACTCTCATATTATCTATGATATGGCAAACGATTCCCTATTTGTCATTCTATTATTATGTATGTGCTATGTTATCGTGCTTGCGAAACGCTTAGATGCGTTTCTTCCATTTTGGGGCCTCGTTCCCTAAATCGGAAAGGACCGCATCTTAGTGGTTACAAGTTGGTAATCAGAGCCTTACGACCATAGGAGCCTTTGTGTGATCGTACTTGGCCGAGTCGAGCCTAGTAAAATGTTTTGAGTCTTAGTTATATTAGAGAGTAGGATTCTTTTTTCTCCTCTTCCATGCTCTGGTGAGGTTCTCGACTTAGGAAATCTTAATTCTACTCCTCTTCTCACTCAATTTTTTTTAGGATCACGCAGGTATTTGTGAAATATATATGATATCGATGTGACGGAGTTCTGTCTTGGTGCCTCCTGTCTGCCTTGATTTCTTCCGGGGAGTTGAGCTCCAGGGGATTCTTGTGCACATCGCCATCATTCAGATTTCTGAGTATCTCAGAACGAAGGATGTTCGTAATTGCTTCAATACTAGTAGTGGTGAGATAACCCCGATGTCCCGAGTACTGGTGCAGACTGTTCGGGAGTACTGCCATACTTTGTATTGTTGTGATCACGAGGGTCTGCTGTAGATGAAGGTCCAAGATTCTGGTTATGTGTTGACGGATGTGATACAGTGGACGGGTTAGTATAGGAGTTGTGTGAATATTACTCCTTGTATCCGTGTACCAGATTGCATGACTAGATATTTCGGGAATTCATAGGTGGGATATCAAGTAGTGACCTATAGGGCAATCTTCCTACAGATGCATGATGTGAGGTTGGGATTCGAAATTCAGTGGGTATGTTTGTTCACGGTCGTCTTACAGCGGTTCTCGTTGTGTCTTAAAGAGTCCTTGTAGCTTGCTACGACTCGGGGATACTTCGTAAGTCGTGTGCACTACCTTGCACATGATGGCTACTGTAAATTCGAGCCCGTGCGATCTTATCCACGAAGATATCAGATGAAATCTCGATCATATGTGTTGGGGATATTACCTGTGTGTAACCCTCCCTTAATGAGCTGGGTCAACAAAGGGGCGACTCACCTTTGCTTATGCGTCCAGTGGCCCAGGAGTTGTAGGACGGTTCAAACAGACCATGTGGATGATGGAACGTCAACGAACCTCCTGACCGTGGGGAACACGGCGACTTAGAGATAAGGAAAGCTACCAAGAGTAGGATGGCAGGACTTTGTAAACCCTAGGGCCTCGACCTCTATATAAAGGCGAGTCCCAGGGAAAGGTCACGCGAGTTAGAGAGAATCGAGAGCTAGGTCGGGCGAGTTACGCCCTCCTTGTAATCGAAACCACCATTAATCCACACAAAGTAGGACGTAGGCTTTTACCTCCTCACGAGGGGCTGAACCTGGGTAAATCTGAGTCTCGCTTTCGTTCACCCCCTTTGAGTCGCCACCAAGGTGCGATGGCTCCATCTTTAAGTCCTTTCACGAGGACATCTGCCGTGATAAAACCACGACAGTTGGCGCCCACCGTGGGGCTTGCGCACGGTGGAGTTTAGTTCTCAAAGGGAGCCCTATCAGGGTTAGAAAGCTATGCGGTTGGCATCATGACTAAGAGCCGCTGCCTGAAGTACTACATCGACAACTCGCTATGGGAATTGGTGGCCGACTCCGTCGAATCTGGCTACCGAGTCCTCTTCGACAAGATCAACATCTTCATCGGCATGATCGTGATGCTTGTTCCTAAGCCGGACACCTCCACCGACATCGTCGAGCCGGCCAGGTATGTTCTCCCCGTTACACGGCAGAACAAGAGCCGCCAGGTCTTCGTTGGCTTTACGCTGGGAGGCAACGTGCAAGACGAAGAGGCGGGCCAGGAGATCACCCCTGTCAATTCCGATGGCGAGTCATCCATGGACGAGACAGAGTCGATCCACCCTCTTGAGGAAGGACACCTCGGGGGGGTGTCGCCGGCAATGGATCCGGAAGTCCTCGAGAGATCTCGCCGGCAAATCGCCATCTACATGGCGGGGTGAGCCCAGCCTCCTCGGAATCCGACTGGCAACAACGAGACCGGAGGAACATCCAAGCCCCCAGCACAAACCATGACGGAACTAGCAGCGGAGATAGCCAGCCTTATGGAAACCCCGGTTACATTTGAAAATCAGGAGTCGGTCAATGCCGAGCTAACCAAACTGTGGGAGGCAATGGCCAAAGCACAACACGACATGGAAGCAGAAGCCGCCAGGATCGAGACACAGCGAGCTGCGGTCGCCGCAGAGACCGATCGGCTAAACACTGAAGGCTGGCGGCTTGAGATACAACAGTGCGCGTGTGACACCGTCCATCAAAGGAGACATGATGGGCGCGTCCCGACCGACATACACTCAACTCGCCTCTTTGACACTCCGCGCACCCCCAGAGCGGGTCCTGATCGGCCTTTGCAAACCGCCCCGAGGGAAGGAACGATTCCACCACCCAATCCACCGCCGGTTCAGCCCATGGACGCCCATGCGACTCGATTCCAGACGCCGCGGGATCACTTCTCAAGCCTGCAGTCTCTTCCGATTTACGGAAACACCCCGGCCGAGATAGAAGCTAGAAACGCCATCGAGATGCTGAAAACGGCCGTGGTTCAACACGCGCAGTATTCCCATAGCCTTGATCGGTTCCACTCTACGCCTCAGGCGAGTCACACCAGAAGTCGCCACGAGGATTTCCCCGCAATAACCAGCGGGCCACCGCGGCTCCCCCAACTCGATCTGCTTGGGATGCCCAACACACGAGCCCATGATATTGTGGACGCAGCGCGGGCCGCGCGACACATGGAGCCAACGACCGTGGCGGGTCAGGCCTACCCGGCCTACATACCACCATCGCCCGTGCCCCTGGACGGTGGGGGCAAACACATTGGAGTATCATGTCTCGCGCCGGCTTTGCGGAATGAGTGCATGCCGAAGGACTTCAAAGGGCCCAGGAAGGTTCCCAACTATTCGCCGGATCTCGAGCCCGGGTCATGGATCGAGAGCTATGAACTCGCGATGGATATGCTTGACGTTAGCGAGGCGGTCTGCGCGAAATACTTCACCATGATGCTCGAAGGTACGACACACACTTGGTTGTAAACCTGCCGCCCAACTCCATCAACACTTGGGCGGAACAGAAGGAGCGCCTCATCAAGAACTTCAGAGGGACCTGCAAGCGCGGGGTGACTATCGTCGACTTACAGCACTGCGTTCAGCGGCCGGATGAGTCGGCCCACCACTGGACCCGACGAGTTGCAGAAGTCATTCATTTGTCGGAAGGTATTTCGGCGGCTCAGGCGGTGTTTATCCTGGAGAAAAATTGCCATTACGACCCTCTGGTGCTGAAACTAGGGAGACTTAAGCGAAAGGTATAGGACATGGGCGAGCTGATGGACGTCCTTACCAGATACGCTGAGTCGGATGACATTAAGGATCCTGGAGAGGGCGACGATAAGATTGGAGTTACCCGCAAGGACGAGTTACAAAAAGGCCAATCCCAGTTTCAGAACCGGGGCAATAGCCACCATGGCGGGCATGGCAAGAAGCGGCAGCAGGAAGATCCTACGGAATTTGTTGCTAATACTAATATTGGCAACACAAACCCGCGTCAGAAGAAGCGGGGCTTCAGTGGGAAGAAACCGCGTAACTACCATGAAATGCTTAAAGGCCCGTGCCCGCAGCACGCCATGGCTGATGGACCGGCGACTCACTGATGGGAGGATTGCTATGTGATTCAAGAGTTCCGGGCCGAGGCGCTCAAAAGAAGTCAAGGCGGCGAGCAGGGCCAGCGGCAGGAGCAACCCGACGCAGCCGGGTCACGACAGGTCACATTCGGGGGTTTCCCCAACCAAGGACCACAGGGCGGGTCGCAGCACAATGTCGGTCAATACCAAGTTCATAACCAGCATTACCACCCACCGGGAATATTCCAACAACCCCCCCCCCCCCCCCCACAAGGAGACCCCCAGCGGCAGGAGGACCGAGTCGGGTTCCAAAATAACCCCAAACAGTTGAACAGCGGGTAGTACCACGTGTTCACCACCAACACCTGTAAAGGGGACCACAAGGTAAAGCACAAAACTTTCGTAGCTGAGCCAGCGCTCCCTCGGTACCTTCACTGGTCAGAGCAAACCATAACATGGAGCCGGGAAGATCATCCACCCCGAGTCGACAACCCTGGCGACTTAGCCCTGGTCGTGGTTCCCCAGGTCGGGGATACACCCTCTCCAAAGTCCTTATGGACGGGGGCAGGAACATCAACATCCTATATTTCGACACTTTCTGGCGAATGAATCTCCTCGAGAAGGACCTGATGCCATCATCCACGGTTTTTCACGGTATTGTGCCTGGTAACTCGACGTACCCCATTGGGCGGGTCAAGCTTAATGTGTCTTTTGGCACGGAATCGAACTACAGGAGTGAGTCTCTCTTGTTGAAGGTAGTCAATATCAAGAGCCCCTACCATGCGCTCTTTGGACGACCAGCTTACGCCAAGTTCATGGCCCGCCCGTGCTATGTTTATGTCAAGATCAAGATGCTTGGACCCAAGGGTCCCATCACCGTCCACAGCGACAGGAAAATAGCCCAAGAGTGCGAAGAAGGAGATGTGGCTTATGCCGAGTCAGCTTGCGCGGCCGAGGAGCTTAAATTTCACCAATCCCACGTCCACCCGGCAGACATGACGCCGCTCAAAAGGCCAACTATCGATTCTGAGCGGCCCCTCAAGTTCAAACCAGCGGACGACACCAAGGTCATTGATTTAACGCCGGGTGACTCCACCAAGCAGTTCACTATTGGGGCGGGTCTTGACCCCAAATAGGAAAGCGCGCTCATCGAATTCATCCATGAGAATCGGGACATCTTTGCATGGAAACCTTCTAACATGCCGGGTGTGCCGAGAGAATTCGCTGAGCACCATCTCAATACTGACCCCAAAGTTAAGCCGGTACGACAGTACCTCCGCAGGTTTAACAAAGAGCGCCGAAGGCGATTGGAGAAGAAGTAGCCCGGCTCCTTGTCGCCGGGTTCATCATCGAGTTTTTTCACCCAGAATGGCTGGCTAACCCGGTCTTGGTACTCAAGAAGAACGACACTTTCCGCATGTGCATTGACTACACGGACCTTAATAGAGCCTACCCGAAGGATCCGTTCGCCCTTCCCCGCATTGATCAGATTATAGATTCGACGACGGGTTGCGAACGTCTGTATTTCTTGGACGCTTATTCACGATACTCCCAGATAAAAATGGCGGTGGCGGATCAGGAGAAGACATCCTTCATAACCCCGTTCGTAGCTTTCTGTTACGTGTCCATGCCGTTTGGGCTTAAGAGCGTGGGGGCGACTTACCAGTGCTGCATCCAAAACTGCTTACACAGCCAGATAGGCCGTAACGTCCATGCTTACGTGGACGACATCGTGGTCAGATCTCACCGCAAGGAGTCGCTTTTGGAGGATCTCAAAGAAACATTCGACAACCTGCGTGTTTACCAGGTGAGGCTTAACCCCACCAAGTGCGTATTTGGTGTCCCTGCGGGGACGCTGTTGGGTTTCTTGGTGTCAGAACGAGGAATCGAGGCCAACCCGAAGAAGATTGAAGCAATTACTTTGCTTGGGAAACCAGCCAACGTTAACCAAGTACAGCGCATGGTGGGTCGAATTGCGGCCTTGAGTCGTTTCATAAGTCGCCTTGGGGCGAAGGCCATCCCTCTCTACCAGCTGCTCAAGAAAACCGATCGTTTCGTACGGACAGATGAGGCCAATGACGCCTTCGAAGCCTTGAAGCGGCAATTAGCTAACCTGCCAGTGCTGGCGGTTCCGGCAGACAAAGAACCTATGCTCCTGTACATTGCGTCCAATTCCAAAGCACTCAGCGTGGCAGTAGTTGTCGAGCGAAAGGAGGAAGGGAAGGAATACCCCATCCAAAGACCAGTGTACTTCATCAGTGAGGTCCTTACCCTCTCCAAGCAACGTTACCCGCATTGGCAAAAATTGTTTTTTGGGGTATTCATGGTGAGTCGAAAGTTGAAACATTACTTTCAGGAACACCCGATAACGGTCGTCCGTTCCGCCCCCCTCTGCGACATCATACAGAACCGAGAGGCCACTGGATGGATTGCCAAATGGGCCATCGAGCTTGGTCCCCATCAGGTGCAGTATACACCTCGGACAGCTATCAAGTCCCAAGCGCTTGTGGACTTCATCAATGATTGGACCGAGTTACAAATCCTTGAGGAAAGACCAGATCTTACATATTGGACCATCTATTTTGACGGGTCCACATAGTTGGAAGGCTCGGGGGCTCGCATGGTGATAACTTCGCCTAACGGCGACAAGTTTTGCTATGTCCTCCGACCCATGTTCCCATGTATTAACAATGCAGCAGAATACAAAGCTCTGCTCCATGGTTTGCGACTCGCCAAGGAGATGAACCTCACGAGGGTGAGATGCTTGGGCGATTCCGATCTGGTGGCTCAGCAGGTTTCTGGCACCTAGGATTCACGAGACCCTCTGATGGCGGCTTACAGACGGGTTGTGTCAGATGTGGCGGGTCATTTCAATGGCTACCAAGTGGATCACATCGATCGATGGGTTAACGAAGCAACAGACGCTCTTTCCCGCCTTGGTTCGTAGCGTAAGTCAGTTCCTCCCAATGTCTTTTTAACCCTTTAGTAAAACTACCGTCATAGGAAGATCTGGCGGTACCAGACCCCGGATCTCAACACATGGCGGCTCTTCACGCTACTCCGTACTGGGCGATTCCCTACATGATATATCTCACCACAGGCGAGTTACCCGCCGACGAGCTGCTAGATCGCCAAGTTGTCCGCCGTTGCAAATCTACGGTCATACACAACGGCGAGTTACAAAAACGAAGCACCTCAGGGGTATTTCAAAGATGTGTTTCTTCTGAGGAAGGATATATGATCCTTAATGAGATTCATGCGGGCGACTGTGGTCATGATGTTGGATCCTGATCCTTGGTTTCTAAAGCCTTCAGACATGGGTTTTATTGGTTGACGGCTCACACAGACGCAGAGGAGATCGTTCGTCGATGTGATGGCTGCCAAAAGTTTGGACGTCAGATGCATATACCTGCTCAGGAATTGCGGATGATACCAATCACTTGGCTGTTTGCAGTCTGGGGGCTCGATATGGTCGGCCCTTTCAAAATGTCTTCTAATAAAAAGACTCATCTATTCGTGGCGGTTGACAAATTTACCAAATGGGTGGAAGCAGAACCTATTAGCAGTTGTGACGCTGATACGGCCGTCAAATTCTTGAAGAAGCTAATTTTCCAGTTCGGATATCCACATAGTATCATTACAGACAATGGTACTAACCTATCCAAAGGTGCAATGCAAGAGTTCTGCTCACGAGAGCATATCCGACTTGATGTTTCCGCGGTTGCGCATCCCAGTCTAATGGACAGGCAGAGAGGGCGAATCAGGAAATATTACAAGGGATTAAGCCTCGGCTCATGGTACCTTTGGAACGCACACCAGGATGTTGGGTCGAGGAGTTGCCGTTAGTTCTGTGGAGTGTGAGGACGAATCCAAACCGCTCCACGGGTTTTACTCCTTTCTTTCTGGTCTATGGGGCGGAGGCAGTATTACCAAGTGACATCAAACATGATTCCCCGTGATTCGCCGCTTACGTGGAGCAGGACAACGAGTCAGCGCGACAAGACTCGCTCGATGCCTTGGAGGAGGAACGTGACTTGGCCGTGTCATGGTCGGCGATTTACCAACAGGACTTACGCCGTTATCATAGCCGCCGGGTCAAGAGCCGAGCTTTCCAAGAAGGCGACTTAGTGCTCCGTTTGATTCAAGATCATACCGGTATGCACAAGCTGTCACCTCCATGGGAGGGACCGTTTGTCGTCAGCAAGAATCTTCGGAACGGCTCATATTATTTGATGGATATTCGCCCAGATCGGCCAACTGCGGAGGTTGAGACAACTCGCCCCTGGAACATAGCCCATCTGCGGCCTTACTATACTTAGAGCCATGAGCTCCCTCTCTTTCTTTTATCAAGTTTTTAGCAAATTGTAATCCACGAATTATGAAAGCAATAGAGCCGGCACCCACGAATTTCGGGTACCTTTGCCGTTTTGGGTTTTGAAAGCATGAGTCTTTATTGTTCTATAAGTCGCCCAAACATGGACGCTATCATAGACAAAGAACGTAAGTTGCCACGTCGCACTTGCTTCAAAACTGGGCTTACTTGGGGGTAAACCGCCAAAGAGGACCAACGTTGCCAAGTCGCAGGGTTCAAATATAGGCGCCTTTTATGGTTTTTGAGAAGTAAACCGGCTTACTTGGGGGCTACTAGTCCCCAAGTCGTTTTGCAGTAAGAGCGTATACGCTTCTGTAATCCTATGCCTGGTTTCTTCCTAAACCATAGGTCACTTGGGGGCTTCCACTCATTGAGTTCAGCCTGAATACCCTCTTGGCCAGCGAAACATTACCGCATTACAAATGGTTATACTGGACTATGTGTTGAACAAGTCGCCATATGGACTTATGTACTCAAGGCGAGTCAATCCGTTATTTGGACCCTGAACTCGTCTTGGTTAAAACATAAAAGGTACCGGCCAGAGTCACACATGGAAAATAGAGAAACCATTGGTTCATTGAACTTGCTTCACAGAAGATTGACTCGCGCCTGATCAGCCGGTCTAAAACAACGAGGCTTTTTTGCAAAAGTTTCCTAAGGGTAACACTAGAGTTTTGCAAACTCATCTTATCCTATCGAAACTCATTGAGTCGATAAATTTTTCCTTTGAACTGGTTTTGATTATAACTCGCCCCGGTTCATATTTTTTCCCATAACCCAGGGCCTGATTTCTCTCTCGCCATATCCTGGGGGCTAAGTTATCTCTTGCTATGATCCAGGGGGCTGGTTTATTCCTGGATATGCACTTGCTGAATTAGCTACCGTTTCCTAACATACCAGGACAAATTTGGAGCCATTTCTTGGTTTATGAAAAGGTTGCAGGCGAGTCATGCATAGGACTCAAGGACTACAAATGGTTCTATCCAAAAGACAATACGACATGTTTGGTGTTGCACGCACACTAGCAAGATAATTACATGGCTCGCATGGCCAGAATGGGTATCATTCCCCGGCAAAGGAAGGATCCATGGGCGAGTCAGGCCCCCGCCGAGTCACCTTGCCTTGAGCTTTCTCCACCTTCAATTAGTAAGTCGCCTAGTTTCTAGTTACACTTGGACAAGGCGGTGAACTCATCTTCCTTAGCCAGGAAGAGAGACAGGTCCAAGTCAAGATCAAAAGGATTCTTGGGACGACTAGGAACCAGGCTAGAAATTTCATATGAAGGAGGCGTCACCTTCTTTTTGTGTTCGTCGTAGGCAGCTTGATACTTCTTCAGATCCAAATTGGCCGCCAGTTGAGTCGCCGCATAGCGAGATTCTACGATGGTCCCGTGATAGTCCATCTCGGTGAATTCTGACCCATCGTCTTTCAGCTCGGGGTAGCCGGCGACTATTTCCTCGGTTTTGAGCTCCGGGGCGTACGCTAGGCACCGACTCAGGGTGTTCAACACTCCCGTTCGGGTGGCCGATCTCTTTAATTCTTCTATTTGAGGAGGCAGAGTGGACAAGAAGCCAAGCATTTGCTTGATGGTCATTATTGGTCCCTTGCTGCCCATCACTGCCTTGATTGATAACACCCCTCCGGTGTACAGCTGCCCAGCAAAGGTGTATATGTCTCTCAATTTAAGCAGGCAGTCGTCTGGCAGATTGACAGCTCGGGCGCCTGCAAAGGGGACATAAGTATTCGATAATTTTTTATCTCAAACTAGTTAGTCAAAAGAGTTCAAAGATCAAGCTTACCAAACATGGCGACTGTCATATTGGAAACATGCTTTTTAAGCCGGTCAGCTCCTGCTGGGCGACTTCCAGTTTCTCTTCTGCCTGCTCAGCACGCTTCAAGATGGCAGCTTGATCGGCCTTGGCTTTCTTCTCAAAAAAATTCTGGTCGACCTTCATTTTTTCTAAATCGGCCTGCAGCAAGCGGAATTTTGCCTCCAACTCGGAGTAAGCATCCTCTTTACCAGCCAAGTTTTTCTTTAAGTCGGCTACCGCCGACTCACTCTGGGCCATAGACTCTTGCACATAATATTTGGGGAGACAAGTCTCAGAATTTTTGCAAGCAATACTCCTGACACTTTGGGGGCTAATGTATGATTTTTTATCAAAAGTCATACCACATACAAGACCTGTCTTTTCTTCTAAAAAGATGACCTGGCCCTTGGGGGCTACAGGTTGAAGTTTTTTAATACAAGACCCGGCACATCTTCTGAAAAGATGACCCGGCCCCTGGGGCCTACAGGTTGAAGTTTTTTAATACAAGACCCGTCTCATCTTCTCAAAAGATGACCCAGCCCTTGGGGGCTACAGGTTAAAGTTTTTAATACAAGACACGACTCATCTTATGAAAAGATGACCCGGCCCTTGGGGGCTACAGGTTGAAGTTTTCTAATTCAAGACCCGACTTATCTTCCAAAAGATGAGCCGGTCCTTGGAAGGCTAATGAGTACAGGAAAATACATCCACATACCTCGTGTTTGGTCCTCATAAGGCGGAGTATGCTTTTGTTCAGCTCAAAATCCCTCTCCAGGTAACTTGTGAAGCCGGAGCAAAGCTGGTCGAATTCCAGCTTCTTGTATTGGGGGTGTTTGAGGGGTTCTGCGCCGCCATCAGGGGAAGGGGGAATCGCATTCGAAATATGTTTGGCAAGCACGACAGTTGGGGGAGTAGAGTCCGGTAACCACGACGTGTGGATCGTCAGTCGCCTTGAGAGGGCTTGGCGGGTTACTCTGGACAGCGGTATCCTTCAAAATGACGGGCGAGTCATCCCGGGCGTCAGGAATATCGCGTGCAGGAATGTCACAAGCCGCCTTTTGCTCCTCTTCAGCCTCAGGAACAGAGGTGCCCGTGCCTAAGGCATCAGATGTTTGGTGTGCAGAAGGAGAGTCGCCGGTTTTTCTCCTCTTCGCTTGTGCCCTACGACGAAAGCACCAAGGTTAAAAGCACATGTCCTTGTTTAGAAAAATTGGGTTAACAAAGAAGACTTACCCTTGTACACGAATCATCGGCGGGAGAGCAGAGATGGCCGAGTCGCCAGATGTGGGAGGAGAAGTCTGACAGGACAAAGACTTGAAGTTCACAAAAATGGCGAGTCATATTTCACACGACAAAGGATATAACAAAACAAAGATGTACCTCACTGGTGCGTTTCCGACCGGTTGTCTTCTCGGGCAGTCCGGTTATCAAGTCGCCAGAGCGACTATGGGTCTTGCGAGAGGGGGTGAATCTTGCTTTTTTCAAAAGGAAATCAGGGTCCATATAAGCATGAGGGTGAGACATGGGCAATTTTCCATAGATCCGCCTGACTGGTCTAGGGGAAGAAGAAGGTGAGTCGGAAGAAATGGAAATTACCTCGAGTGCGTCATTCTTGCTCTCATCATCGTCGTCCTACATGTAAGGATATATGGTATAAGCTTAAGTCGGAACACATAGATAAGGGACAAGGAAAAAGCCTTATCTCTGAATGTGCTTTGTCTGCATGAGAGTCGCCAATAAAAGATGAATCTCTTGTGGCGGTTTTCTTTTTTGCTCACCGTTTTCTTCTTTTTGGTTGGCACCTTGGTGGACTTCAGGGCGCCAGTTTTGGGCCCCTTCGCCAAAACACATCGGTTTTCTGATAGACAGAGGCAGGTCTTTAACCACAAAGGTTGTTAAGTATAAACAAGACAAGCGGTGGCTTAGATTCTTACTGGTGGCACCGGGTTGGCACGCCAGAAGCCTTTAAGGCTGATCTTGGCGCATTCCTCGAGAGACTCGCCGGTCAGCTTCTTAATGACTCCGACGATTTCGCTCTCTGAGAGTTGGCGGTGCCTGGCGCGCTGTGGATGGTCTAAAGTGCCATCGTAATCGTACATCAGCCCGTCGCGGCGACTCAAGGGAAGGACATTCCATTCTATCCAGCAGCGGAACAGGTCGATCCCGATGAGCCCGTTGTTGTTCAGGAATGTCAGGTCTGAAAAGAGTGGGATGAACTCCGACTCTTCTTCTTCGGTGAGCTTGTCAGGGAATTTCAAATCCATAGGTAGGCGGCCTGCTCTGAAGCCCGGGAGAGGGTTCTTGCCCGGTGGAGAAGTATCTCGGCGGTAGAACCATGAATCGGCACAGCCTTTGGGATGGCTTGGCAAAAGAACTGTCGGGAATTCACGCTCGTGGCGTCTCTAGATGTTAACTCCTCCAAGCTCGTGGTTGGGACCGTTGGGGAACTCGGTCTGGTAGTTTAGGTGGAAGAAGTTCTAGAACAAGGGGATCATGGGTTCTCTCTGCAAATACACTTCACAGAAGACCTCAAACTGGCATAAATTGCTGATGGAATTGGGTCCTAGGTCTTGAGGATGGAGATTGAGGAAATGCAGGATGTCCCAAAAAAACTTCGACCCAGGCGGCTTGAATCCATGCTCAAGGTAACCGGTGAAGATCACTACTTCTCCTGGAGCGGGGTTTGGGGTTAGCTCGCCAGGGGCGGTTCTCCAACCACTATTTTCCTTACTGTCGAGGAGACCCGCCTTAACGAATTTCTCGAGCATAGCATCGTCGACTTTGGTTGGCAACCAATCACACCTCGTAATGGCCATGACTACAAAAACAAATGAGTACGGGGCGACTCAGCAAAAGGTTTTCTTAACCCGCCAAAATATTCTAACCCGCTGGTACGGGCCTATGGTGTTCACAAAGGGTTTGTTAGCTCGCCAAACAGTTGACGTGCATCGTAGCCCATTATTTGGGCAATCTACGAGTATATCTTCGGGGGTTGTTCTAACTCGCCCTCCAGATTGAAAGAAAGGGCATACCGGCTACAGTAATGAAACTAAGTCGCTCTGAAGGCTAAAGTTAAATGGCGACTCTTAGAAGTGTTCTTTTCCTTAGAGATATTCTCAACAGGTGAATGAACATGTTTCTACAGACAGGCGGTAAATTATGGATCTACGGACGGAATATATTAGGAAGATATCGCGTGAAGTAATGGTGATGAACTACGCATATAGTACAACTACAATGTTGGTCAAAAGTACATGGGTTTGAACTCGCAGGAGGACGTGATTAAAATGGCCGATGCCTGTTGCTATCTAAAGCCAATTGCTGGAGCGGGGAACAGATCTGAAACAATTTGAAGTGTTCATCATTCTGTGAAGCTAGCATGCAAGGAAGCTATGGTCATGGCGTTCTCGGTCTAAACCTAAGAGGGGAAAGGTGTGTACCTGTCGACGGGAGATCGCCGCCGGGAATGAAGGCTCGGAGCTTTGTGTTCCTTGGCACCCGGAGAGTCGCGGTCGATGGAGAAAAATTCCAGGAGCCGGGGACGACGCCGGGGCGTTGGAGCTCGAAGACGGTGCCGGGGTGTCGGTGCGCGGAGACGAAGAGCACACGGAATATGAAGATGCAGACGAAGACGAAGACGAAGACAGGGCTTCTCTCCCCCATTTCTCTTATTATTTAAAGGGCAGGAATGGAAAACGAGGCTGTCAAGGCAGAGATCGAGGCGACAAGTCAGTGAACGCAATAATGGCGCCTAGATTTTCGGGATAAGCAATTATGGGCAAAAGATTCATTGACGGTTACAGTGTTTGGGGACTGGAACCAAGGAGATGAGGCGACACCCTTTAATACTGTATGGCGACTCAGGTTAAGTACCATGGATGGCGGCTCAACGTTCGCCGAAGGCCGAAAATGAGGAGAGTCGCCCCAAGATTGATGGGAGTTTATTGACACGAATGAATTCATGACAATCTGGGCCTAATGTTGGGGATATTACCTTTGGGTAACCCGCCCTTAATGGGCCGGGTCACCAAAGGGGCGACTCACCTTTGATTATGCGTCCAGTGGCCCAGGAGATGTAGGGCGGTTCAAACAGACCATGTGGATGATGGAACGTCAAGGAAGCTCCTGATCGTGGGGAACATGTCGACTTAGAGATAAGGAAAGCTACCAAGAGTAGGATGGCAGGACTTTGTAAACCCTAGGGCCTCGACCTGTATATAAAGGCGAGTCCCAGGGAAAGGTCAGGCGAGTTATAGAGAATCGAGAGCTAGGTCGGGCGAGTTACGGCCTCCTTGTAATCAAAACCACCATTAATCCACACAAAGCAGGACGTAGGCTTTTACCTCCTCACAAGGGGCCGAACCTGGGTAAATCTGAGTCTCGCTTTCGCTCACCCCTTTGAGTCGCCACCAAGGTGCGATGGCTCCATCTTGAAGTCCTTTCACGACGACATCTGCCGTGATAAAATCACGACAATATGTTTGTTCCGAGCAGTTCTAGCTCATACTTGTTTGCAAGTGGTCTGAATCAGAAATTTGTCGACAGTCACTTTGAGGAAGCATTCTTACTATTTTGTTCGAGTGCAATTGCTATATTCATGTTCATATATTCCTGCCTTTTTGATTCAGCTATACCTTCAATTTATTTTGTGGGCTAATGTGTTGTCCGTCTTCAGGATGGCTCCACCAACTCGTCAGAATCCACGTCGTGAGGATGTGCCGCCACCACCTCCTCCTCCGGAGAATCCTGCTTCGCCGCCTCCTCCTCCTGCAGAGGCTTGGAAAGCGGTGATGGCTGCTACAAACGCAAACACTCATATGCTGATACAATTGTTGCAGGAGAGGACTAATCAGCAGCAAGGCAACTTCAATCATGGGGGCAATCAGTTTGCTAATCTGAGTCAGTTCCTGTCAAATCAGCCCAAGACTTTCACTTCCTGTGACCAGCCGTTTGATGCTGAGCATTGGATCCGCGACATGAACTAGCACTTTGAATGCAACAATGTTCGTCCAGAGGATTTCGTCAAGTTTGCAACATTCTAGTTGAAGGGGCAAGCATCTATCTGGTGGCAATAGTTGAAGGATTCCAGAGGTGCTAGAGTGATCACTTGGGATGAGTTCTGCCGTGACTTCAGATCCCACTACATTCCGTCAAACTTTGTGGAGCAAATGCGTGAGAAGTTGAGGCGCTTGAAGCAAGGTGGTAACTCCGTGTACAATTACAATGTCGAGTTCCACGAGCTAGCCCGGTACGCTTTGTAGGTATCCCTCATCAGAAGAGCAAGATATATCAGTTCAGAGTTGGCTTGAAAGAAGATTTGCAGTTAGCTCTCACTTTGCACGATCCTGAGGAGTTCGATAAGTTCTACAACTTAGCTCTCAGGGCTGAGGCAGCTTTGCTCAGGGTGGAGAATTCTATGAAGCGCTTCAGAGATTCCAGCTCGTCTTCCTCAACTTAGGTGGTTCCGAAGCAACAGAAGTATTAGGTGTCTCCTCCTCCTCCTAGGCACACGCAACAGTTCAAGCATTCAGGTGGTCATGGTTCTTCCCACCCACCCAACCCAGCTTTTCAGCACAGATTCCAGCAGCAGAAGCAAGGGCCTCCTCAGACACAGTATCGTCACCCAGCAGATGTTACTTGTCACAAGTGTGGGCAGAAGGGTCACTATGCCAACAAGTGCACTTCTCACCTCCGTCTTCCGCCTCTTCCTCCAGGAAAACCTCCAAGCAATGCTCTCGTGAAGTTCAACCCCAGGTCTGCTCGAGTCAACATGGTGAATGCGGCTGAGGCAGAAAACTCGTGAGATGTGATCATGGGTAACCTCCTCGTTAATGATATTCCTGCTAAAGTATTGTTTGATTCTGGTGCATCGCATTTGTTTATCTCAAGGCCATTCTCATTTAAGCATGGGTTCTCAACTCGTGATTTGCCTAAGCCTCTATCAATTGTGTCTCCCGGCAAGATCATGAATTCCCACATGCTGGTTCCGAATGTTTCTGTCAAGATGGGTAATTATTCTTTTCTGGCGTCTCCTATTGTCTTGGGCAATTCCGACATTGATTTGATCCTTGGTATGGACTGGTTGGCCATGAACAAGGCATTGATTGATTGTGAAGCTAAAGAAGTGAAGCTTACTCACTCTTCGGAGGACGCGATTATCTTCACGGCGCGCGATGATACAATCCGTCTGTTCTCTTTGAATGAAAAGGGTGAGACTAATCCTATTTCGCAAGTCCTAGTGGTCTGTGAATATGAAGACGTGTTTCCAGAAGAGCTGCCAGGAATGCCTCCACACCGAGAAGTTGAATTTGTTATTGAGCTTGAACCAGGTACTGAGCCTGTGTGCAAACGGCCGTACAAATTGGGTCCAGAAGAGTTGAAGGAACTTAAGAGGCAACTCGATGAGTAGGAGCGTTTGGGTCTGATCAGACCGAGCTCTTCTCCTTGGGGCTGTGGAGTTCTGTTTCTCAAGAAGAAGGATGGCACGGACCGATTGTGTGTCGATTACCGTCCATTGAACAAGAAGACAATCATAAACTAGTATCCACTTCCGAACATAAGTGAGTTGTTCGAGCAGTTGAAAGGGGCTAAGATCTTCTCCAAGCTCGATCTCAGAATGGGCTATCATCAAATGGGCATTCGCGAAGAGGATATTCCGAAGACTGCTTTCATGACTAGTTTTGGCTCGTATGAGTATAAGGTCATGTCTTTTGGTGTGGCAAATGCTCCACCGACATTTTGTCGAATGATGAACTACATATTCTCTCCGTTCAAGAATGAGTTCGTCTTGCTGTATCTCGATGATATTCTGGTATTTTCAGAGACTGAGGAAGAACATGAAGAACATCTCAGACAGGTGCTTGATAAGCTGCGAGAGCACAAATTCTATGCCAAGTTTTTCAAATGTGAGCTCTGGTTGAAAGAAGTCGTCTCTCTTAGGCACATCATCTCTGTCGAGGGCATCAAAGTTTATTCGTTGAACGTGCAGGCAATTGTTGAGTGGGATCCTCCGCAGAATATGAAGCAGCTTCAAAGCTTTCTGGGTTTGCAAGCTATTGTAGAAGGTTCGTTGAGAACTTCTCCAAGATTGCTAAGCCTCTCTCAAGTCTTCTTCACAAGGGTGTGAAGTACGCATGGTCTCCAGATTGTCAGTTGGCCTTCGACACACTCAAAGAGAAGCTCACCTCTACACCAGTTTTGGTTCCTCCTGATGACTCCAAACCTTACCAAGTGTTCTGCGACGCCTCTCTTCAAAGTCTTGGTGCAGTTCTGATGCAAGAGAAGAAAGTGATTGCTTATACCTCCAGGCAGTTGAAGCCAGCGAAGAAGAATTATCATGTGCATGATCTTGAGCTGGCAGCAGTGGTACATGCTCTGATGACTTGGAGACACCTTGTAATGCCCCAAGTGTGTAACCTTCCCTTTTTGGAACCTTCTTCATGTGGGTCCAACTTGTCATGGACATGAGAGCTATCTATGTTTTTGATTTCATGTGGAGCTCCCCTTGTTATTTCTTCCTTTGCATGCATGCATGTCATTTCATGTCTATGTCCTTGTGTTGTTTTTCCTTTGCATGCATCCATGACTTGTGTGTGCCTTGTGATTTCATGTTTGTGTTGGTGTGATGTTGGATGTGTGCATGATATGGAGGTAGATGATAGTAGGAAGTGCATTGTGGCTTACATGGGTTTCATAACTCCCTCTCCAATTATCTCTAGCTCATTCCCACTTGTTCCGTTTCTAATTTGAAAATGCCCATGATTTAGGTGGTTTTGGGATGGATGTGGAGATGTGAAGTTGATGATTTGGATAGTTATTTAAATGGAGCAAACAAATACAAAACAGACCCTATAATGCTGTTTTGTAAATATTTATTTGCCCCTAATATTTCTTTTCCATTTTATTCAATTAGGTCATGATTTATCATGTCCAGGGGTAGTTTTGTTTTGTTTTTATCCCCAGTAGATTTTGCTGTGATTTATTTCTTCCCTAGCTTTTCCTATAAATAGAAAAGGCCCAGGGATTATTTCTTCTCTTATGTTGCGCCACTCGTGGGCTCCCTCCCTCCACGCGGCCCAGTTTTCCCTTCCCCCGTGCAAAGCCCAGTCCCACGACCCTCTACTAGTACCTAATGCCGTCTATAGTCCCGCGCGCCCCTTTCCGTCAGTCTGGCCGAGAGAGAGAGATGCCGCCGTCAGGCACAAACGTCGAGGACCCTCATATAAGCGTGGGCGTCCGTGCCCCTCTTCCCTAGGGTTCCCCTCTCTCCCATCCGCCGCCGCCACTCCATTCCCCATCTCTCTTTCTTCCCTAACGGTGAGCCTCTATAGATAGGTGCACAGAGAGAGAGAAGGACCCACTGGCGTCTACCCCCGCTCGCGCCAACGTCCGGCGCCGCCGCCATGTCCAGGGGCTCGAGAGAGCACCCCGCGCCCCATTCCGGACCTCGCTGAGGCCGGGGAACGTCCACGTTGACAGCCAGCTCATCGTCAACGCCTCGGTCCCGGTGATCTCCTTCCACTACGTCGGCTCTGCACCAGGGGCTTCTTCCGATCGTCTACTTCCCCTCTAATCCGGCTTCCTCCACCGTACGGCTTCCTCTCTTCCTTCCCTAGGTGAGGAGCCTCGCCCCCTTCCTTCCTCCCTCCTTCTCCTCGACTGGATCGACTAGGGCTCGCTGGAGTTTCCTCTGTCAGGGAGTAGATCGTGTGTGATGATATGTGTGTGTCTGTTTGCGTTGTGCTCGGATAGAGCAGTGCATAGCAGGGGCTTCCTTCCCCGCGTAGTAGTCGTGCAGTAGCAGTAGAGGTTCCCCCTCGTGGGCAGCAGCGGTAGCAGTCCAGCCCCGGCGTCCTTCCTGTCGCCGGCGACTCTGCATGCCGAGCAGAGCACGAGGAGCTCGTGCTAGTTCACTTGGTAGTAGTTCCCTGATCTGTCAGGCACCGTAGCATAGCGCAGTGGTATGTATCTGTGTGAGTACTCGTGAGGTTCAAGGTTTGAGTCCCAGGGGTGCACACCCCCCCTTTTTTGCATTTTCTTTCTGGCAGTAGTGTAGCGCAGCGGAACAACTTATCCAGTTTGGAGTTCCTCTTTTGTCAACAACCTGGTGCCTAGCAGAGTGGTAGAGATGCATATTGTGAAGCAGGAGGTGCAGGGTTATTTTCCTTTTGCTTCTTGTGTTTTTTTTCCTTTGGCATGTGTACATGTTTCTGTGATGTACTTGCACCATGGAGGAATATTTTCTTCCTAAAAATCAGCATGTGGTGTTTGGTGTGTTTTCTAGATTGTGTTTATATATTATGTGGGTGTAGGTTTACTTGGTAGTAGGTATTGTGTGGATTGGTTGCAAACTTGCAAGCATAGTGTTGTTGTGTGTGATGCACTAGGATAGATTATGTAGATGCAACTTATGAGTTTTAGTGTAGGGTGTGGTTGTGCTTGTGGGTTTAGCTCATGCCCTAGTGTGCAAGTAGAGTGTGTGTATGTGTGTGGATGGTTTCCCCCTCACCACATATTTTTGGTGTGTGTGTGTGTTTGCACTAGTGTGCATGCTATGATTATCATGTGTAGGTGGCTCTATGGTAGTGAAGCATGTGTAGGATGTGTTGTATGTATGCATGTGTAGATTCATGTGTGGGGGTGCACCTTGTGGGTGTCATGGCACTAAGGTGGTGTTCCCTTGTCTGAGAATCTCTTTATATTTTCTTCTCCTGTTGATGAGCTTGTGCAGGTCAATGTGTTGTGATTCAGCCTTAGCTTTCAACTGGAACTTTGAAGCTTATGTGTTTGTCTAGCTCCCTGTAAATTTTCATTCCATTTGGAGTCCTGTAGATATTGTTTTGGCTGCTGTCAAAATGCTTCAGAGCATAAACAGATAGTGAGAATCTGGAATTTTCACTAATTCCGTGAAATCTGATATTTTTGGGCAAGTATAGAGTGTGTAACTTTCTGTGTTTAACTCCTTTGTGTGATATTTTTTGCTTGTGCTTGTAGTACTCTTGGAGAGCTACCGCCACATATCTTATTTAGCGTGTTTGGGTGGCTGTAGGTGCTTTGCATGAAGCTCACAAAGTGCTATGATGCTGTTTATGGCAGATCGTGTAGTTTTGCTGTTTTGATTATTGTGAGTGCATAGTTGATGGTGTGGTGTTCGTTTTTGCTCCACCCCATCCATGTTGGTTTGTTTTATGTCTTGGCTAACTGGAAATACCAGAGTTGAGACATTGGAGTGTGTGGTGATGAGTTTGACACGTAGCCCTTCATTTCTTGTTTCGTTGTTTCCCGTTGATCCGTAGCTCTGTTTGTAATGTTCTTTATATGCTTTTGCATCTTTTTCATGAGACCCATCTGATGATGTCATTCTCATACATGTCAAGATAGCTTAGATTGCATTTCTGTCCAGGAACATGTATTTACTTCTCATGCTTGTGCTAGTGATAGAAATAGTGATGCATGCTCATATTCATCTCATGCATCATGTGCTTGTTGCATCTTGAAGTACTGTTGTTCATTGGATGTTATTCTTATGTTGGGTAGCACCGGGATCGGAGAACGAGTACGTGGATTCGGGAGAGTACGTGCAGGACGAACAAGAACAGTTCCAAGATGAGGATATCACAGGCAAGACGATATGACCTTGATTCCATCTCTAGACTTGTTATGCTAGTTTACGTTTCCTTGACATATGCTCGCTGCCTACCACTGAAATAATTGCCTCCTAAACTGCCATGAAACCCAAACACTTGTCCCTTCCTAGCAAATCTTGAATGGCTAAGTAGGCTTTGCTCAGCTACGAATGTTAGCGTTGCTAGTTGCAGGTGCTTTGCCTCATGTGATTACATGAGCTTGATATCATTATCTTAATTCTGCTATTTAATTAATGTGCCTCTATACTTGGTAAATAACGGAAGGCCTAGCCTTTTGCCGTGTCGCCCTAGTTATCGGCTACCGGTGTTTGATTCCAAAATGATCACTCCTAACACGTTCGGGGTTGTTATGGGGACCCCCTCGATAAATCGCGTAGTGCTAAGACTTGTCCGGCAGGACCCAACATTGGTGTTAATTTGCTAATCACTTAATAATCTGCATAGGGAATGGCCTACCCGAGGAATTTAATCAACAACCCGGGCCAGTGCTCCTCATGAGTGTTGGTCCAAACTAGAGCACCGTGCGGGGCCATCCCGGGGCAACTCGGGAGATTTCTCTGGCCACTGTACGCTTCGCTTATCCGGCGTGTCCTGAGACTGAGATACGCGGCCCTTATCAGGGTCATCGACACGTCGGGAGGTCCTTCTAGTCTTGTCTTACCTTAGCGATATATCTTGCGTATAGGAATCCCGGTGAAGCTTTGGTTCTCCCCGGAGTTGAGGTTTTCCTCTAAGGAATCCGACAAGATCACGAGATTCGTGATAGATGATTACTTTGCAGCCCGTGTACGTTTGTAATGGACTAGTTGGAGCACCCGTGCACGGTTTTAATCTTTCAGAAAGCCGTGCCCGCGGTTATGTGGTAACTTGGAATATTTGTTGACATACGGTATTAGATAACTTAAACATAAGCTAATAAAATTGCCAACTGTGTGCGTAACCGTGATTGTCCCCTTTGAAGATCTCTCTTCGATCGGGAACACGGTGGGGTTGTGATTGACATAGGTAGGTGTTCAGGATCACTTTGTGATCATCTATCATCGACCGCTAGTATATACCACCTTTATTACATGTTCTACGTAAGCTAGCCACCTTATAAAGCTTAGGATGTTGCAACCTAAATACTCCACCTTTCCAACCTAATAACTTGACTAGTTCTGGCACCGAGGTCATAGATTGCCGAGTCCCCGTGGCTCAGGGATTCCTTCACAACACCAACAGGTTCAGGTACCCCCGAGACAGGTGATCCCGATGGCACGCAGATGGCATGGCAGTACGATGAGGAGAGCGACCGCCTATACGTGAACTATCCAAAAGACTCAGTCGTGTTCGTGATCATGGGCAAGCATGCAGGGTAGCATAGTCATTTCCCTTGTTTTGTAGTCCATAGCGGAACTACCTTGTTTGGATGCGTGTTCTAACTCTGATAATTTTATGAGATGACAATTGAATCCCTTATTGTCATTCCTCTATTATATGTATGTGCTATGTTACCATGTTTGCGAAACGCTTAGATGCGCTTCTTTCCAATTTGGGGCCTCGTTCCCCAAATCGGAAAAGGACCACATCTTAGTCGTTACAAGTTGGTAATCATAGCCTTACGACCATAGGAGCCTTTGTGTGATCGTACTTGGCCGAGTCGCCTCTAGTAAATGTTTTGAGTCTTAGTTATATCGGAGAGTACGATTCTTTTTTCTCCTCTTCCATGCTCTGGTGAGGTTCCTGTCTTAGGAAATCTTTATTCTACTCCTCTTCTCGCTCAAAAAAAAATTTAGGATCACGCGGGTATTTGTGAAATCTATATGATTTCGATGTAACGGAGTTTTGTCTTGGTGCCTCCTGTCTGCCTTGATTTCTTCCGAGGAGTTGAGCTCCAGGGGATTCTTGCACACATCGCCATCATTCAGATTTCTGAGTATCTAAGAACGAAGAATGTTCATTATTGCTTCAATACGGGTAGTGGCGAGATAACCCCGATGTCCCTAGTACTGGTGCAGATTGTTCGGGAGTACTGCCATACTTGGTATCGTTGTGATCACGAGGGTCTGTTGTAGATGTAGGTCCGAGATGCTGGTTGTGTGTTGACATATGTGATACAGGTGACGGGTTAGTATAGGAGTTGTGTGATATTACTCCTTGTTTCCGTGTACCAGATTGCATGACCAGTTATTTCGGCAATTCATAGGTGGGATATCATGTAGTATCTTATAGGACTATCTTGTTGGGGAATGTCGCATGACAAACAAAAAATTTCCTACGCGCACGAAGACATATCATGGTGATGTCCATCTACGGGAGGAGATTTCCGATCTATGTACCCTTGTAGATCGCACAACAGAAGCGTTAAGAAACGCGGTTGATGTAGTGGAACATCCTCACGTCCCTCGATCCGCCCCGCGAATCATCCCAGAAACCGTCCCGCGATCCGTCCCACGATCCGCTCCGATCTAGTGCCGAACGGACGGCACCTCCACGTTCAGCACACGTACATCTCGACGATGATCTCGGCCTTCTTGATCCAGCAAGAGAGATGGAGAGGTAGATGAGTTCTCCGACAGCGTGACGGCGCTCCGGAGGTTGGTGGTGATCTATCTCAGCAGGGCTTCGCCCGAGCTCCACAGAAATACGATCTAGAGAAAAAACCGTGGAGGTATGTGGTCGGGCTGCTGTGGCAAAGTTGTGTCTCAAAAACCCTCAATACCTCTAGTATATATAGGAGGGAGGTAGGGGAGGAGGAAGCCTCATACCCTCAAGATTTGGCCGAAATTTGAGGTGGAGGAGTCCTACTCCAATCCTACTTGGAGTAGGATTCCACCTTCCCACTTGGAAACTCTTTCCACCTTGTGTTTTTCCCTTCTCAAACCTTATGGGCCTTAGTGGGAACTTATTCCAACCCACTAGGCGCTGCTTCATCTCTTTCATAGCCCATGAGACCCCTTGGGGCGTGACACCCCTCCCGATGATCCCCGGCACTCCCGGTACACTACCTATGAGCCCGAAACTTTTCCGGTAATGCCCGAAAACTTTCCGGTAACCAAATGAGGTCATCCTATATATAAATCTTCGTCTCCAGACCATTCCGGAAACCCTCGTGAGGTCCGTGATCTCATCCGGGACTCCGAACAACATTCGGTAACCAACCATATAACTAAAATACACATAAAACATCGTCGAACCTTAAGTGTCCAAACCCTGCGGGTTCAAGAACTATGTAGACATGACCCGAGAGACTCCTTGGTCAATATCCAATAGCGGGACCTGGATGCCCATATTGGATCCTACATATTCTCCGAAGATCTTATCAGTTGTACCTCAGTGTCAAGGATTCATATAATCCCGTATCTCATTCCCTTTGTCCTTCGGTATGTTACTTGCCCGTGATTCGATCGTCGGTATCCGCATACCTATTTCAATCTCGTTTACCGGCAAGTCTCTTTACTCGTTCCGTAATACAAGATCCCGTGACATACATTAAGTCACATTGCTTGCAAGGCTTGTGTGTGATGTTGTATTACCGAGTGGGCCCCGAGATACCTCTCCGTCACACGGAGTGACAAATCCCAGTCTTGATCCATACTAACTCAACGGACACCTTCGGGGATACCTGTAGAGCATCTTTATAGTCACCCAGTTACGTTGTGATGTTTGATACACACAAGGCATTCCTCCCGTGCCAATGAGTTATATGATCTCATGGTCATAGGAACAAATACTTGACACGCAGAAAACAGTTGCAACAAAATGACACGATCAACATGCTACGTTCATTGGTTTCGGTCTAGTCCATCACATGATTCTCCTAATGATGTGATCCCGTTATCAAGTGACAACACTTGCCTATGGTCAGGAAACCTTGACCATCTTTGATCAACGAGCTAGTCAACTAGAGGCTTACTAGGGACAGTGTTTTGTCTATGTATCCACACAAGTATTGTGTTTCCAATCAATACAATTATAGCATGGATAATAAACGATTATCATGAACAAAGAAATATAATAATAAAAAATTCATTATTGCCTCTAGGGCATATTTCCAAGAGTCTCCCACTTGCACTAGAGTCAATAATCTAGTTCACATCACCATGTGATTTCAACAAATCCAACACCCATATAGTTCTGGAGTCTGATCACGTCTTGCTCGTGAGAGAGATTTTAGTCAACGGTTCTGAAACTTTCAGATCCGTGCGTTCTTTACAAATCTTTATGTCATCTTATAGATGCTGCTACTACGTGCTATTCGGAAATACTCAAAATATCTACTCTACTTATACGAATCCGTTTCACTACTCATAGTTATTCGGATTAGTGTCAAAGCTTGCATCGACGTAAGCCTTTACGACGAACTTTTTAACCACCTTCATAATCGAGAAAAATTCCTTAGTCCATTTAGTTACTAAGAATAACTTTTACCGCTGATCAGTGATTCAATCCTGGATCACTCTCTATACCTCTTAACAGACTTGCTGCAAGGCACACATCAGGTGCGGTACTCAGCATGGCATACTTTAGAGTCTACGGCTAAGGCATAGAAGACGACCTTCATCCATTCTCGTTATTCTGCCGTGGTCGGGTTTTGAGTCTTACTCAAATTCACACCTTACAACACAGTCAAGAACTCCTTCTTTGCTGATCTATTTTGAACTCCTTCAAAAACTTGTCAAGGCATGCATCTTGTTGAAACTTCTATTAAGTGTTTTGATCTATCTCCATAGATCTTGATGCTCAACGTTTCAAGTAGCTCAATCCAGGTATTCCTTTGAAAAACTCCTTTCAAACAACCTTTTATGCTTCACAGAAATTTTACATTATTTCTGATCAACAATATGTCAACCACATATACTTATCAGAAATTCTATCGTGCTCCCACTCACTTCTTTGGAAATACAAGTTTCTCATAAACCTTGTACAAACCCAAAATCTTTGATCATCTCATCAAAGCGTATATTCCAACTCCGAGATGCTTGCACCGGTCCATCAAGGAACCCCGGAGCTTGCATACTTGTTAGTATCCTTAGGATCGAAAAAACCTTCTGATTGTATTACATACAATCTTTCCTCAAGGAAACCGTCGAGGAAACAATGTTTTGTCTTCCTATGTGCAATATTTCACAAATAATGCAACAACTACTAACATAATTCCAACAGACTTTTAGCATCGTTACGAGTGAGAAAGTCACATCATAGTCAACTCTTTGATCTTGTCGAAAACATCTTTGCGACAAGTCGAGCTTTTCTTAATAGTGACTTATGACCATCATCGTCTGTCTTCCTTTTAAAGATCCATCTTTACTTAATTGTCCTATGACCATCAAGTAGTTCTTCCAAAGTCTATACTTTGTTCTCACATATGGATTCTCTCTCGGATTTCATGGCCTCCAACCATTTGTCGGAATCCGGGCCCACCATTGCTTCTCCATAACTCATAGGTTCATTGTTGTTCAACAACATGACCTCCAAGACAGGGTTACCGTACCACTCTGTAGTAGTATGCGACCTTGTCGACCCACGAGGTTTGTAGTAACTTGATCCAATGCTTAATGATCACCATCATCAGCTTCCACTTCAATTGGTGTAGGCGCCACAGGAACAACTTCATGTGCCCTGCTAAACACTGGTTGAAGTGACGGTTCAATAACCTCATCAAGTTCCACCACTCTCCCACTCAATTCTTTCGAGAGAAACCTTTCCTCGAGAAAGTATCCGTTTCTAGAAACAAACACTTCACTTCCGGATCTGAGATAGGAGATGTATACAACTGTTTTTGGATATCCTATGAAGATGCTTTTATCCGCTTTGGGTTCGAGCTTATCAGACTAAAACTTTTTCACATAAACATCGCAGCGCCAAACTTTCAAGAAACGACAGCTTAGATTTCTCTAAACCTCAGTCTATACTATGTCATCTCAACGGAAATATGCGGTGCCCTATTTAAAGTGAATGCGGTTGTCTCTAATGCATAACCCATAAACGATAGTGGTAATTCGATAAGAGACATCATAGTATGCACCATATCAAATAAGGCGTGGCTATGACGTTCAGACACGTCATCACACTATGGTGTTACAGGTGGCATGAACTGCGAAACAATTTCCACATTGTCTTAACTGCGTACCAAAACTCGTAACTCACATATTCATCTCTATGATCATATCGTAGACTGTTTATCCTGTTGTCACGACAATCTTCACTCTAAAATAACTTTGAATTTTTCAACATTTCTTGTGATTCATCAAGTAAATACTCCTGTATCTACTCATATCGTCAGTGAAGTAAGAACATAACGATATCCACTGCGTGCCTTAGCAGTTATTGGACTGCACACATCAAAAATGCATTACTCCCAACAAGTTACTCTACTTGTTTCATGTGTCATGTTTTGCATGTCTCAAGTGATTCAAAATGAAGTGAGTCCAATCGATCTATCCACATGGAGTTTCTTCATGCGTTTTACACCAATATGACTCAAGTGGAAGTGCCACAACTAAGTGGTACTATCATTATTACTTTGTATCTTTTGGCACTAATATTATGAACATGTGTAACACTAAGATCGAGATTCAATTAACCATTGAGGGTAATTATTCAAGCAAATAGAATGATTATTATTCTCTTTAAATGAATAATCGTATTGCAACAAACACGAGCCAATCATGTTCATGCTCAATGCAAACACCAAATAACAATTACGTGCGTGCGACGTTTGATCATATCAACCTTGGAAACAATTCCAACACGTATCATCACCTCGCCTTTAGCTAGTCTCCCTTTCTTCCGTAGCTTTCATTTCGTGTTACTAATCACTTAGCAACCGAACCTATATCCAATACCCTCGCGCTACTAGGAGTACTAGTAAAGTACACATCAATATCATGTATATCAAATATACTTCTTTCGACTTTGCCAGCCTTCTTATCTACCAAGCATCTAGGGTAGCTCCGCCTCAGTGACCGTTCCCCTCTTAACAGAAGCACTTATTCTCGGGTTTGGGTTTAATCTTGGGTCTCTTCATTAGTGCAACAACTGTTTTGTTGTTTCACGAAGTATCCCTTCTAGCCCTTGCCTTTCATGAAACTTAGTGGTTTTACTAACCATCAACCATTGATGCTCCTTCTTGATTTCTACTTTCGCAGTGTCAAAGATCTCGAATCGCTCAAGGATCATTGTATCTATCCTTGATATGTTATAGTTCATCACGAAGCTCTCACAGGTTGGTGGCAGTGAGTTTGGAGAACCTTCACTATCTCATTTGGAAGATTAACTCCCACTTGATTCAAGCATTATCGTACTCAGACAATCTGAGAAAACGCTCAACGATTGAGATTTTCTCCTTTACTTCATGGACAAAGAATCTTGTCGGAGGTCTCATACCTCTTAACAAGGGCACAAGCACGAAATCACAATTTCATCTCTTTAGAACATCTCTTATGTTCTGTGACTTTTCAAAACATCTTCGGCCCCTTGCTTCTAAACCATTAAGTATTTTGCGTTGAACTATCGCATAGTCATCAGAAACGTGTATGTCGGATGTTCACAACATCCACAGACGACGCTCGAGGTTCAGTACACCGAGTGGTGCATTAAGGACATAAGCCTTCTGCGCAGCAACGAGGACAATCCTCAGCTTTACAGACTCAGTCCGCAAAGTTTGCTACTATCAACTTTGAACTAAATTTTCTCTAGGAACATATAAAAACAGTAGAGCTATAGCGCAAGCTACATCGTAATTCGCAAATACCATTAGACTATGTTCATGACAATTAGTTCAATTAATCATAGGTGCTAAGGTCCTACTAGTCTTGTCTTACCTTAGTGATATATCTTGCGTATAGGAATCCCGGTGAAGCTTTGGTTCTCCCCAGAGTTGAGGTTTTCCTCTAAGGAATCCGACAAGATCACGAGATTCGTGACAGAGGATTACTTTGCGGCCCGTGTACGTTTGTGATGGACTAGTTAGAGCACCCCTGCACGGTTTTAATCTTTCGGAAAGCCGTACCCGCGGTTATGTGGCAACTTGAAATATTTGTTGACATCCGGTATTAGATAACTTAATCATAAGCTAAAAAAATTGCCAACCGTGTGTGTAACCGTGACTGTCCCCTTCGAAGATCTCTCTTCGATCGGGAACACGGTGGGGTTGTGATTGACGTAGGTAGGTGTTCAGGATCACTTAGTGATTATCTATCATCGACCGCTAGTATAGACCACCTTTATTACATGTTCTACCTAAGCTAGCCACCTTATAAAGCTTAGGATGCTGCAACCTAAATACTCCACCTTTCCAACCTAATAACTTGACTAGTTCTGGCACCGAGGTCATAGATTGCTGAGTCCCCGTGGCTCACAGATTCCTTTACAACACCAACAGGTTCAGGTACCCCCGAGACAGGTGATCCCGACGGCATGCAGCTGGCGTGACAGTACGATGAGGAGAGTGACAGCCTGTACGTGAACTATCCAAAAGACCGAGGCGTGGTCGTGATCATGGGAAAATATGCAGGGTAGCATTGTCATTTCCCTTCTTTTGTAGTCCATCGCGGAACTACCTTGTTTGGATGCGTGTTGTAACTTTGATATTTTTATGAGATGACAGTTGAATCCCTTATTGTCATTCCTGTATTATATGTATGTGCTATGTTACCATGTTTGCGAAACACTTAGATACGCTTCTTTCCAATTCGGGGCCTCGTTTCCCAAATCGGAAAGGACCGCATCTTAGTCGTTACAAGTTGGTAATCAGAGCCTTATGACCATAGGAGCCTTTGTGTGATTGTACTTGGCCGAGTCGACTCTAGTAAATGTTTTGAGTCTTAGTTATATCGGAGAGTAGGATTCTTTTTTCTCCTCTTCCATGCTCTGGTGAGTTTCCCGTCTTAGGAAATCTTTATTCTACTCTTCTTCTCGCTCAAAAAAATTTAGGATCACACGGGTATTTGTGAAATCTATATGATTTCAATGTGACGGAGTTTTGTCTTGGTGCCTCCTGTGTGCCTTGATTTCTTCCGGGGAGTTGAGCTCCAGGGGATTCTTGCGCACATCGCCATCATTCAGATTTCTGAGTATCTAAGAACGAAGGATGTTCTATATTGCTTCAATACGGGTAGTGGCGAGATAACCCCAATTTCCCTAGTACTGGTGCAGATTGTTCGGGAGTACTGCCATACTTGGTATCGTTGTGATCACGAGGGTCTGTTGTAGATGAAGGTCCGAGATGTTGGTTGTGTGTTGACGGATGTGATACAGGTGACGGGTTAGTATAGGAGTTGTGTGATATTACTCCTTGTATCCGTGTACCAGATTGCATGACCAGTTATTTCGCGAATTCATAGGTGGGATATCAAGTAGTATCTTATAGGACTATCTTCCTACAGATGCATGATGGAGGTTTGGATTTGATGTTCAGTCGGTGTGTTTGTTCACGGTCGTCTTAGAACGGTTCTCGTTGTGTCTTAAAGAGTCCTTGTAGCTCGCTACAACTCGGGGATACTTCGAATGTCATGTGCACTACCTTGCATAGGATGGCTACTGTAAATTCGAGCCCGTGCGATCTTATCCACGAATATATCGGATGAAATCTCGATCATATGTTTGTTCCGAGCAATTCTAGCTCATACTTGTTTGCAGTGGTCTTAATCAGAATTTTGTCGACCGTCACTTTGAGGAAGCATTCTTACTATTTTGTTTGAGTGCAATTGGTTTATTCCAATTCAGATATTCCTGTCATTTTGATTCAGCAATATCTTCAATTTATTCTGTGGGCTAATGTGTTGTTCATCTTCAGGATGGCTCCACCGACTCGTCAGAACCCAGGGCGTGAGGATGTGCCACCACCACCTCCTCCTCCGGTGAATCCTCCGCCGCCGCCTCCTCCTGAGAGGCCTGGCAAGCGGTGATGGATGCTACTATTGCAAACACCCAGATGCTGCTATAGTTGTAGCAAGAGAGAGCTAATCAGCAACAAGGCAATTTCCTGCATGGTCGCAATCAGTTTGCTAATCTGAGTCAGTTCATGTCGAATCAGACAAAGACTTTCACTTCCTGTGACCAGCCATTTGATGCCGAGGATTGGATCCGTGATATGAACAAGCATTTCGAGTGTAGCAACGTTCGTCCTGAGGATTTTGTCAAATTTGCAACATTCCAGTTGAAGGGGCAAGCTTCAATCTGGTGGCAACAGTTGAAGGAATCCAGAGGCACTAGAGTGATCACTTGGGATGAGTTCTGCCGTGACTTCAGGTCCTACTACATTCCTTCCAGCTTTGTTGAGGAGATGCGTGAGAAGTTCAGGCATTTGAAGCAAGGTGGTAATTCCGTGTACAAGTACAACGTTGAGTTCCACGAGCTAGCCCGTTACGCCTTGCAGGATATCCCTGATCAAAAGAGCAAGATTTATCAGTTCACAGGTGGCTTGAAAGAAGATTTGCAATTAGCTCTTGCTTTGCACGATCCTGAGGAGTTTGACAAGTTCTACAACTTAGCTCTCAGGGTAGAGGCAGCCTTACTCAGGGTCAAGAATTCTAAGAAGCGCTTCAGAGATTCCAGCTCTTGCTCTACTCAGGTGGTTCAGAAGCAACATAAGTTTTGGTTGTCTCCTCCTCCTCCTCGGCACTCGCAGCAGCTCAAGCATTCTGGTGGTCGTGGTTCTTCCCACCCACCCAACCCAGTCTTTCAGCAGAGATTCCAGCATTAGAAGCAAGGGCCTCCTCAGACTTAGTACCGGCAGCCAACAGAGGTTACTAGTCACAAGTGTGGGCAGAAGGGTCATTATGCCAACAAGTGTACTTCTCAGCTCCGACTGCCGCCTTCTCCTCCAGGAAAACCTCCAAGTAATGCTCTTGTCAAGTTCAACCCCAAATCAGCTCGAGTCAACATGGTGAACGCAGTTGAAGGAGACAACTCCTCTGATGTGATCATGGGTAACCTTCCAGTCAATGATTTTCCTGCTAAACTCTTGTTCGATTCTGGTGCTTCGCATTGCTTTATGTCAAAGTCATTTTTCATCAAGCATGATTTTCCCTCAACAAGTTTGCATAGACCTTTAGGTGTTGTTTCTCCAGGTGCTCAAATGAGGTCAAATTCTAGAGTTCCGGATGTCAATGTCAAGATAGGGAGTTATTCTTTTCTGGCTTCTCCGTATGTCTTGGGCAATTCCGACATTGATTTGATCCTTGGTATGGACTGGCTGGCCATGAACAAGGCATCGATTGATTGTGAACCTAAAGAAGTGAAGCTTACCCACTCTTCGGAGGACGTGATTATATTCGCGGCGCGCGATGATACAATCCGTCTGTTCTCTTTGAATGAAAAGGGTGAGATTAATCCTATTTCGCAAGTCCCAGTGGTCTGCGAATATGAAGATGTGTTTCCAGAAGAGTTGCCAGGCATGCCTCCGCACCGAGAAGTTGAATTTTTCATTGAGCTTGAACCAGGTATCGAGCCCGTGTGCAAACGGCCGTACAAATTGGGTCCAGAAGAGTTGAAGGAACTTAAGAGGCAACTCGATGAGCAGGAGCGTTTGGGTTTGATCAGACTGAGCTCGTCTCCGTGGGGCTGTGGAGTTCTGTTTGTCAACAAGAAGGATGGCATAGACCGACTGTGTGTCGGTTACCGTCCATTGAACCAGAAGACAATCAGGAACAAATATCCACTTCCGAACATAACTGAGTTGTTCGAACAGTTGAAAGGTGTGAAGGTCTTCTCCAAGCTCGATCTCAGAATGGGCTATCATCAAATTCGCATTCCCGAAGAAGATATTCCGAAGTCTACCTTTAGGACTAGTTTTGGGTCGTATAAGTATACAGTGATGTCTTTTGGTCTGGCTAATGCTCCTCCGACATTCTGTCGATTGATGAACTACATATTCTCTCTGTTCAAGAATGACTGTATCTTGCTCTATCTCGACGACATTCTGGTCTTTTCTGAAACTGAGGAAGAACATGAAGAACATCTCAGATTGGTGCTTGATAAGCTGAGAGAGTACAAGTTGTATGCCAAATTTTCCAAGTGTGAGTTCTGGCTGGAAGAAGTCATCTATCTTGGTCACATTATCTCTGCCGAGGGCATCAAAGTTGATCCATCCAAGGTCCAGGCCATTGTTGAATGGGAGCCCCCGCAGAATGTGAAGCAACTTCGAAGCTTTCTCGGGCTTGCAGGCTATTGCAGAAGGTTCGTTGAGAACTTCTCCAAGATCGCCAAGCCGCTCTCAAGTCTTCTTCAGAAAGGTGTGAAAGATGCTTGGTCTCTAGAGTGTCAGTTGGCCTTCGACACACTCAAAGAGAAGCTCACCTCCACTCCAGTCTTGGTTCCTTCGGATGATTCCAAGCCTTACCAGGTGTTCTGTGACGCTTCTCTCCAGGGTCTGGGTGCAGTTCTGATGCAAGAGAAGAAGGTGGTTGCTTAGACCTCCAGGCAGTTGAAGCCAGTGGAGAAGAACTATCCTGTGCATGATCTTGAGCTAGCAGCTGTGGTACATGCTCCGATGACTTGCAGACACCTCTGGTTGAAATAAAAGGTTGAAGTGTTCACCGATCACAAGAGTCTCAAGTACATCTTCACTCACCCTAACATGAATCTCCGGCAAACACGTTGGGTCGAAATGCTCCAGGATTTTAATCCGAGTGTTGAGTACACGCCAAGCAAACTAATGTCGTGGCAGGTGCCTTGAGCAGGAAGGCGTACTGCAACAGTCTTATTCTGCAACCTCTCCAGCCTGGCCTTTATGAGTCTTTCAGGAAGCTCAACCTTCAGTTAGTACCTCAGGGATTTCTTGCAAACCTTCAGATCTTTACTACCTTGGAAGATTAGGTCGGAGCAGCACAGCTTATTGATGCAATGGTGAAGAAAGTCAAGATTGGCGTGGCAAAGAGTCTTCCCAAGTATAAGTGCTTTAGTGTTGATGCCAGAGACACGTTGTTCTCCGAGGATTGTCTTGTCGTCCCGAAAGGTGATCTTAAAAGGTAATCATGGAGGAAGCTCATAACTCTCTGCTCTCTATTCATCCTCGAAGCTCCAAGATGTATCAGGACTTGAAACAGACCTTCTAGTGGACTTGTATAAAGCGTGAGATTGCTTAGTTCGTAAATGAATGTGATGTATGTCGAAGGGTGAAAGCAGAGCATCAACGTCCAGCAGGTCTTTTGCATCCTTTGCCCATTCCTGAGTGGAAATTCGATCATATTGAGATGGATTTCGTCACCGGGTTTCCGAAGTCTAGGAAGGGTAATGATGCCATCTTCGTCGTCATCGACAAGTTGAGTAAAGTGGCTCATTTTCTTCCAGTCAAGGAATCCATTTCCGCAGCTCAGCTTGCAGAGTTGTACACCTCCAGCATTGTGTCTTTGCACGGCGTGCCTATGTTGATCTCTTCGGATCGTGGAAGTATCTTCACTTCCAAGTTCTAGGACTCTTTTCAGTCTGCTATGGGTACGAAGATCCGCTTCAGCACAACTTTTCATCCTCAGACTAGTGGTCAAGTGGAGCGAGTCAATCAAGTTATTGAGGATATGGTGAGAGCCTGTGTTATCTCTTTTGGTATGAAGTGGGAGGATTGTCTGCCTGCGGAGTTCTCGTATAACAACAGTTATCAAGCTAGTTTTGGCAAGGCTGTGTTTGAAATTCTCTATGTCAAGAAGTGTCGTACCCCGCTCCACTGGTCCGAGACCGGCGAGCGTCAGATCCCTGGGAATGATTTGATAGAAGAAGCTGAGGAGATGTGTCGGGTCATTCGCGACAAGCTCATAGCAGCTCAGTCCCGTCAGAAGAGCTATTATGATAGCAAGCATCGTGACATGTCTTATGAGCTTGATGACTTCGTGTATCTCAAGGTGTCACCTATGAAAGGTATGCAGCGCTTTGACATCATAGGCAAGCTTGCGCCTTGTTTCGTTGGTCCGTTCAGAGTGGTTGGAAAGAGAGGCGACCTTGCGTACTAGCTCGAGCTCCCGTCAAACTTTGGAAATGTGCATGATGTGTTCCATGTTTCTAAGCTCCGGAGGTGCTTCAAGACCCCCGAGCACACTACTCATATTCGATACATCGACCTTCAGCCTGACCTATCTTATCGTGAGCATCCAATTGCGGTTCTCGAGGCGACTGAGCGCAAGACCCGCAACAAGACCGTCAAATTTCTCAAAGTGCAATGGTCACACCATTTCGATAAAGAGGCTACTTGGGAACGCGAGGATCACCTCTGTTCTGAATTTCCGGAGTTCTTTCAGGCGTACATCTCGGGGCGAGATCTTTTTGTAGTGTGGGAGAGTTTGTAATGCCCCAAGTGTGTAACCTTCCCTTTTTGGAACCTTCTTTATGTGGGTCCAACTTGTCATGGACATGAGAGCTATCTATGTTTTTGATTTCATGTGGAGCTCCCCTTGTTATTTCTTCCTTTGCATGCATGCATGTCATTTCATGTCTATGTCCTTGTGTTGTTTTTCCTTTGCATGCATACATGACTTGTGTGTGCCTTGTGATTTCATGTTTGTGTTGGTGTGATGTTGGATGTGTGCATGATATGGAGGTAGATGATAGTAGGAAGTGCATTGTGGCTTGCATGGGTTTCAAAACTACCTCTCCAATTATCTCTAGCTCATTCCCACTTGTTCCTTTTCTGATTTAAAAATGCCCATGATTTAGGTGGTTTTGAGATGGATGTGGAGATGTGAAGTTGCTGATTTGGATAGTTGTTTAAATGGAGCAAACAAATACAAAACATACCCTATAATGCTGTTTTGTAAATATTTATTTGCCCCTAATATTTATTTTCCATTTTATTCAATTAGGTCATGATTTATCATGTTCAGGGGTAGTTTTGTTTTGTTTTTATCCCCAGTAGATTTTGCTGTGATTTATTTCTTCTCTTGCTTTTCCTATAAATAGAAAAGGCCCCAGGCATTATTTCTTCTCTTATGTTGCGCCACTGGTGGGCTCCCTCCCTCTAGGCGGCCTAGTTTTCCCTTCCCCCGAGCTAAGCCCAGTCCCACGACCCTCTTCTTCTACCTAACGCCGTCTACAGTCCCGCGCGCCCCTTTCCGTCAGTCTGGCCGAGAGAGAGATGCCGCCGTGAGGCACAAACTCGAGGACCCCCATATTAGCATGGGCGTCCATGCCCCTCTTCCCTAGGGTTCCCCTATCTCCCAGCCGCCGCCACCACTCCATTCCCCATCTCTCTTTCTTCCCCAATGGTGAGCCTCTGTAGCTAGGTGCAGAGAGAGAGAGAGAGAGAGAGAGAGAGAGAGAGAGAGAGAGAAGGACCCGCCGGCGTCTACCCCCGCTCCCGTCGATGTCCGGCGCCGTCGCCATGTACAGGGGCTCGGGAGAGCACCCCGTGCCCCATTCCCGACCTCGCTAAGGCTGGGAAACGTCCACGTCGACGGCCAGCTCGTCGTCAACGCCTCGGCCCCGGTGATCTCCTTCCACTACGTCGGCTCTGCAGCAGGGGCTTCTTCCGATCGTCTACTTCCCCTCCGATCCCGCTTCCTCCACCGTACGGCTTCCCCTCTTCCTTCCCTAGGTGTGGAGCCTCGCCCCCTTCCTTCCTCCCTCCTTCTCCTCGACTGGATCGACCAGGGCTCGCCGGAGTTTCCTCTGTCAGGGAGTAGATCGTGTGTGATGATGTGTGTGTGTCTATTTGCGTTGTGCTCGGACAGAGCAGTGCATAGCAGGGGCTTCCTTCCCCGCGTAGTAGTCGTGCAGTAGCAGTAGAGGTTCCCCCTCGTGGGCAGCAGCGGTAGCAGTCCAGCCCCGGCGTCCTTCCTGTCGCCGGCGACTCTGCATGCCGAGCAGAGCACGAGGAGCTCGTTCTAGTTCACCTTGCAGTAGTTCCCTGATCTGTCAGGCACCATAGCGTAATGCAGTGGTATGTGTCTGTATGAGTACACCTGAGGTTCAGGGTTCGAGTCCCAAGGGTGGACACCCCCCTTTTTTTGCATTTTATTTCTGGCAGTAGTGTAGCGCAGCAGAACGGCTTATCCTGTTTGGAGTCCCTCTTTTGTCAACAACCTGGTGCCTAGCAGAGTGGTAGATATGTAGGTTGTGAAGCAGGAGGTGCATGGTTCGATTCCTGCCCCCTCCTGTTATATTTTTCCTTTTGCTTCTTGTGTTTTTTTCCTTTGGCATGTGTACATGTTGCTGTGATGTACTTGCACCATGGAGGAATATTTTCTTCCTAAAAATCAGCATGTGGTGTTTGGTGTATTTACTAGATTGTGTTTATATATTATGTGGGTGTAGGTTTACTTGGTAGTAGTTATTGTGTGGACTGGTTGCATACTTGCAAGCATAGTGTTGTTGTGTGTGATGCACTAGGATAGATTATGTAGATGCAACTTATGAGCTTTAGTGTAGGGTGTGGTTGTGCTTGTGGGTTTAGCTCATGCCCTAGTGTGCAAGTAGAGTGTGTGTATGTGTGTGGATGGTTTCCCCCTCACCACATATTTTTGGTGTTTGTGTGTTTGCACTAGTCGTGCATGCTATGATTATCATGTGTAGGTGGCTCTATGGTAGTGAAGCATGTCTAGGATGTGTTGTATGTATGCATGTGTAGATTCATGTGTGGGGGTGCACCTTGTGAGTGTCATGGCACTAAGGTGGTGTACCCTTGTAGTGCTTATGTGAGTGCTATGTAGGAATTAATTCTATCTAGCATGTGTAGGTGTTGTTTTGCTTGTGCTAGTGTCATTTGTGTGGGAATGGTGATGTGCTATGGCACACATGCATGGGGTCTAAACCCTCATGCCACTATTGGCCTTGTGTGAGAGTGCATATGCTTGTGTAGATATAGTTCTAGTGAATAGCACATGTGATGATGCACTATTCACTGGATGGGATTCTATGTAGATTTCATTTCCTAGTTTGTGCCCATTTGTTCTATACAAGTGCATAGATATTATATATGTTTTTGGGGTAGAAAGATCCCAGGAATCCATTGCTGAAGTCATTTTTGCCTTTGGAACATTTTCTGGAGATGACTTATTTCAGTTTTGTTCTATGTTTGGAGCTTGGTTCCATGAGATATGGTGTCCCGAAGAGTTTAATTCTTGGTTGTGGTAGTAGAGGGTGACCCCCTCTACCACATATTGGTTTTGTTTCATGCTTAGGAATCCATATGTGCAAGTTGTGCCCAATCAAAATAGGCATGTGGCTGAAATTCCAGATTAATGAAAATTTGAGATTTTCACAAAGTGTGAGAATCTGTTTATATTTTCTTCTCCTCTTGATGAGCTTGTGCAGGTCAATGTGTTGTGATTCTGCCTTAGCTTTCAACTGGAAAGTTGAAGCTTATATGTTTGTCTAGCTCCCGGTATATTTTCATTCCATTTGTAGTCCTGTAGATATTGTTTTGTCTGCTGTCAAAATGCTTCAGAGCATAAACAGATAGTGAGAATCTGGAATTTTCACTAAGTCCCTGAAATCTGATATTTTTGGGCAAGTTTACAGCTGTGTAACTTTCTGTGTTTAACTCCTTTGTGTGATATTTTTGGTTGTGCTTGTAGTACTCTTGGATAGCTACTGCCACATATCTTATTTGGCATGTTTGGTTGGCTGTAAGTGCTTTGCAGGTAGCTCACAAAGTGCTATGATGCTGTTTGTGGCAGATTGTGTAGTTTTGGTGTTTTGATGATTGTGAGTGCATAGTTGATGGTGTGGTGTTCTTCTTTGCTCCACCCCATCCATGTTGGTTTGTGTTATGTCTTGGCTACCTGGAAATACCAGAGTTGAGCCATTGGAGTGTGTGGTGATGAGTTTGACACGTAGCCCTTCATTTCTTGTTTCGTTGTTTCCCGTTGATCCGAAGCTCCGTTTGTAATGTTCCTTATATGCTTTTGCATGCTTTTGCATCGGTTTCACGAGACGCATCTAATCATGTCATTCTCATGCGTGTCAAGATAGCTAAGATTGCATTTCTGTCCAGGAACACGTATTTACTTCTCATGCTTGTGCTAGTGATAGAACTAGTGATGCATGCTCATATTCATCTCATGCATCATGTGTTTGTTGCATCTTGTGGTGATGTTGTTCATTGGATGTTATTCTTATGTTGGGTGCACTAGGATCGGAGAATGAGTACGTGGATTCGGGACAGTACGTGCAGGACGAACAAGAACAGTTCCAAGCTGAGGATATCACAGGCAAGATGATATGATCTTGATTCCATCTCTAGACTTGTTATGCTAGTTCACGTTTCCTTGTCATATGCTCGCTGCCTACCACTGAAATAATTGCCTCCTAAACTGCCATGAAACCCAAACACTTCTCCCTTCCTAGCAAATCTTGAATGGCTAAGTAGGCTTTGCTCGGCTACTAAGGTTAGCGTTGCTAGTTGCAGGTGCTTTGCCTCATGTGGTTACATGAGATTGATATCATTATCTTAATTCTGCTATTTAATTAATGCACCTATATACTTGGTAAATAACGGAAGGCCTAGCCTTTTGCCGGGTGCTTTGTTCCGTTATTGTCGCCCTAGTTACCGGCTACCGTTGTTTGATTCCATAATGATCGCTCCTAACACGTTCGGGGTTGTTATGGGGACCCCCTCGATAAATTGCGTAGTGCTAAGCCTTGTCCGGCAGGACCCAACATCGGTGTTAATTTGCTAATCACTTAATAATCTACATAGGGAATGGCCTACCCGAGGAATTTAATCAACAACCCGGGCCAGTGCTCCTCATGAGTGTTGGTCCAAACTAGAGCACCGTGCGGGGCCATCCCGGGGCAACTCAGGATATTTCTGTGGCCACTGTACACTTCGCTTATCCGGCGTGTCCTGAGACTGAGATACGCGGCTCTTGTCAGGGTCGTCGACACGTCGGGAGGTCCTGCTAGTCTTGTCTTACCTTAGCGATATATCTTGCGTATAGGAATCCCGATGAAGCATTGGTTCTCCCGAGATGTGAGGTTTTCCTCTAAGGAATCCGACGAGATCAGGAGATTCGTGATAGAGGATTACTTTGCGGCCCGTGTACGTTTGTGGTGGACTAGTTGGAGCACCCCTGCAGGGTTTTAATCTTTCGGAAAGCCGTGTCCGCGGTTATGTGGCAACTTGGAATATTTGTTGACATCCGGTATTAGATAACCTAAACATAAGCTAATAAAATTGCCAACTGTGTGCGTAACCGTGACTGTCCCCTTCGAAGATCTCTCTTCGATCGGGAACACGGTGGGGTTGTGATTGACGTAGGTAGGTGTTCAGGATCACTTAGTGATCATCTATCATCGATCGCTAGTATAGACCACCTTTATTACATGTTCTACGTAAGCTAGCCACCTTATAAAGCTTAGGATGCTCCAACCTAAATACTCCACCTTTCCAACCTAATAACTTGACTAGTTCTGGCACCGAGGTCATAGATTGCTGAGTCGTCGTGGCTCACAGATTCCTTCACAACACCAACAGGTTCAGGTACCCCCGAGATAGGTGATCCCGACGGCATGCAGCTGGCGTGGCAGTACGATGAGGAGAGCGACCGCCTATACGTGAACTATCCAGAAGACTGAGGCGTGGTCATGATCATGGGAAAGCATGCAGGGTAGCATAGTCATTTCCCTTGTTTTGTAGTTCGTAGTGGAACTACCTTGTTTGGATGCGTGTTGTGACTCTGATATATTTATGAGATGACAGTTGAATCCCTTATTGTCATTCCTCTATTATATGTATGTGCTATGTTACCATGTTTGTGAAACGCTTAGATGCACTTCTTTCCAATTCAGGGCCTCGTTTCCCAAATCGGAAAGGACCGCATCTTAGTCGTTACACACCTCTAGTTGGAACGAAAGGTTGAAGTGTTCACCGATCACAAGAGTCTCAAGTATATCTTCACCCAGCCTAACCTGAACCTCCGACAAACTCGTTGGGTGGAAATGCTCCAAGATTTTAATCCGAGCGTTGAGTACATGCCAGGCAAAGCTAATGTCATGGCAGATGCTTTGAGCAGGAAGGCTTACTGCAACAGTCTCATTCTGAAGCCTCTCCAGCCTGACCTTTGTGAATCTTTCAGAAAGCTCAACCTTCAGTTAGTACCTCAGGGATTTCTTGCAAATCTGCAGATATCTCCTACCTTCGAAGATCAGGTCCGAGCAGCATAGCTTTTTGATGCAATGGTGAATAAAGTCAAGATTGGCTTGGCAAAGGGACTTCCCAAATAGAAGTGCTTCAATGTTGATGCCAGAGACACGTTGTTCTTTGACGATCGTCTTGTCATTCCGAAAGGTGATCTCCGAAAGGTAATCATGGAAGAAGCTCATAACTCTCTGCTCTCTATACATCCAGGAAGCTCCAAGATGTATCAGGACTTGAAACAGACCTTCTGGTGGACTCGCATGAAGCGTGAGATTGCTTAGTGGGAAGACTGTCTGCCTTTCGCTGAGTTCTCGAATAACAACAGCTATCAAGCTAGTTCACGCAAAGCTGCTCCGTTTGAAATTCTCTATGGCAAGAAGTGTCGTAACCCGCTCAACTGGTCCGAGACCGGCGAGCGTCAGATTCTTGGGAATGACTTGATAAAAGAAGCTGAAGAGATGTGTCGGGTCATTCGGGATAACCTCAGAGCAGCGCAGTCCCGTCAGAAGAGCTATTATGATAGCAAGCATCGTGACATGTCTTATGAGCTTGATGACTTCGTCTATCTCAAGGTGTCCCCTATGAAGGGTACACAGTGCTTTGGCATCAAAGGCAAGCTTGCGCCTCGTTTTGTTGGTCCTTTCAGAATTATTGGCAAGAGAGGCGACCTTGCGTATCAGCTTGAGCTTCCGTCAAACTTTGCAAATGTGCATGACGTGTTCCATGTCTCTCAGCTCCAAAGATGCTTCAAGACTCCCGAGCGCACTGTTCATCTTCAAGACATCGACCTTCAACCCGACCTATCCTATCGTGAGCATCCAGTTGCAGTTCTCGAGGCGACTGAGCGCAAGACCCGCAACAAGACTGTCAAATTTGTCAAAGTGCAGTGGTCACACCATTCCGGTAAAGAGGCAACTTGGGAACGCGAGGATCACCTCCGTTCTGAATTCCCAGAGTTCTTTCAGTCCTAGATCTCGGGGCGAGATCTTTTTGTAGTGTGGGAGAGTTTGTAATGCCCCAAGAGTGTAACTTGCCTTATTTGGAACCTTTTGTATGTGGGTCCATCTTGTCATTGCCATGGGAGATCAATGCATGTGTTATTTCATGTGATGTCACCTTGTCTTGTTTCCCTTTGCATTCATGCATCCATTCATCCATGCCTATTTGTGATTGTTGCCTTGTGATCATATGTATGTGGTGTGATGACATGTGATGATATGTGGTTCTATGTGAAGTGTGTGGAGTGGTGCAATTGTTAGTAGGATGCAACGATGCTAGGTTTCAAAACTCCCCCTTCTCTATTTATCTTAAGCACTAGTTTGTATTGCTCCTTCCCTGTTTCAAAAATGCCCATGCTTTAGTATGATTTGTGGTGGATGTGATGCTATGTATTTGTTGTTTTGAAACTATGTTTTAGTGGTGCAAATATTCACAAAACAGATCAATTAAATTCTGCTTTGTAAATATTTATTTGCTCCAAATATTGCTTTTCCATTTTATTTAAATAGGACATAATTCCTTATGACCAGGGGCATTTTTGTTTTATTTTTAGCCTCAACAGATTTGCCTATGTTTTATTTTCTTGTCTCTGTTTGTTTTAAATTAGAAAACCCCGATGGGTTTTCTTTTCTTATCTGGCGCCTGCGAGTGGGCTTTCTCCCCCAGGCTGGCCCAACCTCCTCCTCGCACGCAGCCCCTCCCTGTAGACGGCGTCTCCTTCCTCCTCCTTCTTCCGTCAGTTTCGTCAGAGGGGAGCCGAGACAGCAAGCAACGCCGTCTCAGGGTCGTCGAGGCCGTGCGTCCCTCGCCCCTCCTCCTCCATAAATAACCCTTGGCGTCCGTGCAAGGCCTAGGGTTTCTCCCTAGCCACCGCCACTCTTTCCCCATCTACTCCTCCCTCCTCCTCGTCGGGAGCAGGTAAGTGAGCGAGCTCCTCCGCCATGGCCGTGACTTGAGAAGGTCCTCGTCGTCGCTGTTGTGCCCCTGCGTCCTCTCCAACCCTTCGGCGAGCACGCGGGACCTCCAGAGAACCCGTTCTCGGAGCTAGGAGGAGCAGATCTGCACTGCTTCCCCTTCATCGACGGCGGCTGCTTCCTCTCCGTCGATCCCCTCAGCCACGGCTTCTTCCACTCCTTCCTCTACCTCCCCTCCGGCAGGCACGACGTCCTCGTCCAGTGGGTGAGCTAGCATCTTCCTCCCTCTTCCCCGTAGCTAGATCTTGTGAGTAGGAACCGTAGCCGCGCCGTGTTCTTCTCTCTGTCGCCGGCGCCGCCACGCAACATGGAGCCATAGCAGTAGGCCTCCTCGTGGAGAGATGGGTAGTGAAATGGAATCGTGGGAGCCCCTACTCCCTTCCATCATCGAGCCGTAGTGCAATTTTATGTGTATCGCCGGCGTGGTGCTTCCCCTGTTCCGGCCACCATCGGGCAGAGGAGAGACAAGAGGGGTTACTCAATAGAGTTACCTCCTCTACTCTGTTAAGATTCGAGTGTGTAGCAGAGTGGTAGGTGGGTTTTGTTGCTACTGGTGGTCGTGGGTTCGAAACCCCTCGGCGCCACCTCTTTTTGGCGTTTATTTCAGCACAGTAGCATCAGTAGTACTTTACCCTGCTTGTCTTCCCTGTTCTGTCGAGCAAAGGAGCAGTAGCAGAGTGGTTTGCTTGTGTGTGTGACCAGCAGGTTTGGGGTTCGAATCCCCCAAGCCCTTTTATATTTTTTTGCCTATTTCCTTGTTGATTTTCTTTTGCTGGCTAGATTGATGCTGCAGCTTGCTAGGTCACCTTGTGTGGAATTTTTCTCCTCACAACCAGTAGGTGTCCCTGGTATTTTGCTAGTATGTGTAGAAATGCATGTGTAGGACTTTGAGTGCATATATGTATGTCTGAGCTACCATGTATGTGTGTGTGTATTAGCATGTGCGTATTGCACTAGGGTAGTGATGCATGTGTGTGTGTGTTACTTATGTGCATAAGTGATGAGTTCATGCACTAGTTTGTGCAAGAGTGTGAGTGTGTGTACGTGTGGATCCCCCCACAACTTTGTGGTTGTGTATGTGTTCATGTGTTGTGTGTGTGTGCATGGTGTGTGTCACACACATGACCAAGGCATGGTGTGCCTTGGTAAACACTATGTGCAAGCTTGTATGTGTAGGTGTAGGAATGCATGATGTGAGTGTAAGTAGTGTGTGTTTTAACTAGCATGTGTAGGTGCTTGTTATATGTGTGCTTGATGTATGTGTGTGTGTGGTGGTGTGCTAAGGCACATGAACATGAGGTCTACCCCTCATGTGCACCAATGGAGTGATGAGAGTGTGCAAGTGCATGTGTAGGTGATGATCTAGTGAGTAGCACGTGATATAGAAGTATTCACCCCTTTGTGATTCCATGTTTATTTTCTTCTTAACTTTGTGCCCATTTGTTCTATGCAAGTGCCTAGGTATTGTATATGCTTTTGGGGTAGAATCATCCCAGGAGTGCAATGGTGGAATCAGATTCCACTTTGGAACACTTTCTAGGAATGTCATCTTTCTGTTTTGTTCAATGTTTAGAGCTTGGTTCCATGTGATGTGATGAGCCCAAGAGGTTGATTCCTTGTGTGGCAGTAGAGGGTGAACTCCTCTACAGTATGGTGGTGTTGTTTCATGCTTAGGAGTTTATATGTTAAAGTTGTGCCTAGTCAAAGTATGCATGTGGCTGAAAATTTCAGTTTAGTGAAAATCTATGATTTTCACTAAGTCTGAGAAAGTGCTGATATTTTCTTCCCTTGTAGTTGTGCTTGTAAAAGTTCATGTGTTGGGAATGAGCCCGTGCAATCAACTGAGAAGTTGTAGCTTTTGTGTTTTTCTAGCTCTGTGTCAATTTTCATTCCATTTGGCTTCCTGTAGATATTGTTTTGGGTGCTGTCAAAATGTTTCAGAGCATAAACAACTAGTGAGAATCTGAGAATTTCACTAAGTCCGTGAAATCTGATATTTTTGTCCAAGTTAGCAGCTGTAGAACTTTCTGTGTGAAACCCCTCTGAATGATCTTTTTTCTCATGCTTGTAGTGCTATTGAATAGCTTCTCCCACATATCTTATTTGGCACATTTGGGTGGCTGTAGGTGCTTTGCATGTAGCTCTCAAACTACTATGATGCTGTTTAGGACAAAATGTATAGTTTTGATGTTTTGATGCTTGTGAATGCATAGTTGATGGTGTAGTGATATTCCTTGCACCACCCCATCCATACTTGTTTGTTTTGTGATATGGCAACGTGGGAATACCAGAAGTATGCCATTGGAGTGTGTTGTGTTGTGTTTGATCCGTAGGACTCCATTTCTTGTTTCGTTGTTTCCGGTTGATCCGTAGCTCCATTCGTAACGTTCTTTATATGTTTTTGCATTGTTTTTGCGTGATGCATCAGTTCATGTCATCCTCATGCATGTCATGATAGCTTAGAGTGCAGTTCTGTCCAGAAGTTTGTAGTTTCTTCTCATGCATGTGCTAGTGACTAGAATAGAGATGCATGTTCATTTTCATCTCATGCATCATGTGTTTGTTGCATCATGTTGTGTTGTTGTTCATTGGATGTTATTTTTGTGTTGGGTAGCACCGGGATCAGAGAGCGATTACGTGGATCCAGGAGAGTACGTGCGGGACGAACAAGAGCAGTTCCAAGCTGAGGACATCACATGCAAGATGATATGACCTTGATACCATCTCTAGATTTGTTATGCTAGATTCACGTTTCCTTAGTCATATGCTCGCTGCCTACCACTGAAATATTTGCCTCCTGATATTGCCATCAAACCCAAACACTTTTCCCCTCCTAGCAAATATTGAATGGCTAAGTAGGCTTGCTCAGATACTAATGTTAGCGTTGCTAGTTGCAGGTGCAATTGTCTCATGTGATAACATGAGTTTGATATCATTATGTTAAATCTGTTATTTAATTAATGCACCTATATATTTGGTACATGACGGGAGGCCTAGCCTTTTGCCGGGTGTTTTGTTCCGTTATTGCCGCCATAGTTTCCGGCTACCGGTGTTTGATTCCATAACTGATCGCTCCTAACATGTTCGGGGTTGTTATGGGGACCCCCTTGATAAATCGTGTAGTGTTAAGACTTGTCCGGCAGGACCCAACATTGGTTTTAATTGCTAATCACTTAATAATAATCTACATAGGGAATAGCTACCCCGAGGTATTAATCAACAACCCGGGCCAGTGCTCCTCATGAGTGTTGGTCCACCCACCTAGAAGTCAGCAATACCACCTCGGGGAAACTTGAGGCATTGGTCATTGTCCACTATGCATAGATGGTGTTGTCCTGAGACTGAGATACGCGGCTCTTATCGGGGTCGTCGACACACCGGGAGGTCCTGCTAGTCTTGTCCTACCTTAGCGATATATCTTGCGTATAGGAATCCCGGTGAAGCTTTGGTTCTCCCCATAGTTGAGGTTTTCCTCTAAGGAATCCGACGAGATCACAAGATTCGTGATAGAGGATTACTTTGCAGCCCGTGACCGTTTGTGATGGACTAGTTGGAGCACCCCTGCAGGGTTTAATCTTTCGGAAAGCCGTGCCCGCGGTTATGTGGCAACTTGGAATATTTGTTAACATCCGGTTCTAGATAACTTGAACTAATTATAGTAAAATTGTCAACCGTGTGCGTAACCGTGATTGTCCCCTTCGAAGAACACGGTGGGGTTATGTTTGACGTAGGTAGGTGTTCAGGATCACTTATTGATCAGCTAGTTTTCGCCCACTAGTATAGACCACCATCAATAACTTGTTCTACGTAAGTTAGCCACCATAAATGCTTAGGATGCTGCAACCTAAACACTGAATCTTCCTTACCTAATAACCTGACTAGTTCTGGCACCGAGGTCATAGATTGCTGAGTCCCCGTGGCTCACAGATTACTTCAACACCCCAACAGGTAGAGGTACACCCGACACAGGTGATCCCGATGGCACGCAGCTGGCGTGGCAGTATGATGAGGAGAACGACCGCGTGTACGTGAACTATCCAGAAGACTGAGGCATGGTCGTGATCGTGGGCAAGCATGCATGGTAGCATAGACTTTTCCCATGTTATGTAGTCCGTAGCGGAAGTACCTTGTCTGAATAAGTGTGTGTTGTAAACTCTAATATTATGTATGAGATGGCAAATGATTCCCTATTTGTCATTCTATTATTATGTATGTGCTATGTTATCGTGCTTGCGAAACGCTTAGATGCGCTTCTTTCCATTTTGGGGCCTCATTCCCTAAATCGGAAAGGACCGCATCTTAGTCATTACACTTGCCTTGGGGTCCAAGACCCCAAGAGTCCGCCGGCCAAGGAGGTGGAGGAGTCCACCTCCACTCCTTGTCCAACTAGGATTGGAAGGTGGAGTCCTTCCCTTCCTTCCCACCTTTTTTTCTTTTCTCTTTGATTTCTATCTCCTGCGCATAGGGCCCTTTTGGGCTGTCCCACCAGCCCACCAAGGGATGGCGCGGCACCCCTAAGGCCTATGGGCATCCCCGGGTGGGCTTGCCCCTCCCAATGAACATCCGGAACCCATTCGTCACTCCCGCTACATTCCCGGTAATGCCCGAAAACTTTCCGGTAACCAAATGAGGTCATACTATATATCAATCTTCGTCTCCGGACCATTCCGTAAACCCTCGTGACATCTGTGATCTCATCCCGGACTCCGAACAACATTCAGTAACCACACATATAACTAAACTATACTAAAACATCGCCGAACCTTAAGTGTGCAGACCCTGCGGGTTCGAGAACTATGCAGACATGCCCCGAGGTACTCCTCGGTCAATATCCAATAACGGGACCTGGATGCCCATATTGGATCCTACACATTCTCTGAATAACTTATCCGTTGAACCTCAGTGTCAAGGATTCATATAATCCCGTATGTCATTCCCTTTGTCCTTCGGTATGTTACTTGCCCGAGATTCGATCGTCGGTATCGGCATACCTATTTCAATCTCGTTACCGGCAAGTCTCTTTACTCGTTCCATAATTCAAGATCCCATGACTTACACTTAGTCACATTGCTTGCAAGGCTTGTGTGTGTTGTTGTATTACCGAGTGGGCCCCGAGATACCTCTCCATCACACGGAGTGACAAATCCCAGTCTTGATCCGTACTAACTCAACGGACACCTTCGGAGATACCTGTAGAGCACCTTTATAGTCACCCAGTTAGGTTGCGACGTTTGATTCACAAAAGGTATTCCTCCGGTGCCAGTGAGTTATATGATCTCATGGTCATAGGAACAAATACTTGACACGTAGAAAACAATAGCAATAAAATGACACGATCAATATGCTATGTTCATAGTTTGGGTCTTGTCCATCACATGATTCTCCTAATGATGTGATCCCGTTATCAAGTGACAACACTTGTCTATGGTTAGGAAACCTTGACCATCTTTGATCAACGAGCTAGTCAACTAGAGGCTTACTAGGGACAGTGTTTTGTCTATGTATCCACACATGTATTTGAGTTTCCAATCAACACAATTATAGCATGGATAATAAACGATTATCATGAACAAAGAAATATAATAATAACTAATTTATTATTGCCTCTAGGGCATATTTCCAACAAATAGATCATCACCAACACCGGTGCGCCGTCACGCTGTCGGAGAACTCATCTACTTCTCCGTCTCTCTTGCTGGATCAAGAAGGCCAAGATCTTCATCGAGCTGTACGTGTGCTGAACGCGGAGGTGCTGTCCGTTCTGTGCTAGAACGGAATGGATCGTGGGACGACGGTGATTTGAATCACGAAGCTGTACCACTACATCAACCGCGTTTTCTTAATGCTTCCCGCTTAGCAATCTACGAGGGTACGTAGATATAATCTCCTCTCGTAGATGAACATCAACATGATAGGTCTTCGTGTGCGTAGGAATTTTTTTGTTTCCCATACAACATTCCCCAAAAGTGGCATCATGAGCTAGGTTCATGCGTAGATGTAATCTCGAGTAGAACACAAAAAGGTTTTGTGGGTGTTGATGTTCGATTTGCTGCCCTCCTTAGTCTTTTCTCGATTCGACGGTATTGTTGGATTGAAGCGGCCCGAACCAACATTACTCGTACGCTTATGAGAGACCGGTTTCATCGAGTAACATGCAACTCGTTGCATAAAGATGACTGACGGGTGCGTGTTTCTTCAACTTTAGTTGAATTGGATTTGACCGAGGCGGTCCTTGGTGAGAGGTTAAATAGCAATTTGCACATCTCCGTTTTGGTTTTTTGTAAGTAAGATGCGATCATACTAGATACCCATATCAGCCACGTAAAACATGCAACACAAAATTAGAGGACGTCTAACTTGTTTTTGCAGGGTATGCTTGTGATGTGATATGGCCAAAGACATGATGTGATATATTGGATATATGAGATGATCATGTTGTAATAGTTAATATCAACTTGCACATCGATGCTACAGCAACCGACAGGAGCCATAGGGTTGTCTTTGAACTAACGTTTGTGTTTGTAGATGTGTTTACTATATTGCTAGGTTGTAGCTTTAGTAGTAATAGGATAGATAGCACGACAACCTCGATGGCAGCACGATGATGGAGATCATGGTGTGGCACCGGTGACGATGAAGATTATGCCGGGGCTTTGGTGATGGAGATCAAGAAGCACAAGATCATGGTCATATCATGTCACTTATGAATTGCATGTGATGTTAATCCTTCTATGAACCTTATGTTGCTTAGAACAACGGTAGCATTATAAGGTGATCCCTCACTAAAATGTCAAGATGAAATTGTGTTCTCCCCGACTGTGCACCGTTGCGATAGTTCGTCGTTTCGAGACACCACGTGATGATCAGGTGTGATAGACTCAACGTTCACATACAACGGGTGCAAAACAGTTGCACACGCGGAACACTCGGGTTAAACTTAACGAGCCTAGCATGTGCAGACATGGCCTCGGAACACAAGAGACCGAAAGTTCGAGCATGAATCGTATAGTTGATATGATTAGCATAGAGATGTTTACCACTGAAACTATACTCAACTCACGTGATGATCGGACTTGAGTTAGTGGATTTGGATCATGCCCCACTCAAATGACTAGAGGGATGTATTTTTTGAGTGGGAGTTCTTAAGTAATATGATTAATTGAACTAATTGTCATGAACATAGTCAAAAGGTCTTTGCGAATTATGACGTAGCTTGCGCTATAGGTCTACTGTTTTTTATATGTTCCTAGAGAAAATTTAGTTGAAAGATTATAGTAGCAACTTTGCGGACTGAGTCCGTAAGCTGAGGATTGTCCTCATTGCTGCGCAGAAGGGTTATGTCCTTAATGCACCACTCGGTGTGTTGCACATCAAGCGTCGTGTGTGGATGTTGCGAACATCTGACATACACATTTTTGATGACTACGTGATAGTTCAGTGCATAATACTTAACGACTTAGAAGCAAGGCGCCGAAGACGTTTTGAACGTCAAGGAACATAAGAGATGTTCTAAGAGATGAAATTGAGATTTCATGCTCGTGCCCTTGTTGAGAGGTATGAGACCTCCGACAAGATTCTTTGTCTACAAAGTAAAGGAGAAAAGCTCGAACGTTGAGCATGTGCTCGGATTGTCTGAATACAACAATCGCTTGAATCAAGTGGGAGTTAATCTTCCATATGAGATAGTGATGGTTCTCCAAAGTCACTGCCACCAAGCTGCTAGAGCTTAGTGATGAACTATAACATGTCAAGGATAGATACGATGATCCTTGAGCGATTCGCAATGTTTGACACCGCGAAAGTAGAAATCAAGTAGGAGCATCAATTGTCGATGGTTAGTAAAACCACTAGTTTCAAGAAGGGCAAGTGCTGGAAGGGATACTTCATGAAACGGCAAACCAGTTGCTGCTCTAATGAAGAAACCCAAGATTGAACCCAAACCCGAGACTAAGTGCTTCTGTTATGAGGGGAACGGTCAGTGAGGCGGAGCTACCGTAGATACTTGGTAGATAAGAAGGCTAGCAAAGTCGACAGAAGTATATTTGATATACATGATATTGATGTGTACTTTACTAGTACTCCTAGTAGCACGAGGGTATTAGATACCGGTTCGGTTGCTAAGTGATTAGTAACTCGAAATAAAAGCTACGGAAAAAACGGAGACTAGCTAAAGGCGAGATGACGATACATGTTGGAAGTGTTTCCAAGGTTGATGTGATCAAAACATCGCACGCTCCCTCTACCATCGGGATTGGTGTTATACCTAAATAATTGTTATTTGGTGTTTGCGTTGAGCATGAACATGATTGGATCGTGTTTATTGCAATACAATTATTCATTTAAAGAGAATAGCAGTTCTTCTATTTGCTTGAATAATTACATTCAATGGTTTATTGAATCTCGATCATAGTGTTACACATGTTCATAATATTGTCGCCAAAAGATACAAAGTAATAATGATAGTACCACTTACTTATGGCACTGCCACTTGAGTCATGTTGGTGTAAAATGCATGAAGAAGCTCCATGTTGATGGATCTTTGTACTCACTCATTTTTGAAACGTTTGAGACATGCAAACCATACATGTTGGTATAAACGCACGAAGAAACTCCATGCGGATGAATCATTTGGATTCACTTGATTTTTAATCACTTGAGACATGCAAAATCAAACCACTTGGAACAAGAAAGTAACTTGTTGGAAGTAATACATTTTTTATGTGTGTAGTCCAATGAGTGCTGAGGCACGCAGTGGATATCGTTATGTTCTTACTTTACTGACGATTTGAGTAGATACAGGAGTATTTACTTGATGAATTACAAGTCTAACATATTGAAAAGTTCAAAGTTATTTCAGAGTGAAGATCGCCGTGACAAGAGGATAAACTGTCTACGATATGATCGTGGAGATGAATATCTGAGTTGCGAGTTTTTGGTACACAGTTAAGACAATGTGGAAATTGTTTCGCAGTTCATGCCACCTAGAACACTATAGTGTGATGGTGTGTCCGGACGTCATAGCCGTGCCCTATTTGATATGGTGCATAGTATGATGTCTCTTATTGAATTACCACTATCGTTTATGGGTTATGCATTAGAGACAACCGCATTCACTTTAAATAGGGCACCACGTATTTCCGTTGAGATGACACAGTATGAACTATGGTTTGGAGAAACCTGAGCTGTCGTTTCTCGAAAGTTTGGGGCTGCGACGCTTATGTGAAAAAGTTTCAATCTGATAAGCTCGAACCCAAAGCGGATAAATGCATATTCATAGGATATCCAAAACAGCTGGATACATCTCCTATCTCAGATCCGGAAGCAAAGTGTTTGTTTCTAGAAACGGGTCCTTTCTCGAGGAAAGGTTTCTCTCGAAAGAATTGAGTGGGAGGGTGGTGGAACTTGATGAGGTTATTGAACCATCACTTCAACCAGTGTGTAGCAGGGCGCATGAAGTTGTTCATGTGGCGCCTACACCAATTGAAGTGGAAGCTGATGATAGTGATCATTAAGCTTCGAATCAAGTTACTACAAACCTCATAGGTCGACAAGGTCGCGTACTATTAGAGAGTGGTACGGTAACCGTGTCTTTGAGGTCATGTTATTGAACAACAATGAATCTACGAGCTATGGAGAAGCGATGGTGGGCCCAGATTCCGGCAAATGGCTAGAGGCCATGAAATCCGAGAGGGAATCCATGTATAAGAACAAAGTGTAGACTTTGTAAGAACTACTTGATGGTCGTAAGACTATTGAGTAAAGATGGATCTTTAAAAGGAAGACAGACGATGATGGTGAAAAGTCACCATTAAGAAAAGCTCGACTTGTCAGAAACATGTTTCTGACAAGTTCAAAGAATTGACTATGATGAGACTTCCTCAATCGTAGCGATGCTAAAAGTCTGTTGGAACTAGGTTAGTAGTTGCTGCATTATTTTTGAAATATTGCACATAGGGTGTCTAAACATTGTTTCCTCGATGATTTCCTTGAGGAAGGGTTGTATGTGATACAACAAGAAGGTTTTGTCGATCCTAAGGATACTAACAAGTATGCAAGCTCCAGCTATCCTTCTATGGACTGGTGCAACCATCTCGAAGTTGGAATATACGCTTTGTTGAGATGATCAAAGCTTTTTGGTTTATACAAGGTTTATGAGAAACTTGTATTTCGAAACAAGTGAGTGGGAGCACTATAGAATTTCTGATAAGTATATGTAGTTGACATAATGTTGATCGGAAGTAATGTAGAATTTGTGTAAAGCATAAAGGGTTGTTTGAAAGGAGTTTTTCAAAGGAAGACATGGATAGAGCTACTTGAACATTGAGCATCAAGATCTATAGAGAGAGATCAAAACGCTAAATAGAACTTTCAATGAAATGCATGCCTTGACAGGTTTTTGGAGGAGTACAAAATAGATCAGCAAAGAAGGAGTTCTTGATTGTGTTGTAAGGTGTGAATTTGAGTAAGACTCAAAACACGACCACGGCTGAAGAAAGAAAAAGAACAAGGGTCGTCCCCTATGCCTTAGCCATAGACTCTAAAGTATGCCATGTTGTGTACCGCACCTGATGTGTGCCTTACCACAAGTCTGTTAAGAAATACAAAGAGTGATCCAGGATTGAATCATGAAACAACGGTCAAACTTATCCTTAGTAACTAATGGACCAAGGATTGTTTTTTCTCGATTATGGAGGTGGTTAAAGAGTTCGTCGTAAAGGGTTACGTCGATGCAAGCTTTGACACTAATCCGAATAACTCTGAGTAGTAAAACGAATTCGTATAGTAGAGTAGATATTTGGAATATTTCCGAATAGCACGTAGTAGCAACATCTATAAGATGACATAAAGATTTGTAAAGCTCACACGGAACTGAAAGGTTCAGAACCGTTGACTAAAACCTCTCTCACAATCAAGATGTGATCAAACCCGAGAACTGTATGGGTGTTGGATTCGTGAAAATCACATAGTGATGTGAACTAGATTATTGACTCTAGTGCAAGTGGGAGACTGTTGGAAATATACCCTAGAGGCAATAATAAATTAGTTATTATTATATTTCTTTGTTCCTGATAATCGTTTATTATCCATGCTATAATTGTATTGATTGGAAACACAAATGCATGTGTGGATACATAGACAAAACACTGTCCCTAGTAAGCCTCTAGTTGACTAGCTCGTCGATCAAAGATGGTCAACGTTTCCTGGCCATAGACAAGTGTTGTCACTTGATAACGGGATCACATCATTATGAGAATCATGTGATGGACAAGACCCAAATTATAAACGTAGCATGTGATCGTGTCATTTTGTTGCTATTGTTTTCTACATGTCAAGTATTCATTCCTATGACCATGAGATCATGTAACTCACTGACACCGGAGGAATCCCTTGTGTGTATCAAACGTCACAACGTTACTGGGTGACTATAAAGGTGCTCTACAGGTACCTTCCAAGGTGTCTGTTGAGTTAGCATGGATCAAGACTGGGATTTGTCACTCCGTGTGACGGAGAGTATCTCGGGGCCCACTCGATAATACAACATCACATATAAGCCTTGCAAGTAATGTGACTCAAGTGTGAGTCACGGGATCTTGTATTACATAACGAGTAAAGAGACTTGACTGTAACGAGATTGAAATAGGTATAGGGATACCGATGATCAAATCTCGGGCAATTAACATACCAAAGGACAAAGGGAATGTTATACGGGATTATATGAATCCTTGGCACAGAGGTTCAACCGATAATATCTTCGTAGAATATTTAGGATCCAATATGGACATCCAGGTCCCCCTATTGGATATTGATCGAGAAGTGTCTTGGGTCATGTCTACATAGTTCTCGAACCCGCAGGGTCTGCACACTTAAGGTTCAATGATGTTTTAGTATAGTTGAGTTACATGTGTTGGTGACCGAAGGTTGTTAGGAGTCCCGGATGATATCACGAACGTTACGAGGGTTTCCGGAATGGTCCGGAAATGAAGATTTATATATAGGAAGTTGGTGTTTAGGTTCCGGAAAGTTTTCGGGCAATGCCGACAATGTACCAGGAGTGACGAATGGGTTCCGGGGGCCCACTGGGTGGGCCCACCACGCCCCAAGGAGTCCAGGTGGGTTTATTGGATGCACAATAAGGTATAATGGGGTGACAGAGTCATCCAAGGAAGGCTCATGAGGAAAAAGTGGAAAATCCAAAAGAGGTGGGAAAATAAGGAAGGAGTCCTAATCCAAGTGGGATTGGAGAAGGACTCCTCCCTTCCCTCTTCGGCCGACCCAAGGAGGGCCTCTTTGGCCGGCGCCCTAAGGGCTTGCCCCACCCCTTGACTCCTCCTATATATACTTGAGGTTTAGGGCTGTTTGAGAGACAACTTTGCCATGTGCAACTCAAACCTACACCTCGTAGTTCTTCCTCTAGATTAGATTTATACGGAGCTCGGGCGGAGCCCTGCGGGAATAGATCATCACCAACACCGGCGCGCCGTCACGATGCCGGAGAACTTATCTACTTCTCCGTCTCTCTTGGTGGATCAAGAAGGCTGAGATCGTCATCGAGCTGTACGTGTGCTGAACGCGGAGGTGTCGTCCATTTGGCGCTAGATCGGAACGGATCGTGGGACGGACCGGGGGACGATGGTGATTTGAATCACGAAGTTGTACCACTACATCAACCGCATTTTCTTAATGCTTCCCGCTTAGTGATCTACAAGGGTACGTAGATATAATATCCTCTTGTAGATGAACATCACCATGATAGGTCTTCGTGTGCGTAGGAAAAATTTTGTTTCCCATGCAACGCTCCCCAACAGCGGGCGGGGGTTGGCTGGTGGCCGGGTTGGGCGTTGGAAGTTGGTTGCCGGGACGAGCAACGTGAGGTGGTTGCCAGGGCAGGCGATGTGAGGTGGTTGCGGGGGCACGCGAGGTTGGGTGGTGGCCGGTATGGGCGACAGGATGTGTTGCCGGGTGGGCGGGTTCGGTGGTTGCGAGGGGCGGGCGCCGTTTCATATTGGTCGGGGCAGCACGTGTAGAAGGTGAAGGGAGGTGGGCATTTGGACCTCGGCTCGGGGGCGTGGAGGAAGGTGGGAGTAGATCACGGGAAATGGGTGGATGGGAATGAGGGAGGTGGGAGTGGTGGGGGTCGTTCAGTTCGTTCTGGTGTTTTTACGTTGTTTTTTTGTTTGATTCTAGCGGTACAAAACTGTTACAAAAATAAGGTTTAGTGTGAGTCGAATAAGGGAGTCTTAAGGGGTGTTAGCAGAATATATATATATATGTATATGTGTGTGTGTGTGTGTCTATATATATATATATATATATATATATATATATATATATATATATATATATATATATATATAGGGTTGCGCTATTCGTCACCCTATGTGAGGAATAGTTATTCTTCACCCTCCCTATTTTAATATCAATGCATCGTAATTTTACGTTCCATAAATATTTTCTTATTTTATACGTAAAAAGAGACCGTAAAAAAATAAAATCAACGTAAAAATATTTTATGTTACAAAAATTATAAACATACAAAACTAGTGCAAAAAATACAATAAATTCATTTTTTCTAGTCGTGTGACCTATATTTTTGTTTTATTTGTCAAATTTTACATAGTGATTCAATATAAATGTAATCATTAATATTACAAATGTAATTTATTTGTAAATTGATTGTAATATTATCTCGGGTGAAGAATAAACTATTCTAAACCTACTAATTGTAAGTTATTCTTCACCCAGGTAATCTTACGACCGTTTCATAAGTAAATTATATTTGGAATACCAATAATTACATTAATATTGATTCATTACGTAAAATTTGATGTAAAAAATTAAAAGTATAGGTCAGAAGACCAGAAAAATCACATTTGATGTATATTTTACACTATATTATTATGTTTGTAATTTTACGTGAGATAAAATATATTTTATGGTGCCTATATATTTTTTCTTACGGTCACTTTTTACGTATGAAATAAGAAAAAATTGAAACATAAAATTACGACGCATTGAAATGAAAAATAACTATTTTTCACCCAGGGTGACGAAGAGTCAATCCCTATATATATACATATACATATACATATACATACATATATATATATACATACATATACACAGAAAAGCAAAGATATAAAGTTACGCTGCAGCGACTGCAATCTGTGCTGCACGTTATATGTTGGGATACGCACATGTGTGTGTGCATGTGAGAGAGAGAGAACCTTATCTACAAGATAGTGCGAATCTCGATGCAAACAAACGGTTCAAATAACAACCACCCCAGCTAGTGTTGATAGCAAATCCATGTCCTATATGTAAATATATATACACAACCCATCTATTCTGCTAATATTAGCAGAATAGTTATTCTACTAACACTTCCCAACTGCACGCTCAATGATAGTGCACTGCATCTCTTTCAAAACAAGCAGTCCAATGTCACCTGAAAAAATTGCACACGCTTTTTCGACACCGTTTTGCCTCCAGTTTTGTAACCTTTTGACCGAATAAGGCGTATTATATACTGTTGGATTGCTACGGAAAATCCCCAACTCCATCATGTTGAACAAGTTACGCGATTCCTCGCGGTTTGAGAGCAGTTTCAAAAATAGTGGGCGCATGACGGGCTGCAGCGAGCGTATTTTCTTGATTTTTCTAAACTGCTAGTGGGAATAAAGCAAACAATATGGTGTTGGAAAGATATCATTGATCCTCATCTTTTTTATGTAGATTACTCTCTCTAATTCCTTACGGTTTGAGAGTAATTTCAAATTTACTAGAAAACATAATTCTGTTTTTTGTTTTTTGGAGCTATTTTCGCTGCAGTTTTTAACCGTTCTGATACGGCACAGAAAATCCGTGGAATATGCGCAAATTTCATATGTTGACCATTTGTTGAGATTCCTTATGGTTTTTAAATGAATTTTGAAAATGGTGCCGCTACCTACGAGTTGCACCGAGCGTATTTTCAGAATTGGAGCGAAGCAAATGATACGGCTTTGGATAGGTATCGATGAGGCGCAACTTTTTCATGTAGAACACCCTCCCTAGTTCATTACGGTTTAAGAGCAGCTTTGAAATTACCGAAATGGAGACACTCTCTTTTTGCGACAGCAAAATTTACGTGTGAACAACATGTGACAGAAGAACGCACCTCTTTAGATGGAAAACCGCACTGCATCATAGGGGCAAGCGAACTCCATGGTTTTTCTGTCCAACATGAATTTTCTAAGATAATAAAGTGGACCGCACTTCATGTAAGGTGTGAGTGAACCGCAACACTATTGAAAAGTGAACTCCATTACTTTTTGTCGTGTTCGTAACAATTTTTTGCACTGCATATATTTTTTTGGTTAATGAAATATGCACTGCAGGTACCAAGCAAGTGGATTGCATTTTTTGTTCGCACAATACACATTACACACAAGCATTCGTCCGCATCCACATCCACATCCATTTTTAGTCTCATTTCCTGTGTGCATTTTCTAAAACAATAAAATGAAATTGTTGTAAAGGATTAGATATGCTCTCTTTAGCTTTGTTAGTGAGTACACTACACTCTCACTTCCTCCCTGAATTTTCTCAAACAACAAAATGAACTTTTAAAGGATCAGATAGGCTCTCTTCTCCTTTGTTAGTGAGTGCACTACACTCTATGACCAATCGCCGTGCAGTTGGGAGAATCTGAGCTGCACTTGTGCTACAAGGGAGCTGCTGGAGGAACAATCTCCGACGATTGGTCAGGGCAGTGGTCATGCTGGACGTCAGCACGAGGCCACCAAAGTCCACGATGACACGAGCTCTCTTCTCGTCCCTTCAGATGATGCGGTCGTCTGCAAGCCCCTGCATAAAGGACTGGAGGCGATCTACCAACATTGTGCAACACGTAGATGAGGGGTCTAGGAAGGGGGAAGGGAAGCTGCAGCTCTACAAAAATAACAAAACGGAATCATAACAAAACAACGTCATATTGGAGTGCATTTGAGTCTTACTGTTCGCAGGCAAGGCAACAAATATAAGAAAACTAAAACAAGAAACTTCAGAAGCATATGAACTGCAACACAACATCATGACCCTTGATTCTTATAACGGCAAGGTCAACGACCCACAAAAAAGCCAATGGAGCTGCTCACTAGCCATCAAGGTGGAGCACAGAGAGGAATATGTGAGATGAATGTTGTGTTCGTTAGGATGGACGACCAACACACTGGCTTGGGAGCTCCAGCCAACATGGATCTCGTCAGGACTAGCCACTAGGAGAGGAGGAAGTGGGGCACCAACAGGGGAGAATGCTGACCGCCATGAATGGAAGGGGCCCTGCCGTCCTCCTCTCGTCATCTTGAAGGAATGGATGCGGTCATCTCGTCATTGGTTGTGGGCTGCAGTCTAGTCCCAGCCACACTGCTGCTCGTGGTTGTCGTGGGGGAGGATGATCCCGGGGGGTGTGGAGACCCGTGGCGATGTTGCCCGCGGCGACCGGATCCATTGCTGGCCGCCTCGCTAGCTCCCCGAGCACTCCCCATAGAGAAGAACAGAGCTGCAAACAAGTATTACTGGGCTGGCCATGGAGCTCGAGGGTATCCTCGTCAACGCCGGAGAGCCATGTGGTCATCGGAAGAGCGCCACAACCGACGATGGTCAGATCTATTCCCGGTGTGCGGAGGAGCTCCATCAGCTGGAGAACCAGCCGACAGATGCGACATTGTCAAGCACTGACTACCTCTGATGAACTAGAACAAGCACGACAAGGCGATCGGTGGGAATTCAGAGGAAAACAGGGGAATTTAGAGCTCTCATATAACGATAATTGAAAAGTACCTCGCCTCCAGCGGCTAGGGTTCAACCCTGATTACAATAAGCATAAAGTGGCACCAAGAGGGGATTACATGGCTTTATAGCGAAAGGGGAAAGAGGGACGCGGCCGCCAGCGATGAGAGGGACGTGCGGCCATCGTTCCACGGGCTTTGTCGGAATAACACAGTGACTTCTTCCGCAAGCAATCGTTGGATGCGCATCGAGTGGCTGAGGAGGCTTCTGATAGTATCTAAAGTGTAGAGGCAATAACTGAACTTAACTGAACTTACTCTGCAGCCTGACAATACCCCCCCCCCAATGAGACATAGCTTGTCCTCAAGCTTGGAATGCAGGAAAAACTTTTTGTATAAAGGCTACATCTTCCCAAGTAGCTTCTTCAATCGGCATGTTGATCCACTTAACTAGCCAATACACAACTAGAATGCTTATGTCACCCTGTCGACGAGGGACAAGCTTCCTCTCAAGTACAGCCTCTGGCTCCCTTTTAATTGTTCCATTAGCATGAACAAGTAGTGGGAGTTGTGGGGATGGCATCACATGCTGGCCAGGATGGCATCACATGCTGGCCAATGTGTTTCTTGAGCTGGCTCACATGGAAAATATGATGCAACTGACAACCTTCTGGCAACAACAACTTATAAGCATGCTTGCCCACCTTCTCTAGCACTCTAAAAGGACCATAATATTTTGAATGCAACTTGAGATGCTTATGGAGGCTGAGTGATGTATGTCTGTAAGGTTGCAACTTTAGGTACACCATGTCCCCAACCAAGAATTCTCTCTCCTGTCTCTTTTGATCAGCATAGAGCTTCATTCTGGCTTGTGCCTTACTAAGATTATGCTTGATTACTTCCATAGCCAATTCCCTGTTCTGCATCAGGTTCTCACTATCTTCCCAAATAGAATCTAGCAAAGCTGATTCAGCTACCAATGGTGGAGGAAAACCATATAGAGCTTGGAATGGTGTCATCTTCAATGATGTGTGGAAGAATGTATTGTACCACCACTCTGCCAGGGCCAACCACCCATGCCATTTCCTAGGTTGCTGAAAACACATACATCTCAAGTAATTTTCCAAGCACTCATTCACTCTCTCTGTTTGACCATCAGTCTGTGGGTGGTAGCTGGTGCTCATATGCAGATTAACTTTCATGGACTTGAACAGTTGCTACCACAAGTGACTGGTAAAGATCCTATCCCTGTCTGTTACAATCACCACAGGCATGCCATGTAACCTGAACACATTGTCAGAAAAGGCTCTAGCTACAGACTGGACTGATATGGGATGTTTCATGGCTATAAAGTGTGCATATTTAGTAAACCTGTCCACCACAACTAGGATAAGATCTTTGTTGTCTGAAACAGGTAGCCCCTCTACAAAATCCATGCTCATGTGTGCCCAAGCAAAATTAGGAACATGCAGGGGTTCTAGCAATCTTGGATATGGGGTATGCTCTGCTTTGTTGATTTGGCACACTGGACAATTTTTCACAAAAACAATGATGTCCTGTTTCAACCCAGACCAGTGAAATACCACCTTAACTCTCTGGTAAGTGGCTCTTTCTCCAGAATGTCCTCCAAGCTCTGAGTTGTGAAACACTTTCATAATTTCTTGTCTGAGTTTAGTGTTTCTTCCCACCACAATCTTGCTCTTGTATCTGAGTATGCCATTTCTGAATGTATATGCACTGTTACCATCTTTAGCAGCTACAGATGCAGTAATGAGCTCTTTAATCTTGCCATCATTTTTATAGCTTTTAACCACTTCCTTGACCCATGTAGGTGTAGTAGCTATTGCTACCAGAGCTGAAATCCTATGCTTTACCCTGGATAATGCATCAGCAGCTTTGTTTTCTTTCCCTTTTCTGTATTCCACTGTAAAGTTGTACCCTAGTAGCTTCAGCAACAGTTTATGCTGGATTCCTTTAGTGATTTTCTGTTCCTGGATGAACTTGAGACTTTCCTGATCTGTCCTGATGATCAGTGCAGTTGCAGCAAAATAGTGCTTCCATTTCTTAACTGCTTCTATGATTGCCAGTGCTTGTTTGTCATAAGTGGACATAGCTGCCGCTTTAGGACCAATTGCCTTACTGAAAAATGAGAGAGGTCTTCCATCCTGCATCAATACAGCTCCTAAGCCATATACACTAGCATCAGCCTCCAGGACAAATGGCTTAGTTAAATCAGGTAAGGACACTACAGGAGTGTGAGTAAGCTTCTGTTTGAGTGCCTCAAATGCCCTGGTTTGGTCTTCCTTCCAGTCAAATGCATTCTTCTTCAAACAGTCAAATAAGGGTCTGCAGATAATTCCATACCCCTGAATAAACCTCCTATAATACCCACATAAGCCTGAGAAACTTCTTAGCTCATTTATGTTAGCAGGTACTGGCCACTCTTGAACAACTTTGATCTTGCATGGATCTGTGGATACACCCTCCTCATTGATGATGTGGCCTAGGTACTCCACTTCCTTTTGACCAAATGAGCATTTCTCCAGTTTAGCATATAACTTGTTCTCCTGCAGAATGTCAAATACTTGCTTCAAATGCTGCTTGTGTTCCTCCGATGAGATACTAAACACCGGGATGTCATCAAAGAACACCACAACAAATTTCAGCAACCCAAACAACAAGTTCATTAATGCTTGGAATGATGGTGGACCATTTGTTAGTCCAAAGGACATCACCAAGTACTGAAACAGTCCCATGTGAGTGGAGAATGCAGTTTTTGCTATGTCTTCCTCAGCCATCCTGATTTGATGGTAGCCATTCCTTAAATCAATTTTGGATAAATATTTTGCTCCTTTTAACTGATCCAACAGATCCTCAATCACAGGAATTGGATACTTGTTTTTGACTGTAATAGCATTAAGTTTCCTATAATTAGTGCAAAGTCTCCATGAACCATCTTTCTTTTTCACAAGCAGAACTGGAGAAGAAAAGGGGCTTGTGCTGGGTCTTATTAATCCCTTTTTCAGTAAGTCCAGTATAATCTTCTCTAGTATTTCCTTTTGGTGATGTGGCACCCTGTATGGCCTCTGGTTTACTATCTTTGCTCCCTCCATGAGTGGTATCTTATGATCACAAGATCTGCTAGGAGGTAGTCCACTCGGTTCCTGAAACAGTTGTTCATATTGCTGCAGCAGTGGTTGCAAGTCATCAGGTATCACAGTAGCTGCTAACTCATACCCCTCTCCACACAAAGGAAATAGGAAGAAACCAGACACTGCTTGATCCATGAGCTTGTTGGAACTATCATGGCTTTCAGTTAATCTTTCCAAGGGAATAGTTTCATCTACAAAAGTTATGACTTGCCCATGTGTGTCTGAAATTTTTAATTCCATCTTCACAAAGTCCATTTGCACTAGGCTGCATTTGTTTAGCCATTCCACTCCTAGGATCATGTCATCACCTGTTAATTTGAGAACTCTGAAGCTGTCACAGAAGCTTTTCCCCTGAATTTCATAAGGGCAGTTTTTTTACAGTGAATTCATTCCACATCACTTCACCACTGGCCACTACCACCTTTACCTTGGAGTTAGCAACTGGTGCTACAGGCATACTGGCTGCCATGTCAGGTGATACAAATGTAGCAGTGCTTCCACTGTCTACTATGGCAGTTGCTAGTTTCTCTCCAATCTTAACTGACAAGATGAAAGTGTTTTTGGCAGATCTCAGACCATGGGCAGCATGCATAGAAACTTGCAATACAGTTTCTGGTGGTAAGTCTTGTGCTTCCAAGTCAGGATCCTCAAAATCAGTGACATATATTACATCCGAGTTACTCTCCTCTTGAGATAGTAATGCTTGTATATGTGCTTTCTGGCTCATTTTGCACACCTGCCTGTGTCCTGGAACCCAAGGTTCCCTGCACTTATAGCAGACCTGATTCTGCTTTGCTTGCTGAATTACTGTGCTCTTTGGTATATGCACTGTCCCACCCTGACCACTTGAAATATCAAAGTTTACCTGTATTTTTGCTTGATGGAAATATGGTTTTGTTTGCACCACTACAACAGGTTGTTGAGCCTTTTCCATTCTTCTTGCATACCACACAGCAGTCTGTAGATCTTTTGGTTTGAAACACTCCACATGGCTCTTGATGTAAGGGTTTAAACCAGCAACAAAACTTGTCACATAATAATCATTAGGAATTCTAGGATTTTCCCTTCTCATAATGTTCATCAGCTGCTCAAACTTCTCAACATAATCAGCTATAGTTGTCACTTGGTGGATAGCATGAAAGGATGTAACAATGTCACACACAGATTGCACTGAAAATCTCTCAGACAATAAAGAACAGAACTTATGCCAAGCTATGTTTCCTGGTGCAAAGCGAGTGCCTCTCCACCACTGCGCAGTAGCTCCTTTCAAATAAGATATGGCTAGCTCAGTCCTATGCTCAATAGGTGTTCTAGCAGCAGCAAAATACTGCTCCAAGTTCTGTATCCAGGATTCAGGGTCTTCTCCTTCAAATTCCACCATGTTCAACTTGACAGGTTTAACAGTTAAAGGGGTTCTTCTATCGTCCACTGGTGTACTTACTCTCCTCCTATACTGATTGTCATACCCCTCTATCTCCTGCAGATCTTCACCTTGGACCATATTGCAAGCCAGAGCAGTTTGTCCCATCCCCTCTGCTTTGTTATTTCCAAAGTTTGGGTGCCCATAAGGCTGCTTCAGAGTTCCATCCAGGTTTAGCTCTCTGCCAGCTTGATCTCTTAACACTGTTGTATCAACTGCTCCCAAGGTAGGCTTTTCAAGCATGGTAACATAAGGTGGAGTGCTTGCCACCAGCTGCTTTGGACGCCCCTGGTGCTGCTTGAGGTGATCCCATAGGTTGAGTTTTGTGCACACCATCACCTTGTACTGAAGCATGATCAGCTTCTTCTCCTTTTCCTAGATCTGGGTCCAGCAGTAGTTTCCTAAAATTGTCCTGTATCTTATCAAAGTTCTTTTGCATAGTAATAAAGTTCTTGTTGACTGTAGCCTGGAACTGCTGAAATTCTCTACGATCCTCACTCTTTCCTGCCGCAAGGATTTTAGATCCAACTCCAAAGATTCCAACTTCAAGTCGGCTGTTGTTGCAGACTCTGCTCCTGCCATGCTTGCTATGTCTACGAATTCTTAGGGAGGGAAAAGGGAGGGATTTTTACCTTCTAGGTCGCTTCTCTGATCGATCAGATCCTCACACCTGGGGTTTTACTACTGCAGCAGGATGCTCCAGCAACCAGGGAAGGTCCAATTGCATCCAGATCTTGCTACCACGGCCTCCCCCATGAACTCCTCGTGGATCTGCGTCTCTCTTCTTCTCTTGCTGCCCGAAGCCAAGGAAAGACTGGGGCCTCTGATACCAATTGTCAAGCACTGACTACCTGTGATGAACTAGAACAAGCACGACAAGGCGATCGGTGGGAATTCAGAGGAAAACACAGGGAATTTAGAGCTCTCATATAACGAAAATGGAAAAGTAGCTCGCCTCCGGCGGCTAGGCTTCAACCCTGATTACAATAAGCATAAAGTGGCACCAAGAGGGGATTATATGGCTTTATAGCAAAAGGGGAAAGAGGGACGCACACGGCCAGCGACGAGAGGGACGCGCGACCATTGTTCCAGGGGCTTTATCGGAATAACACAGTGACTTCTTCCGCAGGCAACCGTTGGATGCACATCGAGTGGCCGAGGAGGCTTCTGACAGTATCCACAGTGTAGAGGCGATAACTGAACTTAACTGAACTTAACTGAACTTACTCTGCAGCCTGACAGTATCACACGCGCCATCGGCTGTGGGTGGGTAGGCAGCACGGATCCGAGGAAGTGGAGGCGCGGTGATGCAGATCCGGGCCAGTGGAGCCACTACGGCGTGGATCTGGGTGAGTGGTGGTGCAGCAGCGCTCCATTCATGGAGGTGCTCTAGGGCGGGGAGGGCACGCTGGTGTAGGTGGGGTGGTTGGCAGAGCACCGGCGACGGTAGCTAGTTAGCCCGGGGGGTACAGCGTGATACGCGCGGCGGTGGGTCGGTGGATTGCGGGGTGAAGCTTGGGGAAGAAGGTGGAGGGGAATGGGCGAGGAGTGGGGGAGGTGGGGCGTGGTAGGAAGATGGAGGGGGACGGGGGATGAGTGGGGGAGGTGGGTCGGTGGGGTGTTTTCTTTCTGTGTGTGCGGTAGCGTGTTTTTTCTTTTGTGCGTGCAATTTGATCGTTAATTTGTAGCTATGGGACGGGTGGGTGGGAATGTGTTAGTAGAATAAGAAAAGTGTTACGAGAATAAGGTCTTAAGGGGTGTTAACAGAATAGACCCATCCTATATATATATATATATATATATATATATATATATATATATATATAAGAAGAAAAGTTTACACAGCAGAGGTTTACATAGGGTTTTGTATAGCTCGCTGGATGTTCCTTAAGGCCCTGCTGCACGTCTTCACTCTTCAGGACATATTCCTTGAAAGGGGAGAATGTCTTGAGAAGCCGCCGATGTATGGGTTTGCTTCACACAGAAATCGGTCCTTAACGGTACCTATATGTGTCCGAAGACTATACTCGCCATAGTTTGGTTTACCCGAACACTAGGCTTTATATTATTAATCCCCATAGTTGCCCATGGTATCTTAAGCGCAAAGGTGTGCCTTCGAGGTATGCAGTTTGCTGGAGGCGAGGCGCTGCTTGGAGAGCGTATCCCTATTTAGCCGGAGTGATATGTATCTGTGGCGGGGCGCGAGCTCGTTTATGCTCACTGGCGGTTAGCTTTGACTTGAGAGGCACATCTGTGGATTATACTTCGGTTGCCAAAGCCGCAGTGTGTTCCTCAGTTCGAAGGGATCACTCGGTGTTACCATTGACTGTGATCACACCCTTAGGTCCTGGCATCTTCAACTTGAGGTATGCATAATGAGGGACGACATTAAAGCAAGTGAACGTTGTATAGCCGAGGAGTGCATGGTACCCGCTGCGGAAGGGGACAATGTCAAAGATCAAATCTTCGCTGCGAAAGTTGTCGGGTGAACCGAGCACAACTTCTAGAGTTATCGTACCCGAACAACAAGCCTCAACGCCAGAAATTACTCCTTTAAATGTGGTTTTGATCGGTTTTATTCTAGATGGATCAATGCCCATTTTTCACATTGTATCCTCATAAATTAGATTAAGATTGCTGCCTCCATCCATGAGGACTCTTGTGAGGTGATATCCATCAATGATGGGGTCAAGTACCAAGGCCGATGATCCCTCGTTCCGAATATTGTTGTGGTGATTCATGCGGTCATGAGTGATTGGACATGCCGACCATGGGTTCTAGGCTAGTGGCTCTACAGCGTATATGTCCCGAAGTGCCCGCTTCCTCTCATTTTTTGGTGAGTGAGTGACATAGATCATGTTCACGGTTTTTACTTCAGGGGAAAACTATTTTTGGCCCCCATCGTTCGGTGGACTAGGTTCTTCGTCGTCCTCACTACAAGGACTCTTGGCTTGGTCTTTGACCATGCTCTTGCTCGCCGTGTTGATCACCCAACAGTTACGGTTGGTGTGAGTAGAAGGATTGTTTTGAGTGTCGTGTATCTAAGAGGGCCTCTTGAGTATTTTGTCCAGCGTGGTCGGGCTGTCCCGATTTCCTTTGAAAGGATTCTTTTTAGGTCTCTGCTTGGAGTTGCTGAATCCAACATTGACTGCTATTTTAACGGCTTCATGACTACCATGTAGACGCTGGTTCTTGTTGCGTCGTGATTTTCTGTTACTGTCCCGGACTATGGAAGTGCCGGGGTTTGAAGGAGGGTTTTTTCGACGGGCTAGCCAAGTATCCTCACTCACGCAATGACGGGTCATGGGAGAGGTATGGGTGGACATTGTCCTTGGCCTTTCTTGTCCAAGCGTCCGGGCTAGGCATTCGTCTCGTATGTTGTTCCGGAAGGAAGCTAGTGCCTCAGTGTCCGACCAATCAACAATCAGATTTTTCTTGGTGAGGAATTTGTTCAAGAATTGCTGAGATGACTCATCGGGTTGCTCGATGATGTGGCCCAAGTCATTGGACGTAGGTGGCCAGACATAAGTGCCCTGAAAGTTGTCTCGAAAGGCATCTTTGATATCCTCTCAACCCTCGATGGAGTTTCCTGGGAGGCTGTTCAACCTGTGCCTAGCTGGCCCTTTGAGATTTAGTGGTATGTATTTGATGGCATGGAGGTCATCTCTGCGAGACATGTGAATGTGGAGAAGGAATTCTTGAGTCCATACAGTCGGGTGTGTTACCCGTCGTACTACTCGATATTTACGGGTTTAACCCTTTAGGGAACTGATGCCGCATGACCTCATCCGTGAAGCACATTGGGTGGGCAGTGCCCCTTATCCAAGCTATGTCATGCTGGAGATCAAACAAGATCCTACCACACTACTGATCCCGAACTCCATCATTCTGATTAGACCGAGCTTTGTACCCGTCTTGTCTCACGGGAGTGTGATTCCTAGATTCGTAAATAGATCTAGTTTGTCATGCTCTAGACTTAATGTTCTGTCGCAGATCAATTGGGTCTCCGGGTTGAGTCAGTTGCTTTCTCCTCTCCCATCCTTGAGGAGGGCGGTATGGTTGATCGTCTTGTGTGAATTTGTGTGGTGGGGGCTCCAAGGCCACATCTTCGAATTCTGGCAATAAGCGGTGACACGGGTAGCTTTTAGTTTGTCCGTGTCGTTCCTGTCCGTACCCTTTTTTGGGGGCCACGACTTTTGTCCATCTCTTAGTGATGGAGTCATGTTCGGCTTTGAGCTGCCTTTGTTTTAGCTTAAGACCCCGAGCAGTGGCTATGATTTGCCGCATGAATACTTCTTAATCCAGTGGGTCTTCGGGGATGATGAAATTCTCATCTCCCACGCTGTCCTCCTATTCGATCGGAGGGATGTAGTTGTTATCTTCGGAATAGCCGAGATCATGAGGCTTGTCTATATCCATGTAACCTCGTAGGTCGAGGTCGTATTCAGGGTGTGCAGGTTTTCGGGATTCGGCGAGATTTTCCGTATCTTCAGGGTTGAGGTTATCTTGGGTTCACGCATTGCTCTCCTTGCCCTTACGAGCTTTAGGCTTTTTGCACTAGCGATGGTGCTTGACGGGTTTGTCACCATTGTCTTTCACCACGATGTTATCACCCCTTTTCCCCGTGGCGCCCTCGTCCTTAGGGGTGTCCACCATGTAGATGCCGTACGTGGAGGTGGCATTCCATCGTCCCGTTACGGGAGGACTAGGTGGTCTCATAGGCATGTCCATATCTTCGGTTTCCTTTGAGGAGAGGTCTAACAGATAGGTTCGATCTTCCATAGTGGCGATGAAGTCTGTGGTGTGTGGGGAATAAAGTTCCCCACACCTAGTCTCACAGCCGGAAGGATCGTGGATCGGGATAGATCCTTTCAAACCGTCAGTGGTTTCGGTTTCGGTCATCGTCTCGTTTGACCATGAGAGATTTACCAGACTAGTCCTGAGAGATCTGGCGGAGTTGAACTCCGGTGCTTCAGCATAGGGAGTGTGTTCAGTCGAGGGTTACCCTTGGGCCTCTGAACACCATGGTCATATCCTCGCTCAAGGGCGGGTCACGAGTAGAATCTATCCCCATCCCTAGATCAGGGAGAAGACCCAAAGTTAAGGCATCAAAGTTTTCGAGCTCTTCGGCCAATGCCGAGACCTCAGAGAGGATCAAATCGCCTTGGGCATCAACGACGTATTACAAATTGCCGAACTTGAATCCCTGGCCCGGGGTGAACGCGTTGATCTAGTGATGAACCGCCTTGATGCGCGGGGTGGAACTGCTGAAAGTAGGGGATTGGTCGGGGATGAAGATATCCCCGACCTTGATGCTTTCGCTCGTCACCAAGCGAGGCATCGATCCTTTTGGCGATCCTGTGGCGGATCTCTCAATTAAAGCACCAATGTCTGTCTCAAAACCGTCTGATCTCGAGGAGGGGGTCCGATCCATGGATCTCGGTTCGATGGGTGACAAGGGACGAAGGAGACGATGTTTTACCCAGGTTCGGGCCCTCTTGATGGAGGTAAAACCGTACGTTCTTCTCTTGTTGTTATTGATGAAGTAGTAAAGAGTAAAATGTTTGATCTACCTCGAGATCGACTGTTGTGGTCTAAAACCCTAATCGGAATGAGCTTAATGTGTCCTATGAACTATGGCCCCCTGGTTTATATAGATACCACGGGTGCTAGGGTTACACAAAGTTAGTTACAATAAGGAAGGAATATGTCGATTACTACAATGCCTGGGATTGTATGCCAAGTGTTCGAAAGAGTCCACCTTGATTCTAATACCTCCAATGATAATTTCACACGCCTAGGAGTCCGGCCCATGAGAACAGATAGATGGCCCGAGGACCCCTTAGTCCCGGACTACCTCTATCGCTTTACCCTGTTACACAGAGAACAATATTATAATTCTTGGGAGATGTTCCAACCATCATGTCCGCTTGAGATTCAGATCTGGTTGGTGACATGATGCTTCGGACTCAACACATCTGAAAAGAAGTTTGCAACACAAATCCATGAGACAACGTTGCGAAATTCTTGGAAAGTGAACTATGGAACCAACTCCAAAACATGAGCTGGATTGCGAGAAACACGTGAACACACTATCCAAGACAATGTGGTCATGTGGATATCCAACAACAAAGCACTACCAAGTTCTCATTTGGAACCACCATTAGTAGATAACGAAGTCCTTGTATATGCCTGGGTTAGATCTTAAGAAGGAACATCTATACCTTGGTCAATTAGTGGCTTGGTGTGCTAGGAATTTCATATAGATTGGAGATGATCAGTCTATCAAACCATAGAATACTTCGCATGTGCATGACTAACTAAAGATGATTCCAGAGGAAGCAAGACAACTTTTGTCAAATTCACGGCGGCAGCTTGCATCAAATGCACATGAATTTAGATGAAGTCACTTTTTACAGCAACATATACTTACTGTACAAGACACGATGATAATGCCTACAAGAGTTTCCAACACTAACATTAATGTTCAACATAGTCATGGATAAGATAAAGATGTTGTCGATGGGCTCAACAATAACTCATCAGGATTTCCATACAAAGATAATTCCATAACTATGTGAGGATAGTGATAGCATTGGTCAGACCAAAGGGTATAATGATGTAACCTCAAGGGTTTAACTATGAGTAAAACAACATTATGAGAACCCTTGGTTCTGATTTTGATTTATGATAGGCCACACTCAAATCATAGATTGGACAAGACAATAGATGAAACAATTGACCACAAGGTTCAACCAGTGAAGATATTATCTTTCCTAAACACACAAAAAAAGATATCCCTTTGGAATGAACTAAGTTAGGTGAAGCTTTTATCTTCCAACTTTCCAAGTTGTTCTTTAGATTAACCAACTAGCTTAGGGTTATCCAACACACATTCTTGGAGAAGGGGTGGTTAATAGGTAAACCAACTTACTCCCGACTCAACATAACAGTTAGGGGAAAACCTGGTAATATTTACAAAAGAATATTCGGAAAATCACGAACCACTGATATATTATTAAGCTCGAGAACAATCTTTATTTTCAGGGCAAAACGATGTGATCAAAGAGTGAGGGATTGACACAATCCTAACCCATTGATCGAGGGGTGCACCAAGAAAGATGGACTAGGTAGCAAGATCAACCTTAGGATGGTGATTCAATAACCAACACACTAAGAATAGTTTTATTGCCCATTAACTTCTAATCAACAGGGTTGATAGGAGTATTGATTTCACACATCAAGGTTCACTTGTCAGTATTTTGATACAACCGACACGGAGGCCGAGGAATGAATAATGATGGCGAGAAGTATCACTATAGCAAGAGTTCATAAGAGGTTGTGCAATTCTCACGACATTCCTGACATAAGGAGGGTAATACTTCAAGGTAGAATAGAGCAAAAGGTGGATTGGTATTTTGATTTGCGTTTTACAACTGCTTTGACCAAATCCTTGAAATGGATGAGGAAGTGGAGTTTGTTTCACCTAGAAATTTTGGAATAGAATGACTTGACACACCATAAGAATAATAGGCATCGGTGATCAAGAATGCATGATTACACTTGACTGCCGACTGACAGATAAAGGTCAGAATACAAATGAATAGGGAAAACTCTACGAGCACAAATTTTCCTGAGGATTAGATGCATCAATTAGCACATCGAACAAGTTTGGCATAATTCTTCTAGATAACCCATGCACAAAGGAAGGAGAGGCAGAGTCACAACTATGGGATGGATAACTCATCAAAATTACTCTTGTTGTAATCTTCAGTTCACGATGAACTTTTGTCGGGGATGGTTTATGTTATTGGAACAATGGCATACCACGGACCTTAAAGACTAGAACAAGGTTACTAATCATCCTAAAGGAAAGAGCGACACTAACATCAAGAATAAGCAGAATGAATCTTGGGTCCAAGAACCCAGACATAGGATACCTACTATTATATAACATCATGGGATGTTTTCGAGCATGATGGCAAGAATTATCAAACTAGGAACACAAAACACCACTAGACTACTGGGTGGTTCTCTAGAATATCATGGTTTCCTATTAACTTCAACAAACATGTCAAGGTAATTGAGTACCTCAACACAACAGTTACTGTGCTTTATCTGGCCAACAGACATTGAATCGGGATGAAAGGATTTGCAATTACATTAGATTATTTATAAACCTTGGATAACTCGGACATCATAATGGTTGTACGACATGAAATATGAGGCAACCTGCATGAAACTGACAGCATAACAATGGAATTCTTATCGAGACACTGATCCAAGAAGATACCAACTTTCCTACAAGTCTGAACCATAGTAACTCATCATCCTGATATATAGATGAGAAAGCCTAGTTTTTTTAATCCCCGTAGAATAAAGAAGAGGGTGACTCAGAATTAGAATGACACGAGGAAAGGAGTAAAAAGAATCTTACATTCCCTTCGACAATCAGTTTCCTTATATAACTAAATAACTTCTAGGCTCAACATCGACCAGTTTGGCTGGATAATCCTACACATAGTCAAGCTCTGATACCAACACTGTCGGGAACCCGATCCTAAGCGATACGAATTCAGCATGTAACACATCATATCACTTTGCGGCCTCATGCACAGTAAACCCCACGACTGCCACCTTAACTTGGCCGGGACCGTTTGCGTATTTTGACTCACACATATGATTATGTCGCTAGCAATCACATGTCAGAGAACTCGGGTCAATGTGACTAGTTATAAACCCAAGTGGCACATCTGTATAGGAACAAGCATATGTAACCTAGAAAAGCAGGTGTCGGTCATCAAATGCATGTAGACGAGTCATGGCAAGCTACCCAGACTCCATTACACCGTGAGGCATTTCTGTCATCAACTGTGTGTAGACGAGTCATAGCAGGCTACATGGAATCCATTACACCGGGTGACATTTCCCCATGGGGAGAGACACAACATATAAGAAGGATACGCGTCGGTCAATCAATGTGTCCGGAGCAGCAACAAGCTACCATGGCTCGATGGAAGCACATAGAGGCATGCTACCTCTTGAGCTTGCATTGGTTTCTCCCTTGAAGAGGAAAGGGTGATGCAGCACAGTAGCACTAAGTATTTCCCTCAGTTTGAGAACCAAGGTATAAATCTAGTAGGAGTATCAAGCCAAGTCTCCAAAGTACCTGCGCAAAAACAGCAAACTTCCACCCAATGCTACAAAGGGGTTGTGAATCCCTTCACGATTGATTGCAAGGTGAGATATGAAGGCGGAAAGTGCTACAAAGTAAAAGTGTAGGGCTGAAAATATGATGTGAAGTAGACCCGGGGGGCATAGTGTTCACTAGAGGCTTCTCTCATGATAGCAAATATTACGGTGGGTGAACGAATTACTGTCGAGCAATTGATAGAACCGCGCAAAGTCATGACGATATCTAAGGCAATGATCATACATATAGGCCTCACGTCCGAGACAAGTAGACCGATACTTTCTGCATCTACTACTATTACTCCACACATCGACCACTATCCAGCATGCATCTAGTGCATTGAGTTCATAACAAACAGAGTAACGCCTTAAGCAAGATGACATGATGTAGAGGGATAAATTCATGCAATAGATATAAACCCCATCTTTTTACCCTTGATGGCAACAACACGATGCGTGCCTCCTACCCCTTCTATCACTGGGTGAGGTCACCGCATGGTATGAACCCAAAACCGACTACTTGTCCCATTGCAAGAATCATAGATCAAGTTGGCCAAACGAAACCCACAACTTGAAGAGAATTACAAGGATATGAAATCATGCATATAAGAGATCAGAAGAAACTCAAACAAGATTCATAGGTAATCTGATCATAAATCCACAATTCATCGGATCTCGACAAACACACCGCAAAACAAGATTACATCGGATAGATCTCCATGAAGATTATGGAGAACTTTTTATTGAAGATCCAAGAGAGAAGAAGCCATCTAGCTACTAGCTATGGACCCAAAGGTCTATGGTGAACTACTCACGCATCATCGGAGAGGCAATGCTATTGATGAAGAAGACCTTCGTGTCCGAATCCCCCCTCCGGCAGGGCACCAGAACGTGCCCCAGATGGGATCTTGCGGAGACAGAAGCTTGCGGCGGCGGAAAAGTATTTTCGTGGCTGCCTCCCGTTGTTTCAGATGTTTCGGGGATTTATAGGCGGAAGAAGTATGGAAAAGGAGCCACAGAGGCCCACAAGCCTGCTAGGCGCGCCCCTAGGTCGCGGCTAGGGGGCTTGTGGCCTCCCCTAGTGCCCTCTGCCTTAGTTCTCAAGCTCCCTACGTATCTTTTGTTCCAGAAAAAATCTTTTCGGAGGTTTTATTCCATTTGGACTCCGTTTAATATTCTCCTCTAAAAAAGGTCAAAAACACGAAAAAACAGGAACTGGCACTTGGCACTGAGTTAATAAGTTAGTTCCAAAAAAGATATAAAATGCATACAAAACATCCAAAGTTTGACAAGATAATAGCATGGAACCATAAAAAATTATAGATACGTTGGAGACGTATCAAGCATCCCCAAGCTTAACTCCTGCTCGTCCTCGAGTAGGGAAGTGATAAAGACTGAATTTTTGATGTGGAATTCTACCTAGCATATTTGTCCTTTGTAACTTTTTCATGTGACATGAATGTTCAGATCCATAAGAGTCAAAACAATAGTTTGCTATTGACATGAAAACAATAATACTTCAAGCAAACTAGCAAGGTAATCATGAACTTTCGAAACAACAAGGCCAAAGAAAGTTATCCCTACAAAATCATATAGTCTGGCTATGCTCCATCATCCCCACACAACGAATTTAAATCATGCACAACCCCTGTATTGGCCAAGTAATTGTTTTCGCACTCTTACTTTCTCAAACCTTTTTCAACTCTCACGCAATACATGAGCGTGAGCAATGGATATAGCACTATATGTGGAATAGAGTGTGGTGGAGGTTGTGAGGCAAAAAGGAGGAGATGGTCACATTGACTCGGTGTATCAAAGGGCTATGGAGATGCCCATCAATAGATATCAATGTGAAAGAGTAGGGATTACCATGCAATGGATGCACTTAGAGCTATAAGTGTGTGAAAGCTCAAAAGGAGAAGTAGTGGGTGTGCATCCAACTTGCTTGCTCACGAAGACCTAGGGCAATTTTGAGGAAGCCCATCATTGGAATATACAAGCCAAGTTATATAATGAAGATTCCCACTAGTATATGGTGGTGACAAAACAAGAGACTCTCAATCATGAAGAACATGGTGCTATTGTGAAGCACAAGTGTGGAAAAAGATAGTAGCATTGTCCCTTCTCTCTTTTTCTCTCTCTCTTTTTTTTATTGGGCTCTTCGACCTCTTTCCATATTTTTTTTGGTGGGCAACTTTGGCCTCTTTTCATTTTGCCTCACATGGGAGAATGCTCTAATAATGATGATCATCACACTTTTATTTACTCACAGCTCAATGCTTAGAACGATGATGACTCTATAGGAAATGCCTTCGGCAGTGTACCGGGATGTGCAACGATCTAGTTTAGCATATGACGTTGAAACATCTTGCTAGCTATCTTACGATCATGCAATGACAATATGAAAGTGGCGACACAAGTCATGAGACAGAACGGTGGGAGTTGCATGGCAATATATCTCAGAATGGCTATGAAAATGCCATAATAGGTAGGTATGGTGGCTGTTTTGAGGAAGGTCTATGGTGGTTTTGTGTACCGACGAAAGTTGCGCGTCACTAGATAGGCTAGCAATGGTGGAAGGTGAAAGTGCATCTATACCATGGACTCACATTAGTCACACAGAACTCACATACTTATTGCGAAAGTTTTTATTAGTAATCAAAACAAAGTGCTAACTGCATACTCATAGGGGAAGGGTTGGTAGGTGTTAACCATCGCGCGATCCCGACCGCAACACAAAGGATGACAATGAATAAATCAATTATGCTCCGACTTCCTAACATAAAGGTTCACCATACGTGCATGTTACGGAAATCACTAACTTCAACACAAGTATTTCTAGATTCACAACACCCTACTAACATGACCCTTAATATTACCAAATCCATGTCTCAAAACTAATTGAGAGGAATCAAACTTCTCTTTCTAATCAATGCACAAGAATATGGAAGTTTTATTGTATCCTCTTTGGATGCCTATCATCTTTAGGACTACTTTCATAGCACAAGCCAACTACCAAGTTACTCAGAGAGAGCACTCTCAAAAAGATATAAGTGAAGATCGAGAGTTCTTATTTTTCCAAAATATGACACCGCCGTGCTCTAAAAAGAACTAAGTGAAGCACTTAGAGCAAAGTTATCTAGCTCAAAAGATATAAGTGAAGCACATGTGAGGTAAATTGCCTAACTCAAAAGATATAAGCGGAGCTCAATGAGTATTCTAGCAAATTCACGATGAGTGCATGTCTCAAAAGGTGTGTAGCAAGGATGATTGTGACACAACAAAAAGAAAAGACTCCTATAATAGACGACGCTCCAAGCAAAACACATATCATGTGGTGAATAAAAATATAGCTCCAAGTAATGTTACCGCTGGATTGAAGACAAAGAGGGGATGCCTTCCCAGGGCATCTCCAAGCTTAGGCTTTTTGGTGTCCTTGAATTTGTCTTGGGATGCCTTGGGCATCCCCAAGCTTTATCTCTTTCCACTCTTTATCCCATTGTCCATGAGGACATCACCCAAAACTTGAAAACTTCACAATAGAAAACTTAAACAGAAACTCGTGATATCATTAGCACAAGAAAACAAACTACCACCTCTTTAGGTACTGTAGCAAACTTGATTTCCATTTATATTGGTCTTAGATTAGTATATTCTCACTTTTCCATGGCTAGTACCCCCCGATACTATCCATAGTTTCATCAAGATAAGCAATCAACACAACAAAAACAGAATCTGTCAAAAACAAACCAGTGTGTAGAAATCTGTATACTTCTGGTATCTCACAAATTCTGAAAAATTACGACAATTTGGGCAATTGGCATATCAACCAGCAGCAGAATGAGTCAACTCAAAAGCTCTTTCTGGATAAAAATGAAAAATAATTTTGTGAGCGAAAAGTTTCTGTCTTTTGCAGCAAGATCAAACAACCATCACCAGAACTAGTCATAAAGGTTTTACTTGGCTAAAAAACAAAAAGAAACACAAAAAACACAATCGTAACAGAATTATGAAGGTGTGGACACAACAAAACAGAAAGCAAAGATAAATTCATTGGGTTGCCTCCCAACAAACGCTATTGTTTAACGCCCTAGCTAGGCATAAGGCGATAGAATCACGTATCGTCGTCTTTGGTACTCAAACCATAAGTAGCCCTCATCATGGATTCATAAGGCAATCTTATTTTCTTTCTAGGAAAATGTTCCATGCCCTTCTTTAATGGAAATTGAAATCTAATATTCCCTTCCTTCATATCGATGACAACACCAATAGTCCTTAGGAAAGGTCTACCAAGAATGATAGGACATGTCGGATTGCAATCAATATCAAGCACAATGAAATCTATGGGTACATAGTTCCTATTTTCAATAATAAGAACATCATTGATCCTTCCCATAGGTTTCTTAACAGTAGAATCTGCAAGATGCAAATTAAGAGAGCACTCATCAATCTTATTGAAGCCTAGAACATCACATAAAGACTTTGGAATCGCGGAAACACTAGCACCCAAATCACACAAAGCATTGCATTCATAGTTTTTGATCTTGATTTTGATAGTAGGTTCCCACTCATCATGAATTTTTCTAGGAATAGAAACTTCCAATTCAAGTTTCTCTTTAAGAGATTTCATCATAGCATCAACGATATGATCGGTAAAGGCCTTGTTTTGGCTATAAGCATGTGGAGAGTTTACATGGATTGCATCAAGGAAATACATTCAATCAAAGAGAAACTATCATAATTGAATTCCTTGAAATCCAAAGTAGTAGTTTAATTACTACTCAAAGTTTCGATATCCTCTATTCCATTTTCAATGCTTTTAGCATCAAGATAGATAGACTCCGAATCATTGGGGCGTTTCTCAACCAAAGTGGATTCATATCCAGCCCCATCATCATTAGGTTTGACACTAGAAAACAAGGATTCAATGGGAGTTACACCAAGCACTTTAAGATCTTCGTGATTTTCATCACGAGAACACGCCTTTTTAAGCCATTCATGTCTAGCACGAATTTGGGCAGTTCTTTCTTTACTCTCATTCAGGAAACACGCATAGCTTTCAAAGTTTCATCCATCTTGATCTTGGGAGGAGCACATCTCACTTTCAAAGCATCAATATCGAGAGACATTCTATCAACGCTCCTAGCCAAATCATCAATTTTGAGTAGTTTTTCTTCTATGGATGCATTGAAAATCTTTTGCGAGTTGATAAACTCTTTAATATTACTCTCTAGATCAGAGGGTAATTTATTGTAATTTCCATGAGCATTGCTGTAGGAATTGCCAAACTTATTAGAGGGATTACTAGGAAAAGGCCTAGGAATATAGTTTCCTCTAAAAGCGTTGTTGTTGCCAAAATTATTCCTACCAACAAAATTAACATCCAAGCTCTCATTGCTACTCTCCGTCAAGGAAGACAAGAGCATATCATTTGGATCTAAAGGAGCACCTTTACTAGCAAACAATTTCATTAACTCATCCATCTTAGCACTCAACGAGTTAATTTCTTCTATAGCGTGTACTTTTTTACTAGTAGGTGACCTTTCAGTGTGCCACTGAGAATAGTTTATCATGATATTGTCTAGGAGTTTTGTGGCTTCTGCTAATGGGATTTCCATGAAAGTTCCACCGGAGGCGGAGTCCAAGATATTTCTAGAAGCAAAATTCAAACGAGCATAGAAGATTTGGATAATCATCGAAAGACTCAAGCCATGAGGGGGACAATTTCTAATCATCAATTTCACTCTCTCCCAAGATTGTGCAACATGTTCATGATCTAGTTGCTTAAAATTAATGATATCATTACGGAGAGAGATAATCTTAGCCGGTGGAAAATACTTGGATATATAAGCATCTTTGCACTTGTTCCAAGAATCAATACTATTTTTGGGCAAAGATGAAAACCAAGTTTTTGCTCGATCTAGCAATGTGAATGGAAATAGCTTCAATTTAATCACATCATTATCCACATCTTTCTTATTTTGCATATCACATAACTCAATGAAGGTATTAAAATGGGATGCGACATCTTCACTAGGAAGGCCGAAGAATTGCTCTTTCATAACAAGATTCAGCAAAGCAGCATTGATTTCATATGATTCTGCACTAGTGGCGGGAGCAATCGGAGTACTAATAAAATCATTATTATTAGTATTCAAGAACTCATAAAGTTTGGTGTTTTCAGTCATGGTGACTTCAGCAAGCAGACAAGCACACAAGCGAACACAAAGCAAGCGAGGGAAAAGGGCAAGCGAAAGAAGGCAAATACTTTTGTAAATTTTTGTTTTTCAAAAGTGGGGGAGAGGAAAACGAGAGGCAAAAAAAGTAAATGCAAGAGATGAGTTTGCGACAGTTACTTGGATAAGCTACACTTAGAATAATCCCCGGTGCCAGAGATTGACACGTTGGAGGAAGACTATTCTTGACTTGATGCTCCCCGGCAACGGCGCCAGAAATTCTTCTTGCTACCTCTTGAGCTTGCATTGGTTTTTCCCTTGAAGAGCAAAGGGTGATGCAGCATAGTAGCAGTAAGTATTTCCCTTAGTTTGAGAACCAAGGTATCAATCCAGTAGGAGTATCAAGCCAAGTCTCCAAAGTACCCGCGCAAAAACAACAAACTTGCACCCAAGGCTACAAAGGGGTTGTCAATCCCTTCACGATTGATTGCAAGGTGAGATCTGAAGGCGGAAAGTGCAACAAAGTAAAAGTGTAGGGCTGAAAATATGATGTGAAGTAGATCCGGGGGCCATAGTGTTCACTAGAGGCTTCTCTCATGATAGCAAATATTAGGGTGGATGAACGAATTACTGTCGAGCAATTGATAGAACCGCGCAAAGTCATGACGATATCTAAGGCAATGATCATACATATAGGCATCATGTCCGAGACAAGTAGACCGATACTTTCTGCATCTACTACTGTTACTCCAGACATCGACCGCTATCCAGCATGCATCTAGTGTATTGAGTTCATAACAAACAGAGTAACGCCTTAAGCAAGATGACATGATGTAGAGGGATAAATTCATGCAATAGATATAGACCCCATCTTTGTACCCTTGATGGCAACAACACGATGCGTGCCTCGCTATCCCTTCTGTCACTGTGTGAGGTCACTGCACGGTATGAACCCAAAACCAAGCACGTCTCCCCTTGCAAGAATTATAGATCAAGTTGACGAAACGAAACCCACAACCCACAAATCATGCATATAAGAGATCAGAAGAAACTCAAATAAGATACATAGATAATCTGATCATAAATCCACAATTCATCGGATTTCGACAAACACACCATGATAGAAGATTACATCAGATAGATCTCCATGAAGATCATGGAGAAATTTGTATTGAAGATCCAAGAGAGAGAAGAAGCCATCTAGATACTAGCTTTGGACCCGAAGGTCTATGGTGAACTACTCACGCATCATCGGAGAGGCAATGGTGTTGATGAAGAAGCCCTCCGTGTCCGAATCCCCCCTCCGACAGGGCACCAGAACGTGCCCCAGATGGGATATTGCGGAGACAGAAGCTTGCGGCGGCGGAAAAGTATTTTCGTGGCTCCCTCCCGTGGTTTCAGATTTTTCGGGGACTTAGGCGGAAGAAGTAGGGCAAAGGAGCCACAGTGGGCCCACAAGCCTTCTAGGTGCGGCCCCCAGGCCGCGGCTAAGGGGCTTGTGGCCTCCCCTGGTGCCCTCTGCTTTGGTTCTCAAGCTCCCTGCGTATCTTTTGTTCCAGAAAAAATATTTTCGGAGGTTTTATTCCATTTGGACTCCGTTTAATATTCTCCTCTGAAAAAGGTCAAAAACACGGAAAAAACAGGAACTGGCACTTGGCACTGAGTTAATAAGTTAGTACGAAAAAAGATATGAAATGCATACAAAACATCCAAAGTTTAACAAGATAATAGCATGGAACCATAAAAAATTATAGACACGTTGGAGACGTATCAAGGCATTTCCCTAAAAAGAGAGCTACTAAAGGCACACAACTAGTCGTTGAATCGCACACATACAATGCATTTAAAAACATACACGCAATATGCATGATGTGTGTAGATACAACATGGCATCACAACACAACTCTACGACTAAAGCACTTATAAAAGACTCATAAGAGCCAACATGGTGTGATATCACAAACATGGGTCACATGATTCAACACTCAAGTCATACAAGAAACAAGCGGAAGAAAACCATGTGTGAGTACAAACATATACTTAAAGTGGCCGGAGGAGCCTGAAAATCTACAACGACCCTCTCAAAGGATCCAGACCTTTCTCTGGGATTCCCAAGCTAATCCGGTCAACATCGAACATCGTGTAGAAACCATTAGTGATACTAAGGTCTCCTCTGCAAAAAAATATTAAGCAACCGTGAATACAAAGGAACTTAGCAAGACTTACATCAAAACTATCTTCATATGCATCATTATCAACAAGGGGTTGTTGTCGGGGATATACGCCGCGGTGTAACCCGACTTGAAGGATGACCTGACTGGGACTTCGAGACTCACTGGCGACTCATCAATGACCTGGGAGCGGCTTATACATGACCTCACAAGCGACTCAGACAAACGACAAAGACCCAACGACCGAGAAGGCGGCTCATGGGAGGGCCGGCTCACAAAGAATGCCCAAGGAAAGGAAGGGCTCCCTCACAAAGGAAACAAGACCCAGATTAGGATTCAAGAGAGACTAGTCCTAGTCGTACTCCTAGTAGGACTCTACATGTAAACCTACCCCTTCCACCTGTATAAGGAGGGGTAAGAAGCCCTAAGAGGGACAAGTTAGGTTAAGCCATGACAAGTTCAAGTCATTAGAGATAGATAGATTAGACACCCTCGAGATTAGAGGTAGCGATTCCACACCCTTGTAATGGAGATCATCATCTTCATTAATGAAACACAAGCAAGACGTATGCTTTTACCTCCATCAGAGGGGACGAACCTGGGTAAACTCGCGTCTCTCAATTCCGACCAACCCCTCTCAAGCCGCCACATAGCTGCGATGGCTCCACACCTAAGTCCTTGCACGAGGACATATGTCGTGATAAAACCACGACATTTAGCGCCCACCATGGTGCAAATCGTACGGTGGTATTGTGTTGTTGGAGGAATCTCTACTAGGGATCGAAAAATTTGAGATTTTGTGGATGAAGAAGAGTCAACCCAGAAGGATCTTTATCGACTCCGAGTTCGTCAGAAAAGTTTCGGAGACAGCATAAATCAGATAAGTTCTTAGCAATAGCGTCTGTGCACAACGTCCGTACGGATCAATCTTTGTAGTTGATGGTGTGATCTACCAAATTGAAATTGGGTCAATTTTGTGCGCCGCTGCAAGTCGCCAATTTTTAGACACTTAAGATTTTCGGGTGCAAGCATCAATGTGAGAGAAGGTCGTATCTGGCTACTACTCTGTCCACCAAAGCTTAAAGGTCAAAATCCTGAGGCATTTGCATAAAGCGATCGGCAGAGACTGTGGTTACTATTACTATCAATGGATAATACTACTTCTAATAAAGCCTAGATGTTGCTGTTTGCGGCAAGGGTCGATGCCAAATTCATCAACGAGTAATACTTGGAGACAATACTCCTATTTGGTTGGTAAACGCTTCTAGCCGGAGCGCCGGCTGGAACGTCCCGCCGGACTCGCTTGGTCCGTTCGATCTAGTGTGATCCAAACACGCCCGCAGCACCACGTGGACTGTTTTTTTCACCTGCCCATCGATTGCTTCAACCGTTCATTTGCATCTCATCTAGTCGGCTCCATTTCGGACGACAGGGACGACTGCGTCTCGGGCGACTGGAGGGCGACAGGGCCCGCGGCGGCTCTGGCGACAGGGCCGGCGGATCCGGCGATAGGGCATGCGGTGATGGCGGCGTGCACGTTCTCCAGCGACCTATGGCTCCTCCAGAACGAACCCCTATTCTTCTCCCCAATTTCCCCTCTCTCCCCTAGGGTTTCACGGCGTGTCGTCGATGGGGCTAAGGAGGAGCGGCAAGGTCTCCAAGGGGGACGTGGTGGTGGGCACGGCCTTCTCCCCCCACAGACACACCTTTCTTCCAACCTGCTAAGGGCATGTGCAACTGTCTAGACGGCTCTGTCCATGTCAGATTTAGTCTGCAATACAGACATTTTATACAACGCATTGTCTAGTAGTTAGTAGTCTGCATAGACTCTAGAATTACAAGAAAATGTGACCCGATCCTTGAAGGAAAAACGGCTGGTTGCAGACTTCCATCATACAACAGGAGAAATGCCATCGTTAAGAAGCGATTTTCATGGTTTTAGCCGATATGTAATTATGCAGACGTACTGTTTTTTTGCTGGAGGAATAAACAAAGTTGCATGGGTGGGATGGGTAGATTCCCTTGAGGCATTCAGGTCTACTAGTTCATATTTGTTGTTGCTGTTATTTTTGTTGTTGGTTCATCTTGCTGTTGGTTCATATTGCTCCTTCAGGCTTTAGTATCTCATGGTTTTTGCAAACAACAGACACAACATTCACATTGGTGTTGGTTCCAGGACTTATTAGCATCTTAGGATCAACAAATTACTATTTGCTTCTGTATGTTACATTGCAATTTTTAATTCATGCTTGTTTTTTTGTTGCTACCTACTGTTTGTATGTCGCACATGTCTTTTAGTTTTTTAGCACGTGCATATTGGGGTGTTTTCTAGCTACTGTTATGACGCATCATAGGTCATGATTGAGTTCTTTTTTTTTTCTCTTTTTTGCAGTTATTGTAGGCACCTCTGCTGAGAATGAGGGGAGTAAGAAGGTAAAGAAGAAGAAGATCAAGAAGAAAGAAAAAAATTGTGGGTTCAAGATGAGGTTTATTCGAAACGGCTAGGTGATCTTGCGCAACAGTTATCACCGGCGAAACAGGGTATCATTCGGAATGGCCTCTTTGGAAATTTGTTGGATATCAAGCCCTTCAAGGTACCGCATGCACTTATCGAGTTTCTGGTGATGCACACAAACCATGCACTTCTAGAGTTCAAATACAAGAATAAATCAATCAAGTTCAACAAAAACATGGTGAAAAGGATTTTCAATGTGCCATCCGGTGATAGTCCTATGAAGCTTCTCAAGAAGAGCGATGAACCTGACCTTCGCCGTATTTACAAGGAGGGGAATAGATCGCCAATTGCCCATGTTTTCAAGTTGCTCAGATATTGCAGCGATACGGACGAGGCTATGACAAGGAGAACATGGGCCCTCGTTGCGTTGGAAATAGTTGTTTTCCTAGGCACCGGCAACATGGTCGACCTTCAGTATCTTCCTTCCCTTGAAAACATGGATTTGGTGCACAACCTTGCCTGGGATGAGCACTTATTGGCACGAGCTATGGAGGAGGTTGCAGTCTTTCAAGAGAAGAAGCAGGGCCAAGCAACAATTGAAAATCCAAAATAATTTCAAATCGGCTCATGTGTGTCCATGTTAGCGGTATGCAACGTTTTCATGATTAAACACATCCTTTCCTTTTCATTGATGAACATACATCTGTATAGCTTTGCATTCATGCTTTTTTGTAGTCGGTTGTTATGCAGATTATATACATGGATCATCTCAATATCCTGCCCGGCATCGCAAATGAGCATGTCATAGATTATTCTATACCAAGGATACGTTATTTTTGTCAAAAGGATTTTGATTGGGTGGATAAAGTTGACAAGAACAAGCTTACTCTTGTCCAGCCTTTCTATGGGAAGCACACACAAGTATTTTTTTTCTTGATCCCATTTCTGTTCCTTCGTGTCATACTTTTTTTGTTAATGAGCATGTCATAGTAATTCAGCCTATGGATGCACAGTATGGATGCAACAATTAGGATGCAACATGTAGCAAATTAATATGCTGGTTGTAGCAAATGAACAATATGGATGCAGCAATTAGGATGCAACATGTAGCAAATTAACATTATGGTTGTAGCAAATGAACATTATGGATGCAAAAATTAAGATGCAGCATGTAGCAAATTAACATTATGGATGCAACAATTAGGATGCATCATGTAGCAAATTAACATTATGGATCCAACAATTAGGATGCAACATGTAGCAAATTAACATTATGGATGCAACAATTAGGATGCAGCATGTAGCAAATTAACATTATGGATGCAACAAATGAACATTATGGATGCAACAATTATGATGCAACATGTAGCAAATTAACATTATGGATGCAACAATTAGGATGCAACATGTAGCAAATTAACATTATGGATGCAACAAATGAACAATATGGATGCAGCATGTAGCAACTGTCAGTTTCAGATTTTTTGTCGCTAGCTACTTTTTGTATGTTGCACATGTTTTCAGTTTTTTTAGCGTGTGCATATGTGTGTTTTATAGCTGCTGTTTTTGACCGCATCATAGGTTTTGGTTCCATCTCATGCATAGCAACCTATTTTTATTTCTCACTCATGATTTTTTGTTTCTTTTTGTTCCTAGTTTCGGACTCTGTGCAACACTCCGTATGCCGAGGTTATTGGTCCAGGAGTTGATCGTGAAGCAGCCACCGGGCAGGGCGCTGGTCCTGAAGCAGCTAATGGCCAAGGAAGCCAAAATGAAGTACCTGAAGCTCAAGAAAATGTTGAGGTTCAACCAAATTTATCCTCATCGTTCGATGATTGGCTTCAACAACCGTTCCCTAGCATGGATGATCTAAAGGTACCTTTATCTACAAAAGTTGCAAGCATTATTTTTTGTTTTAAAGATACATGTAAAATGACTAATTTTTGAAACACATGCCTTTTTTTGTAGGTACCAGCTCAGTTCCAAACATTGTATGACAAGCACAAGCAAAATTTCTCAACCGAGGTTGATGATGCAATACGCAAGTTTGGGCAAAGTGTAAAGCGATTGCAATCCAGCCGGAGGGCTGCTATGCTTCGTGGCGTGGGAGATGCCATCGCTAATACCATGGATTAAGCTCATGAGAAAGAGAAGGATGCTCAAGATGAAGCTGAAACACCTACCATGGATGAAGCTCGTGAGAAAGAGAAGGATGCTCAAGATAAAGTTGAAGGTGCAACACCTACCATGGACGAGGCTCGTGAGAAAGAGAAGGATGGTCAAGATGAAGCTCAAGCTGCAACACCTCCCATGGACGATGCTCGTGGGAAAGAGAAGGATGCTCAAGCTGCAACTGCATGCATTGGTGATCAAGCTGAAGGTACGGCTGCATTCATGAGCAAAGATGAAGTTGTTGGGGAGCTGGAGAAAAACCAAGAAGTTGCAAAAGATGTTAGTCAAACTCGTGAGCAACAAAGAGTGAGTATGGAGGTGGAAGTAGACGTGCCACCTCAGAGCCCCCTCTATTCCATGATGCACCCAGGAGTGCAACAACCGGTGTTTGGGATGACGAGCCTTCATGTGATCTGTTCCCAAAGGGTTCTGAAGACTTCAAGTTGATGCATGGCATGAACGAGCCTACAAATAGTAACAAAACATGCAGCGATCTCTACCCCAACATCCATGTGTTCCCTGTCCCAGATGATGATGGCAGCCCTACTATCCCAGATATGCTTCCTACCTTCGTCATCATTTCTGTTTTTTAGCGCCTTGTTTCATGTTTGCATCTTTTTTTGTTGTCTATGTTATTATTGTGTTTGTGTGATTGCAGCAAATTCTCATAAAATCCCTCCTGGCTTACGCTGTCCCCCCCACACAATACTTACATGTCTTCTTGTTGCATCTCAAACAATCGGTGTCGCAGACGAGCAGCCCATTGATGTCGGCAGTGGCCCTAGCACACACGACAAGAACACTAGGAAGAAGAGGATGGCTAAAGTGTCAGCTGTCAAACCCAAGGGAAAGAAGCAGAAGGTTGAAGTTAAAGAAGATAAAGTTAAAGCACTTTATGAAAAGTATATTACGCATGGGAAACCACTAAGGAGGTCAAAACCCAATGAACTACCGTGAGCTTCCTATCCCCTATCTAGTGTCTTAAATTGATGTTGTTGAAACAAATTATTCATTCGCTTGCAACTATGGTACCATGACACCTTTCATCAAAATAGGTGGGTTTTATGTTGGGTACAGAAAGTTTCTTGCATGCTTGAAGCCCCGAGGGGACATGAATGATGAGGTCATGTCGCTGTGTATCGAGCGACTGAATATGGCATCTTATGCAACACACAATAGGGCTGTAAAAAATACTTCTGCTCAGTCTACGGGGTGGTAAGTTTTGTAAAAACAAAGAAATGCTTCATGCTTTTTTCACTTTGCATGCATTAGACAGTAATCCTTTTTGTTGCTATTTACAAGCAGTCTCTACTCAAGCAAGACCCATCAATTTTTCAACCAAATGCTCTCATGGCTGAGCTTCAAACGGCTCTGACTAAGTTCAAGGTTCAAAAATACGACCTCGTAAGTCCCCACAAGCCATTTCTGTTTTCACAGCACAAATACTTTCAAATCTGGTTCTAGCGATGCGACACATGTAACATTTCTTGTTAATGTTATGAGTACCTTTGCCTTCTTTTTGCATTTTCAGCTCTGGTTTGCCATTGTTCATTAGCGTCATTGGATAGTTGTTTGTGCAAACTTGCTTCACAAGCAATAGAATGCATTTGACTCAATTAATGCAAAAGTAAAACCATCTCCCTTGAAGAAGCAGGCAAACAACCTGGTCATCTCTTTCTCTCTTTTATAGTTGTGTCTGCCCTCGCTCCGTCTACTTAAATTTGCTGGTGTTATCTTTTAATTGTTTCACGTGTTCTTTTCAAACTTTTTGTGTGTGTTTTTGGTGGTAGATCACAAACTTTACAACCCTCACACAAGAGTGTGATGCATTTAATGTAAATGTTGCATCCTTCACCCGGGCTGATCTAGAAAACTATCCAAAGCAAAATAACCTGTGAGTTTTTCCTATGCTTCAAACCATGTGCTCCTTTGAAACAAGTTTGTTGTTTTCACTATATACGGGATTGTGATTTTTTTCATTTTAACTCACATGTGTTATTGTGTTTTCTTCGGTGTCAAGTATGCGGAGAACTTTGATGGAAAGGCAATGAAATGGTTTGAGCAGGTATCCATTTTTATATTTGTTGTATTTTATATTTTTGTTAAATCTAGTTTTTTGTTTGTTCAAAATCTATGCAGCAAAAACCGCATGGAATGGGCGTACAACCTGATCCATCACCCACTCAACACAGCCTCAATGGAGCTGGCATTCAGGGAAGAGTTGGCAGACTGATTTCAGGATGGTTCAAGGCGAACGGGCTTTTTCATTAGGTCTAGATAATGTCTCAAATGGTAGCATCTTGATAGCACCAATGGTACTTGTGTAAAGAATGATAATTCCATCGAACTTTGTTTTGTTTGCGGCATGTATGAACCAATGGTACTTGTTTTAGTTTGTAAGTCTGAATCCGGATGAAGCATTTTTGGTGCCAACATGTTTGCACGATAAATACGACACTTTGTCCATTGCTGAACCTTTTAGTATATATTTTAACATATTTGCTGGAGCATAATCTATAAAAGCTTCAATAGTACACTTTTCAGCAAACATGTTTTTCATGTAATAACCGTAGTGCTACTTTCTGGAAAATTATTTGCTTCAAGATGACAAAAAAATGCTTCATCCATGTTTACAACCATTACACATACACTACAAAATTTTGTTCGACAGCCAAAGCCTGGGAGCTTGGCGGAGTAGCAACATCAGCTGTAGCTTTTTTTGTACCTGGTTAAAGCTTTTTTTGTACCAGGTTGTAGCTTTTTCGGTCGCCAACTTGTAGCTTTTTTGGTCGTGAGTTGTAGCACTGGACACCCCCCAATGCTCGATTTTTTATGCAAGCTGCAGACCGGGGATGAGCGGCGGCGAGCACGCCGGCCAGCTTTAGTCGTCCAAATAAAGTAGAAATCATGTACAGTTGCATCATTAAAAAAAAAAGCTTCAACTACTATCTGTGTTTGCTACAACTACTGATTACATTTGTTACAAGCAAGAATGCTTTCTCTGTGATGATATTTAACTGTAAAAAAACCATGCAACCATTGCAACAAACTTAGTATTCATCATTCTACTAAAAAACACAGCTTCACAAACATATGAATTGAAATCTTTTTAAATTCACACATGTAGTAACATGTTGCATTCTATCACACAAATATAATCCAGCAAGGTCACAAAGCAATACATATTTTCATCATCATTGAAACATCCTAAAGGGTAAGGACCGTTTCTATATCCGGAACTTTTGTGGCCGCACATGCAGCAAGCATATCAGCAAGCAGTTTGCAGCTCTTGGCCTTGTGATCCTCATCTCCACAAAAATTGCAAGGTGTCTTCTTACCCCTTGGCTTTGGAGCTTTCTTCGTTTTCTCTTCGTCTTTCTTTTCTTTCTTCCTCATCTCATCTTCTCGTATCTCAATAAGTGGCTTCCTTCGCTTCTCTTTTTTCCTTTGGCCTCCCTTTCTTCGCAGACTTTGGCGGGTTCCGCAAACCTACGGGGGCTGGTTCCTGCTGCCCTGTAACTGGACATGTTGAAGCATGCACTTGTTGAGCGGCTTCATGGCCTTGGGCTTCTCCGGCTCCTGGAACCCCATCCCTCGCTCTACCTTTCATTGCAGCAACCCCAACAATTCCTTGATTAATAAGTCCAGACACGAAATTATAAGCTTCATCACTAAAGCATGCATCAGAAGCGAGCTTGCCAAACTTCCTGCAAAGAGAGTTGAACTTGAGTGTGTTTGTCGTTGGGATACCAAAGTGCATAGCCCTATGCCCATCACCAGGATTAGGTGCTACGTCAGTTTTTCGCTTGGACCATCTTTCAAGCATGTAAGTTGCAGGGATCGTTTGCATGTTTAGGTGCACCATGGCACGGATGATATGTGGGTACATCAACCCACACATCTCAAACATGTTGCAACTGCACATGTACCTCTCATCTTCAAGATCAACTCGCGCAACATAAACTTTTGGGTTGACACCATCATTTGCAACAAGATGAAAGATTATGGAACCCCCTGGACTTGATGTTGCAGCCCAAAGCCTGGTTATTTAGTCAAGAGCTTTTGGAACTTGGAAAATACCTCCCTGGTATAGAAATCTGTTGCTTGCTTTTCAATGTTGTAACTGCAAATAAAAAAGCTTCCAGCATTAATAAAATTTGCTTCATATGTTTCAAATAAATGTTGCAACCAAAAGTGTAGTGCCAAAAACATTTAAAAAGCTTTCGAGCATGAAATTTTTCGGTCTTACTTCCCCCATAGTGGTGGCCTCGTTGTCTCATTGATGAAGCCAACATTGTCCTCACGGTCTAGCATTAGCTCTTGGCAAAGCTCAAATTGTTGAATGAAAGTCCAAACTCAGTCTACATGATTGTTCAAGGTCTTAAAGTAGGAATTCAGCCCCTCGGACCTGCCGGTTGTTCCTGTAAATGGGAAGAACTTCTGCCTAAAGTACACGGGGGCCGATGTCTTCCTGGTTTTCCACATACTTTTGAGATGTTGCTTCTCAGACAAACCAAAGAATTGAATCATCTGCTGCCACCTTTGTTCAAACTCCTCAATGGTATCTGAACCATTGATGCAACCGTAGAATGCTTCGGCAAAAGGCTCGTCCTTGCCCAACATCTTCCCAAGTTTTGTCCTTGCGACCCGAAAGACGTGCCACTTGCAACATCTGTGTGTCGAGTTTGGGAACACCAACGAGATGGTTGTAGCCATTTCTTGTTCTTGATCAGTCATGATGTTTAATGGATGCTCGTTATTCATTGCCAACATCCATTGTTCAAAGACCCATTTGAACGTCTCAATCTTCTCATCAGGTAGCAAAGCACACCCCAAGCAGACCGTGTGTGTTTGGTTGTTGATCCCAACAATCGGTGCGAAAGGGAGGTTGTAGCGATTTGTACAAAATGTGGTGTCGAAAAACACACAATCTTTGTACTTTGGGTACAATGCCCTTGTTCTCCTGTCAACCCAGAAAAGTGCCCTAACAGCTCCATCTTCCACTAGCTTGGAGAAAAAGAAGTTGGGGTTCTCAACCTGCCTCCTTTTAAAGTACTCGATTGTCAGCTCCAAATCATGCTCTGACAGGCCCTTTAGAAGCTTAGCTCTTGCATTCATCACATCTGTCTTAACATATGGCAAACTCCTTGGATCGCAACACCGTGCATCTCCCAGCAAGCCCATCACATTTGCTGTTGATATGTTGTGGTAGTGCAGGGAAGTGATGTACTGCATGCCCGCTTCCGGGATCTTTCTGTGAGATAGGCAGAACCTCCGATGACTTTTTTGCAACATCAGTTGGTGGGTGTGATCAGCCTCAAAAACGGTCACAACCCAGGTCCCGTCTAGGAGGCTAACACCCATATGCGCCTTGCAATCATATCGCTGCAATCTGTTTCTTTGCCTCTTCTCACTCACATCCATAGAGATGCCATCTTGTTTGCTTGCTTATTTTTTATTAGCAGCATAGCTCATGTCAGCATCATCACAATGATTTGTTGCAGCACCGTCAGAAATGCTGCCATTGGCATTCTTTGATGGATTTTTCCTGGAGTGTATGCACTCAAAAACTCTATAGATCAGAATGCCCTTCTTCTCCGAGGCTCTTGTCCTACTGTGTCTCGATGTCACAATTCGAGTACCAAAGCCAATCTTCAATGCATATTCGTTGTACACTCGCTGTGCTTCTTCAACATGGTCAGAAAGCATTCCAACAAAGGGAACAATTGGTTGCGACGATATATCTTCGTCTGGTTCATCAACAAGTGTTGTAGCATTTCCATTAGCATCATTACCATTAACTTGACCGTTGTGATTAGTTGCACCATCCGTGAGGTGCTGCAAGGTGTCCTCATCACTATCCATTCCTGGAGGATCATTCAAATCAATGGCGTCATGTTTTTCTTGCTCCGTAGCATTTTGCATTTCATCATAAAAAAATCGATGGTTCCGTAGCAACATTCTGCAACAAAATCAGCAACCAAGTCGTTTACAAATAAATGCTTCGAAAACCATGCAAAAAATGCCAAACATAAAGAATAAATAATTGATGCAGCATGTGAAACACAAATACAAAACAAGTTTTAGTTGCTAGCAGGGTTCAAACACAAATACAAACATTTCCCGCAACAAGGTTCAAACATTTTAAAGCATGGAAGTATGCAACATCTTTTTTTGTGTTTTCATTCGTACTTGAAAAAAATAGTCCTTGTAGCATGAAGGCTTGTAGCATGCAACAATTATTATGTAGCATGCAACAATCAATATGATTCATGTATCAAATGAACACTATGGTTGTAACATCAACATTGTTTCCTATTTTTTGTGAGAGAAAGGATCTAGGGTTCATACCAGATCAAATTCATCATGGCCATGGCGTGCTGCATCCTCGAAGACCACACTAGGGTTGACGTACCGTTGCAGCACCCCAGCGTCTTGCCACAGGATTCCTCCATGAACGGCAACAAAGCTCATCCCACAGCTTGAGCCCAAATCCATGGAAGCAAGTAGGTAATTTTGGATGTACGACATGGTCGAAGCAAACCCAGGTCCTATGATAGATGGGGAAGACCCTCCTCGAGCTAATCTTGCCGCCGTCGCCGCGGATCCGGCCGCCGCAGCCGCGGATCGGGGACGGGCCGACGTGGGGACAAAAGGCTCTGTTTTCCCTCTATGCGTGCCTCTCTGTGCCGAGGTTGCAACATTTGTTGCAACGTCATTGCTTCAAGGGATTCGGTGGGATCATGCGCAGATCCAACGGGCGTGGATTGCTGCATCCGACGGCGTGGGTTGGACCGGACGAACCGTTGGACCGTTCCACCGGCGCAGATCGCTGCCCTATTTGGTTTCTGATGTGAAGATCTAAAAGGAAATAGAAACTGCCACAGACTCGGTCTCCTGCGCGATGGCTCGTTTCTGCCGTGGCTCGTCTCCGCCTGCCTCGGCCATGGCCCGTCGCACCATCTGCCTCCGCGAGATCACCTTGCCTCGCTCATCATCACCTCCAGCCGGCACTCTCCACGACCCGGATCTTCGGCGCTCGCCGCCACCAGCCGCATCGCCCTGCTCACTTCCGCCCGCGGTCTCATGTCACCCTGACTCGCGGCAAGCTAGCTCTCCGCCGTCGGCCGCACCGCCCTCACCTCGTCTCGTCTCACGGTGAGCCAGCTCTCGTCGCGAGCCGAACAACACCGCTATTGCCTCTGCTCGGCCCTTGCCCTGGTGCACTTCCGTGCAACCGCTACGCTGCATGCCGACATCGCGTCGCTGCCGGGGCTCCCGTCGAATCATCGGCCAGAAGCAGAAGCGGCAGTGACTATGAAACAAGTTCCGGTAAAACAATGACGCATCCCTGCTCAGTTCCCTGAAAGAACTGCCGAGCACCGGGCGGGGCTTGCGAGTCCAGGTACCATGAGATCCTCGCAGGATTGCAGCTACCAGCCATCGCCGGCAACGATGGCCCGAGTCTCCCTTCTGAGGAAACTGTCGAAGCCCTTGTTCATATTACTTGGTACGACAACGAACTACATGCTGTTCTTGTAGAGTAACATGCCCACAGGTTGTTTGAGCGAACAAGATGATATCCAGGTACGAGATAGAGATTCCGTAGAGGACCTCGAAACGGAGGGAGTAACATCGACGATGAGCGATTTGTCAAATTCCTCCGAAGAGCTGAAGTCTCGCAGTAGAGCTGAAAATGACAGTGACACTCAGAGAGAGTACTACTTCTGTGGGACCACCCTACATGCACGCATGAAAGACAAAACAAGAGGCGTTGCATACACGCATTAATTACGTGAAGTTAGTTGTCCGTCGCTCTGCTAGAATATCTCGTGTGGTTGTAGCAGATCCTGCCTTGGTCCATGCTATCCGGGCGTGGGGATTTAAAAACACGAAGGAAGATTTGAGCTATATGTAAATTTGAAAGAAAGTACATCTAGCGGTCGACGACTATGTCCAGGGTTATCGGCATCGGTGTCAAAATTCATCCGACAAGAGTACCAATACAAAAGTGGTGTGATATTGCACACACGGTGCCTGATCAACATCAAGAGCGCCGCAGCCACCCCGTGCTTCCGCACTGGCTTACAACGCCATGCACGAATCGCATCCGCATCAGTTTTTAATGCTAAAGTCGACATGGTCCGGTCTACATCATCACGTCGGTGCCATGTTTGCTTGCTCAAGCCGCCCAACGGATGCACGCGAGCTGCCGCCGACGCGGCCTGATTTATATCAAATATGTCATAAGATTTTCTGACGCTCATTCGTGAAAAATAGCAGGTGCTATCCACCTTATTTATTCTATCAGTATAATTTTATATTTTTGAGAACAATTACTTGATCTCTACTATGTTTCTGCGTAGGACAAAGTGCTCACTACGAAGATGATGTAATATTGTGGATATGGAGCTCGCGCCAATATTATCACGCGCCAGCATCCATCCACGCCACATCTTCCAACGGAAGTGTGCAAGCCGCTGCCTTCGCGGTACGATCTACATCAAACCGAAGAGGCTGATTCGCCGTCCACGCCGGCTTACAATGACGCGGCCAACTCTCACGTCCGTGCGACCAAGACGGTTTACAATGACGAGGCTAGCTCTCACGTTCGCACGATCAAGACGGTTTACAATGACGTTGCTAGCTCTCACGTTCGCGCGATCAAGACGACTTCCAATGACGCAACCAATTCTCACGTCCGCGCCAAGACGGCTTACAATGACGTGGCCACTGCTCACGTTCGCGCGCCAAGACAGTTTACAATGACGTGGCCAATTCTCACGTCCGCGTGCCAAGATGGTTTATAATGACACGACCAACTCTCACGTTCGTGCGACCAAGCCAGCTTACAATGCCATGACCGACTCATGCATCAGTTTACAACGCCGCGACCGACTCGTCGTTCGTGCCGACCTACAATGTCGCGACCGACTCGCCATTCGAACCGGCTTACAAGGCCAAAATCGACTAGCCGATTGCACCTGCTTACAAGGACGTAATCAACTCAACAATCATATCGGTTTACAACGCCTCGACCGACTTGCCTCCCGCGCTGGCTTACAACGCCATGATCAACTCGCCGTCCACACCAGTTTCCAAATAATGCGGCTGACTCGCCCTCCGCCCCAGCTTACAAGTGACGCAGCTGACTCACCATCCATGCCGGATTACAATGCCATGGCCAAATTGTTGTCCACACTGGTTACAAACGCCGTGGCCGACTCCAACATCAACCCTCCAGTGTAGTGCTCGTTTATATGAGCCGCCCAACAGGCGCGCGCAAGACGCCGCCCCCGGGGTCCGGCCTGTTCTCCACCAACATATCGATGCATTGCTCGCTTATACGAGCCGCCCAACGGACGCATGCAAGACGCCTCCGCGGCCCATCTCCCGCAACAACATTGGAGCAAAAGAAAAATGAAAGTTGTGTCTTACACAACATCATCAAAACAAGCACCAGTTCCCACTCACGCCGGGTTGCTCAAAGGATGGATGCATTGGACTGTTATCCTTTCAATACTATATGGTTCAACATATCAAAAGAAAGAGGAGGGCTTATCATGAAGGAAACATCCCTCGTGAAGCTACAATTTGAGCCGACCATCGTTGAGCCGGTAATTCAAAGCAAGCGACAAAGGAAAAGGAAAATGGCCCTGGAGGAGCCAGGAGAGCCGGACTACATGAGAATAAAGCATAGGCCAAGAGATATATACACTCAATTTGGCCATGTTATTTGCCAAAGACATCTGATGAGCGTCACAAGATCATCAGTTTACTACGTTGTCTCGAGTCTGGATAAGATCCATCGTTCAACCATCAACGTTATACCGGCTTATGTCACAATCAAGTATGGAGACCCTCAAGCAGCCTCCTTTAGTCGACTTATGACTCGGGGGCTACACAGACATGGCTCGGCAAATTCAACTGGGCTGAATAATTCAAGAACCCCGGGTCATTACAGGAAAGTTAAGCCAGCCCCGGGGGCTGCTGCCTCATTGGCGAAAAGATTTAAAGTCGCCCAAGAGGACGAACCGCCATTATGTTATCGTTCAAACATGGGTGCCCTTCCTCATTGGCGGGTGATTTAAAAGCCACCCAAGAGGATGAGCCACTGCCAAGGTGGTCATCCAAACATGGACGCAATTAGTATCAAAGAGGACGAACCACCATGTTGTGATCGTCCAAACAAGGATGCTAATATGCCAAAGAGGACCAGTTGCCATGATGCATGGTTTAAACATAGGCGCCAATTTATGTTCTGGAGAATTAAGTCAGCTTACCCGGGGGCTATTAGTTCCCAGGTTGTTTGGCAGTAATAGCATTGTCTTCTGCAATGCTATGCTTGGCTTTTCCCTGTTCATAGGTCACTTGGGGCTTCAAATTCATTGACTTCAGCTTTCTTACCCTCTTGGCTTGCGAAAAATTACCGCATTATAATGGTTATACTGGACTATATGCCTTTGTGACTCCCCCTATTGGTCCCGTGTAGTCTTGGCGAGTCAAAACATTGTGGACCTTGACTTGTCAATGTTAAAACATTGAGGTGTTGTGCGAGAACCCGCGTATGGAAAATAGACAAACCATGGGTTCATGTAACCTGCTTCATTGAAGCCTTACTTGAGCCTGATCTGCCTGTGTAAATTATAAAGGTTATTGCACAAATCTATCTCTGGGTATGACTAGAGCCTTGCAAGCCCGTCTACCTGCCCTGACTCACTAAGCCGACCTATTAAAAATAACTTGATGCCATACTATGGTGTTACCTTTTCTCAGAAAACTGGAACCATTCTATCATATACATGCATCATCCTGCATTGCATCGTGCATCATACATACATATCATGCCGGTCTTCAAAGCGGGTCAAAGCATAAACTTCTGCAGGAGCAAATAGATCTTTGATAGCCAATATGGTTGGATCTTCATCATGGTTTATCATAACCACTGTTAAGTGTTTGGGGTTTTTAAGCCAGCTCAGAAGAATTGAGTATTTTCGAAGAGCCGCCCTATCACATATAATGTTGGGTCATCTAATTGACCAACTCTTGGATTTCTTCAAATTGTGCTCTGTAGTAAACTACAACAGTTATGGATTTCTCAAACATATATTTTCCAGGTTACATTGCAACCATGGTCAAGGATTTCTTTCATCAGAAAGGCATCAACAGTTCCCAAAGTGGATATGATTTTATTCTACAATAGAAGGAGTAGTTCCAAGTCGTTGCAGGCATACGACCCGTCACTTGGGGGCTACGTTAGTCAAATGAAGATTACATCAAAGTATGAAAGTCCCATGTCGCTGCAAGCATGCACCATGACACTTGGGGGCTAATGCAATCTGCTCTTTCAAATCATCACATCATGAACAAGACCCTGCTATTTCAAGGAGATAAGCCGGCCCTGGAGGGCTACAGGTCGCTCTTTATTGATGTATGTATTCAAGGAAGAGCCGGCTCATCATTTTTATAATGGCCTGGCCCTTGGGGGCTACATCGTATGATGTTTTATTTTCAAAGGAGAGGAACGTGCAACTCCCAAGTTGCCGTAAGCAATCAACCGATACTTGTGGGCTACACTACTCAGATCAAAATTTCTAAAGTCCCAGGTTGCTACAGGCAAGACAACCCGGCACTTGGGGGCTACAGTATTCAGATGTTCAAACAAATTATAATGTTCAAATTGAAAGACCCGGTCCATCACACACCGATGAGCCGTCCCTTGGGGGCTACACCAGCTGAAGCTTTATAAAGAATAAGACAGTTACAAGTACGAGGCTGCTGCAAGCAAGACAACCCGACACTTGGGGGCTACATGGTCAAAGATATTATTGCAAACCACGAAGTCATCATGAACTGATAAACTTGGAGCTTGGGGGCTACATGTAATATGAATATATCAAAAAATTGAAGAGCACTGTCAAGATGTCAATTGCGAGACCGGCTCAACATATTTTTATCAACAATCATGATGACCCGGCATTACCAACAATCATGATCCGGCATTATCAATCATAACCCGGCAACTTCGACGATTGCAACTTGACAAGTTCTAAACATCCTCAAGCCGAAAGTATTCAAAGCTGGTTCAACACGAGAAGGATATTTTAAGTCTAATATTTTCATCAAGCGAAAGCATTGGAGGCCGACTCAATGGAATATGTATTTTATTGCAAAGGACACGTACCTGCAAGATGATTGTGAAGACGGCTTGAAGAAACCCGGATTTTCAAGGAGACACTCATTAAATCAAGTTGGCCAATGGAGCAAGCTTGTCCCTTAACATATTTGCTATTTTTATTTCACGAGCTTACCATGAATAAATTCAAGCTAACCTGGGGGTTAATGTCGGGGATATACGCCGCGATGTAACCCGGCTTGAAGTATGACCCGGCTGGGACTTGGAGACTCACTGGCGACTCATCAGTGACCTGGGGGGCGGCTCATACATGATCCTACACGCGACTGAGACAAAATACAAAGACCCAATGGCCAGAAGGTGGCTCATGGGAGGGCTGGCTCACAGAGAAGGCCCAAGGAAAGGAAGGACTCCCTCACAAACGAAACAAGACCCAGATTAGGATTCAAGAGAGACTAGTCCTAGTGCTACTCCTAGTAGAACTCTACATGTAAACCTACCCCTTCCACCTATATAAGGAGGGGTAAGGCGCCCCAAGAGGGACAAGTTATGTTAAGCCATGACAAGTTCAAGTCATTAGAGATAGACATATTAGAGACCCTCGAGATTAGAGGTACCGATTCCACACCCTTTTAATTGAGATCATCTTCTTAATCAATGAAACACAAGCAGGACGTAGGCTTTTACCTTCATAGGAGGGGCCAAACCTGGGTAAACTCGCATCTCTCGATTCCGACCAACCCCTCTCAAGCCGCCACATAGTTGCGATGGCTCCACACCTATGTCCTTGCACGAGGACATATGTCGTGATAAAAGCACGATAGTTGTGGAGTTCATTTGCAGCATTAACTTTCTTTGAGGTGGGATCAATACACCACTATGGATCTACTCCCGTATCTCTACGAGAAGGCCATACATAGAACTCACACTTATGTTGCACATTTTAGAGTATCCATTTCAAGTTATTTATGTACCACATAAGCTTTCCAAGTAGTCCATATCCGAGGACGCGACTATACGAATAGATGATATAACCCTACACGGGTGTACTTATTCACACATGTTTCCACCACTTAGTGCCATATGCATGTCATGTATCTGTGCAACCTTCAAGAGAAAGCCCGGCATGGATGCAAACCACGACCATTAACCATGCAAGACCTTAGTTCAGGTTTATCTCCTATTTGAAACTGAACCAACAACAAAGTTCAGCCGAAGTTTCCTCTACGGCCTCAAACGATGTGCACAGGGTTCCACAAGCCCACCGTTCGGGTGCCACTTGGTACACCGTGTCACTGTGCATATATCGTACTAAAGCCCACCCCATCAGACAACACTAAACACAGCCGCCACCACTTGTCCTACAAAAACTAGACTCTAGTTGCAACACCTGGACATAGATCAAGGCGATTAATAAGTCGAGCGGGGTCATATTTGAGTTCCCAACGTGTGGTAGTAGGTGTCTTGGATCACATACACAGAACTCAGTTCCTGAGGACAGTCCAAATGAGACAACCCGCATTTACTCCTACACGGCCTCTCATTGCTACCTTTACCAAATCAAATTCAGCATTGAACTCTTAACATCAGAACACATTCATTTCGCTCCAGTTCATCACCTAGATGAACCAGAGCTGACACAACTCTAAGAATTGCAAGAATAGAAGGATAAAGGCACAACATGCCTCACGCATCTACCACATATGCTAGGTTGTTGGTTTAGCTATTTACTATGACAATGATAGGTCATGCAGAGGAATGGGTTCAACTATCAAAACTAGTAACAGTTGAAACGTTATTGTCCTAATGCAATAAACAAGAGCACGAGTGAGAGCATGGGAATGTATCAGAATGTTCAAAAGGGATGCTTGCCTTCCTTATTTTCCTGATTATTTGTAAAAGCAAAAAATTATTTACTGCATCAGCACAACATGAGCATGACCTCAGCAAGTCAACTGACCACGCGAGGTAAAACTTGACACGTAGGGTCCGCCTGTCATTGACTCAGGGTTAATCCCGAGTTTACTCGGGCTTTGACAGAGTGTAGGGCCCACTATTAGTGTGTGTTATGTTCACTAATTAGTGGATTAGGATGCTAATGGATGGCCACGTCGGACATCGTCGGAGCTTCACCGATGGTTACCAAACCGACAACACTTCACGATGGAGTTACACAAACGGTGACAGTTGGACGCACAGAGACCACCAAGAGGTAGCCCATGCTCGTGTGCATCTAGATGGCGGGTCAGGTGGTCACGGGGTCATCGGAATAACCGAAAGCATCAAGGTCTGCGGTGGCCGGCTTCGTGTGTCCACGAAATCGATGATGCAACGCACAGCAGAGCCTAGGCCTAGCACCTACGACATCTATGCGAGCTCATGAACCCAACAGAAGCACTAGCTGGACCGGAGGAGCACCGGAGTGATGCTGTCGTCTATCTTGCACATTGAAGCTCCCCGGTCTCAATGCAATCCACGACTATAGCTTGAAATCGATATCGGGAGGAGGGGGGCTGGCGCAGGAGCTCACAGGGAGTGTGTAGAGGCGGTCAGCAGGCTCGGGGAAGTCTTTGAGGTGGCACACAGTTGCTGACGATCTTCGGTGATCTGAGGTTGAAGACGACCCCGGGATAGTGTTCGACAACGTCAGGCTTCGAGTAGCTCAGTGAGGAGGTTAAGGATGATGACGCGGAGCTCTAGGGTATGTCGGAGGCGCCAGGGGTGCATGGTGGCTCCACGTATATCGGCAGCGAGCTACAAGTGGGTTCGATCATGGCAAGGTGAAGAGAGCAGAGGCGAGAGGGGGCAAAATGGAGGGATGGCTTCGACCCACTTGGCTTTGGGGAGTCTACCCAGCTTGCCAGCGCGACAGGAGGGAACCAAGAGGTGGCCAGGAGCTCGACGCGCTCTCCCCCCTCTCCTCTCCTTACTTGGGCGAGGAGGAAGACAACACGGTGATGGGCCGGGCCACCACTTTCCTGAGGTAAGAGGCCCACGCATTTTACCTTTTCTATTGTGTTTCTTTTCTAATTTGCGCTCTCTGTTATTATTTCTTTGGGTAAAATCCTAAAGGCAATAATTCTGAAATGATTCTCGTGGTTTATACATATTGTTGCTAGGCCCCACAATAGTTTTCAGATTTTTTGAAACAACTAAAATAGTTATAGACTTTTATTTGTTATTTTCAGCAACATTGCTTGTTTATTTAAAATGCCAGAAAGGTTGTTTAAAAGTAGATCACCCATGGTATGCTATTGCCAACATTTATCACAGAGGGTGAACCTTTTTGAAGGAATTGTTTGAATAATGAAATGCTAGGGTTTGTTCTTCCCCATTTCAAGTTTCATGAAACTAGACATGATGCGTGGATGCTCACTAATGCAACTATTTGCAAACAGTTCTAGGGATGTGAAAGGAGGCACGGTGGCGATGGTGATGGCACGGCAGTGCGGTGATGGTGATGATGGATATGGCGCGGCACGGTGGAGCACGTACGGGCCCGAAGGCCGGTGATCCTGGTGGTTAAGCCTCCTCTTCTTCCCTCGATCTTGTCCCCTCTATGGTGGTGGTGGAGCAACAATGGATATGAAGTTGGATCTATTGGAGACGAATGCCATGAGCTATGATGTATGGCGGTGGCTAGGGTTAAGGATGTCATATATGGAGGGCCTCCCTAGCCTCCCCTCTTGATGGGCTTCATCCAAAGGATCAATATTGTTCAAATGCTCTCCCAATATCTTCTTTACAAGCCAAGGATACCATGGGATCGAATGGGGACTAAAGCGGTGAAGAATCCTATCTTGAAGGGCAACTTCTGGAAGTGTCTGCACGTCAAACGACCGCTGAGATAACCGCGTGCGGTCGTTCGGAACGTCGTCTTTCACTCCGTCTTCCTCCCGTAAAACAGACGCCAATTCATCACACGAACTCAGAATTTGACATTCTTGGGCTCGTTGGGTTCGTATGGTCGACGCTGATCCATTTATGGTCTTAGATATTGATTTGGAGCACTTTGAAAAAAAATACTTTTTCCAACCTTCGAAATGCCTAAGTTTGAGCCCTCGTTTATTATGTATCAAACCCATCCTTGGTCCTTTCATCGTGCTTGGTCCAGGGTTTCTCCTGAACGCAAGTATGCACAAGAATACAAATAAAACTAACTAAAAACAAATGAAACACTAAATGTTCAACGCTCAGAATGATAAGTGAAAATACCGGTAAACATGCATAATGGACAACTATGTGGTTCAATGGGACATGATATATAAATAGAACATGCAACAAATGAGATAAAAAAATGCATAAAATATAGAGCCATCAATGATATGTGTTCTATACCAAACCCTGGTGGCATAGGACAAGGACCTTTTAATGCTCCGTCAGGTGTCACGTCATACTTGTGATCTGCGTTGGGTTTTCCCCCGAAGAGGATGAGATGATGCAACATAGAGTAGAACAATATTTCCCTTAGTGAGAACAAAGGTTGTCGAATAAATAGGAGGACCACATAATTTCCTGTCTCCAGTGCCTACACACAAAAGAACACACACTTGCACCCAACGCGGGCAAGAGGGTTGTCAATCCCCTTGAACTTGTTACTTGCAAGTAATACGTAGTGTCGATGGATAGTTTGATAGATATAAAATAGCAAAAAAACGTAAATAATGGCAGCAAGGTATTTTTGAGTTTTTATTTATATTTGTGAATGGACTAGGGGCCATAGTTTTTGCTAGAGGCTTCTCTCTCGTAGAAAGCATACGATGTGTAAAGAAATTACTTTTGGTTAATTGATAGAAAAGTGCATAGTTATGCAATATTTATTCATGGCAATGATCATTATATATAGGCATCATGTCTATAAGCAAGTAGACCGACTCCTGCCTGCATCTACTACTATTACTCCACCCATCGCCCGCTATCCAGCATGCATCTAGAGTATTATGTGAAAAGAGAGTAATACTTGGAGGATGAGGACATGATGTAGACAAAGTAAATTGAATTTATATTAATCAACCCCGTCCTTTTACCCTTAGTAGCAGCAACACAATATGTGTAATCTCCCTTTTTGTCAGTAGGATAGAGAACCGCAAGATTGAACCCACTACAACGCACTTGTCCCATTAAAGATAAATCAATCTAGTTGGCCAAACCAAATTAGTAGATCGAAGAGAATTACGAATCTATCATAAGCATGAATATATATTAAAGAAAGGCAAGAAACTCAATATAATCTCATGAATAATCTAAACATAAACGCACAATTCATCAAATCCCAACAGACGCATCACACAAGAGTGATTGCATAAGATTGATCACCGCGGGAATCGCGGTGATCATGGCAACGAAGAACATAGAGAGAGATAGCCATCTAGGTACTAACTACGGACCCATAGGTCTATTGTGAACTACTCACATATCACCATGGAAGCAGAAAGGTTGATGTACAAGCCCTCCATGGTCGATCCCCCCTCTGACAGGTCACCGGAAGAGGGCTCCAGATGGCTACACGGCGGAAGAGAGACTTGTGGGAGTAGAAAAATTGTTTCGGGTTGCTCCTTAGGGTTTTTAATGGATTATTTTGTGTTTATAGGATAGAGAGGAGGGCGAGAGGCCAAGGGAGGTGGCCCAAGCCATCACGGCGTGGCCACCCCCCATGGGCGCGCCCTCCTGGCTTGGCGCCACTCCCTGTGGCCTCCGGTTTCCTTTGAAGCTTCCACGTCCTTATTTTGTCCAGAAAAAATCAACGAAAAGCTTTAGGGTATTTGGACTTCATTTGGTACAATATTTGTTAAAGGCCAAAAACATGCAGAAAAGACCAACCGGCTCTTGGCAGTGGGTTAATAGGTTAGTGCTTACAAATAATATAAATCGACAATAGATGCCTAAAAACTTGCTAGATTGATAATATAGCTGCATCGAACAATAAAAAATTAATACATTGGAGATGTTTCAGCATCCTTAGCTTGATTCCTGCTCGTCCTCGAGTAGGTAAATGATAAGAATTTTTTTTATGTGACATGCTACCCAAGATATAATCTCTTGAAGGTATGATCACTAAGAGACGATGAATTAACAAGCAGCAACATAGTAATATCCATGAACATAAGTAACATAATCATCAATTTTCGAAATGTATGATCCACAAAGAATGTTTACACCCCATTCATGTTATCATATTCATGCGTGGCTCCATCTGAACCACATAAAGACAAATGTCAACCACCATGGTGTTAAGCCAGGCAATTGGATCATATTTTTTAATGCGCTTCAACTTTTTATTCCTCACTCCATACATGAGCGTGGACCATGGACATATCAGACAGGTGGAATAGAATATGGTGGTAGCTTTCAAAGGGGTAAAAGTGGAGAAGAAAGTCTCACGGTAACTAGGCGGATTAGCGGGCTATGGAGATGCCAATGATCAGTATCAATGCAAGGAGTAGGGATTGCCATGCAACAGATGCAATAGAGCTATAAGTGTATGAAAGCTGAACTAAAGCTGAGTGGGTGTGCATCCAATTTGCTTCCTCATTAAGACCTCGGGCATTTGAGGAAGCCTATCGTTGGAATATACAAGACAAGTTCTATAATGAAATAAATCCTACTAGCATATGAAAGTGATAAAACATGAGACTCTTTATATGAAAAACACAGTGCTACTTTGAAGCACAATTGTGGAACATGAGGTAGTAGCACCGTCCCTTTCCTTTCTTTTTTTCCTTTTTTTATTCCCTTCTTTTTTTTTCTTTTTTTTCTTTTTCCCCCGGAGTATCATCCCTACTGGTGGGGGAATCATTGTCTCCATCATCCTTTCCTCACTGAGACAGTGCACTAATAATAAAAAGCTTTACAATTGTATTTGCTTATAACTCGACATGAAAAACTACTATATGGACCTATATGAATGCCTCTGGCAGTGTACGAGGATGTGCAATGATCTAGCGTAGTGAGGATATAAAAAACGGACAAGGCATGGAAATATCATGCTAGCTATCTTACGATCATCCACAACAATATAACAATGTGTGGACTAGTTATGCGATGCAATAGTGGAAGTTGCATGGAAATATATTTTGGGATAGTGGATATTTTGAGGAAGATATAAGGTAGCTTATGTGCAAAAGAGTGTGTCCTGTCGCGGGGTATAGATGCAACGGTGAAGGTTGCACCGATTCTCGTGGTGAGAATCGGCATGCAAGATACCGAAGATGCTAGCAAATATGAGGACGTGAGAGTGCGTACATCCATGGATTCACAATATTCATAAGGAACTCACATACTTATTGCAAGGTTTTATTAGATCTCTCAAAGCAAAGTACTACTCGCAGGCCTCTGGGGAGGAGGTTGGTAGGAGTTAACCATCACGCGCCCCCGACCTAAACATCACTAAGATTTCAACGAGGAATAAGAACACTCATACATCATCACCATAACATAACCAATATTTCTATGAACAAGAAATGAACACACTTTAACTATCGATATTTTTACTAACCAACAACCATGCACTAATGCCCTTTCATATTACCATATCAATATCATTAACCCACAATTTCTCTTTTATGTGCTACATGAAGGTTTTGATTATGCACTCCTTGACTACCTATTATTTTTGGACTGGACTTACAACCCATGAAAATAAATGTCACTATTTATTAACTCTCAAACAAATTTAAGTGAAGAAATAGAGTGCAATTACTTGTATAAAATCTATACGCCCCACGCTCTAAAAGATATAAGTGAAGTACTAGAGCAAGTGCTTAGCTCAAAAGATGCAAGTGAATCACATAGGGTATTAATAAATCATGGTGAACATGTGTCTCTCTAAAGTGGGTGTGTCCAGAAAACAAGGATTGTGTAAAACTAAAAATAAATCTAATTAAAGCAAATGACGCTCCAAGCAAAACACATATCATGCGATGAATAAAATGTAGCTCGAAGTGACTTACCGATGGATTGAGATGAAAGAGCGGATGCCTTGGGGGCATCCGCAATCTTAGACGCTTGAGTGTTCCTAGAATTTGAATTGGGGTGCCTTGGGCATCCCCAAGTTTAGCATATTTTTTACTCCTTATTCCTTCATACATCGTGATAACACCCAAAACTTGAAAGCTTCACCACAGAACTCAATAGGAAATTCGTGAGATCCATTAGTATCATAGGCGAACCATAAACATTAGGTATTGTTATCAATTAATTCATATTCTATTATTGCATAAGGTAGTATATTCTAACTTCTCCATGACTTATACCCCCAGATATTATCCATAGCATCATAAAAAACAAGCAAACTATGCAAGCAAAAAACAGAATTTGTCTAAAACACAACAATCTCTAGTGATCATCAAAGACGCTATACTTTTGTACCTCAGGAAATTATGAAAAATTAGGAATCGTGAGGAATTTGTATACCAATACTATGTAAAGCAATTCAGATCAAAAAGACATTCCAGTAAAATCACAGAAATCCTGCACTAGAGGCAAAAGCTTTTGTTTTTGAAGTGTTTCAATTGTACTGATCATTCAAATCATCCCAAAGGCTTTACTTGGCACAAACACTAATTTAAACATAAAAACACAATTATTATGGTATAAATAATCATTTCATATCACAAAAACAGAAAGTTGAAAAATAAAAATAATATAACTATTGGGTTGCCTCCCAACAAGTGCTATCATTTTACGCCCCTAGCTAGCCATAATGCATAGTTTCAAATGTTGTCATCTTTGACACTTAATCCATAAGTAGCCACCATGATAGATTCATAAGGTGGTTTAATTCTATTCCTAGGTAAGTGTTCCATCCCTTTCTTTAATGGTAATTGGAACCTTATGTTTCCCTCTTTCATATCAACAATGGCACCTATAGTTCGTAAGAAAGGTCTTGCAAGTATTATTGGACAAGATGAATTGCATTCAATATCAAGCACAATGGAATCTACATGCACATAACTTGTATTATCAAGGATAAGCACATCATTTATTCTACCCAAAGGTTTCTTAATGGTAGAATCTAAAAGATGCAAGTTAAGGGAACAATCTTGTATATCGGTGAAGTTAATCACAAAGAGATTTAGGTAAAGTTGAAGCACTAGCACCAATGTCACACAAATCATTGCATTTGTATTATTTAAGCTTTATTTTGATAGCAGGTTCCCATTCATCATGCAAGTTTCTAGGTATAATAACTTCTAGCTCAAGTTTTTCCTTGTAAGCTTTTATAATCACTTCTAATATATGTTTAGTAAAGTCTTTACTTTGTTCATAGGCATTAGGTGAGCTAATAGTGGATTGCAGCAAGGAAATACATTATACTAAAGAGAAACTCTCATAATTAAAGTCCTTGTGATCCAACATAGTGGGCACATCACTAGTTAAAGTTTTGGCCTCTCTAAACCCACTTTTTTCATTTTTATCATTAGAATCATCACCCTCTGGATAAAAGGGATGCCTTATAGATAAAGTTGAAACATATCTTGTCCCTTTAACATCTATTTCAGTTTAGTAAACAAAAATTCATTAGGAAAAGTAACAATTATTTTAAGATCTTCATTGTGATTACCAATAGGAAAAGATTCCGGTTTAGCAGCCATCCTATTTACTAGAGTGGTTTGCTTTCGAGATATATTTCCTATCAACTCTTTAGTTTGTGCAAATTATGTTTGGATACTGGATACTTCCTTGTGGACCTCATCAAGTTGCTTACAAATAGTGTTGAGCAAGGTTGGGTGTTCCTTAATTTCAGCAGCAATGAATTTATTGTGCTCATGTTGAGTAGTCATAAAGGTTTTCATGGAGCTTTCAATTTCAGTCATGCTTTGGTAATAGGAAATATTATAGAATCTAGCTTCATACATGGTGAGCAAGAAAGCAAAGTAACAAGCGAAGCAAGTAAACTAGCAAGTATAGCAAGCAAACAACTAAACTAGGAAAGGAAAATATTTTTCTATTTTTGATTTTTATAGAAATAAAAATATAACAACAAATAAAAAGTAGAACAAGTGAATGATAATCTGTGAGAAGATACTTGGTATGAAATAGGTGATACTCCTTGGGAATGACGCCAAAAATCCTTCCTCATACTTGTGATCTGCGTTTGGTTTTTCCCCGAAGAGGAGGGTGGATGCAGCACAATATACATAAGTATTTATCTTCATTAGAACTAAGGTTATCCAACTAATAGGAGGACCACACAAGTTCCCATCTCAGCGCGACACACAAAAGAGGACACACTTGCACCCAACGCGGGCATGAGGGTTGTCAATCCCCTTGAACTGGTTAATTTCGAGAAATAAGTAGTGTAGATGGATAGTTTGATAAATATAAAATAGAAAATAAATAAAAAGTAAATAATGGCAACAAGGTATTTTTTATTTTTTTATTTATATTTGTGAATAGACCCGGGGCCATAGTTTTCGCTAGAGGCTTCTCTCTCGTAGAAAGCATAAGGTGAGTAAACAAATTATTGTTGGGCAGTTGATAGAAAAGAGCAAAGTTATGCAATATTTATTCATAGAAATTATAATTACATATGGACATCATGTCCGTAAGAAAGTATACCGACTCCTACCTGCATCTACTACTATTACTCCACCCAGCGACCACTATCTAGCATGCATCTAGAGTATTTAGTGAAAAGTAATGCTTGGAGGATGATGACATGATGCGTACAAAGGAAATCCAATTAATATGGATTAACCCCATCGTTTTACCCTTAGTGGAAGCAATACAATATGTTTCATTTCCCTTTCTGTCACTTCGATTGAGCACCGCAAGATTGAACCCAGTACAACGCACCTCTCCCGCTGAATATAAATCAATCTAGTTGGCCAAACCAAGTCAGTATATCAGAGAGAATTACAAAGCTATCATATTCATGCTTGTATATGAAAGACGAGTAAGGAAATCAATATAATATCATGAATAATTTGAACATAAACCCACAACTCATCGGATCCCAAGAACCGCACCATAGTGATTACATGATAGATCACCGTGAGGTTCACGGTGATCAGGGCAATGAAGAACATAGAGAGAGAGATAGCCATCTAGGTACTAACAACGGACCCGTAGGTATGTGGTAAACTACTCATACGTCACCCTGGGAGCAACAAATTTGATGTAGAGGCCCTCTATGATCGACCCCCCTCCAACAAAGAACTGAAACAAGGTTCTAGATGGTCACAAAGTGGAAGAGAGACTTGTGGCGGCGGAAAAAGTGTTTCAGGTTACACCATAGGATTTTTGGGATTATTCTGAATATATAGGATAGAGCGGAGGGCCAAAGGCCATGGGAGGTTACCCCAAGCCATCAGGGCGTGGTCACCCTCCATGGGCGCGTCTTGTTGGCTTGGTGCCACCTATTAACATGGGGTAATTGGACTTAGTTTGGTAAAGTATTCCTGAAAGGCCAAAAACATGCCGAAAATAGCAACTGGCACTTGACACTAGGTCAATAGGTTAGTGCTCAAAAATAATATAAATCAGCAATTAAATGCCTAAAAAGCATCCTAGAATGATAATATAATAGCATGGAAAAATCAAAAATTATAGATAGGTTGGATACATTTCATCACATTGAGGAGCAATGCCGGCATGGAAGTCAACCCATAGTGCCCGCTGACCTACCTCCTATTCAATTGACATATCGCTCGAATGGGTGTCAGTAAAGCTACTTCTTCGGTGATGGGCCGCTACTTGTCTGACAAGCTTCACCTAAACACCAGCCCCCCCACCCCCCCGACACATGTTTGCAGGCCTCTACCTTGCCAAGGTGGAGCGGTGGGAAGGAGCTTGTCGGTCTTAAGCTTCCCGGCCCGAAGCTTGCCGGCTAGGAGCTTGCCAGCTTGTAGCTTGCCGGTGTCTTGATCTTCATTACTTCTCTGGTACTTATTAACTACATGCCTTGAGGTATTATTGATGTTTTTAATAACCAAGTCTGTATTGTTGCTAGAAGGCATTCTCTGGAAAGCCCTTGCCGCTAGGAATGCTACAACTATCTGTGCATAAGTCAGGGTATAAACACCCATGTTTAATACAACGACAACGAACTTGAGGCTAACGATCTCACTTGAGGTTGGTATGTCTTCAAGAAGGACTGGAGGTCCCGATGGGGTCCCAACAACGATATTTGTGGCTGTAAAACAAGCATAATCTAGAAGGTGAAAAATAATCTCAAGAGGAGAAACGGTCATAAGATTTCTTACAAGTAACAAGGGGAGCGATCTTCGATGGAACGATCTGGGAGACACCAAGTGGCCCCAGCACGGCCGCCTCTGCAATACCGGAGGCTGGAGGCACGGAGGTCATGACTTCTCTACCAAGAGTGACGATTTTAGAGTGATGCATACCTCAAATGCGATAGCACCACAAGGATGGTAGGAACATACAGGGCGGGCTCCATGAGTTTCCGCCTCTTAGCCATAGGCACAACCAGTGGCATGCTTAGCTAGGGAGGAGACCCAAGTCTGCCTCGAGGGAGATGGGACGCAGTCACTTTCAGCACGGTCACAAAAGGGCTAGCCCTAGAGGACACCGGCTTGACGACCACTAGGGCGCTGGTAGAAGCAACCAGGATTTCACGTCTTGCCCCCGCAGCCTCTTCGTCCCTGAGAGGTGAGGGTGGGTTTGCACGACACCATCGTCAGCCACATACCCTCTGGCCGACCCTTCGTCAACCGAGGAGTCTATCTTCTTACCCTTTTGCGAAGGAGGAAGGGGGCGCTTCAAGGGAGGTTGCAGAAGAACCTGCATTTCTAGGGTCAGGAGATGACCCTGAAGCGGGGGCTCTGACAACTTTCAAATCATGCTGACACAAAAGAAAACAAGGGAGGAGAAGTGTCTGCAAGATAAATAAGATCAAAGGAAGGTCTCCATGGAGATGCAAAAGAATAAGCTCAAGATGAAGGCCGAAATACAAGAGAGGAAGCTCAAGATGGAGCCGAAATTGCACGCAAAGAAGCTCAAGATGGAGGAGGACGTCCTAGCCAAGAAGCTCGAGATCAAGGCTATCAAGGCCAAGAAAAAAAACAAAAGAAGTGACACTCACTTGCATGGTGAAGGAGGTGGAGATCATCACGACGGACTTGAGCACGCTGTCCTCGAGGAAGAGTCCTTGGGTTGAGAGGATGTAGGTCGACATGTTCAAGCTTCATGATTGACCTATGGTGAAATGCCATATTTTTTATATGCCGGCAAGTTTGCTAGCATTAACACGGCCGATTGGCATGGTCGAATTCCAATCCTTTTTGTGTGTTGACATGTGTGTCAGCCACTAGTAAGTGCACCAACATGAGTTTTGTGGTATTTTTTGAAGGCTGACATGTATGCCGGCTGTTGGCATGGCTGTCAGCACGAACTCTGGGCGATGGCATGGTCGTTGACATAATCTGTTAGGGAATGTCGCATGGGAAACAAAAAAGTTCCTATGCTCACCAAGATCAATCTACGAAGATTAACACCTTTGAGAGGGGGAGTGTATCTACATACCCTTGTAGATTGCTAAGCGGAAGCGTTAAGAAACGTGATTGATGTACTCGAACGTCTTCACGATCCAATCATGATCCGTCCCATGATCCGATCACAAACATCCCAATCACGAGCCGAACGGACGACACCTCCGCGTTCAACACACGTACAGATCCATGACGCCTTCAGCTCCTCGATCCAATGAGTGATGGTGAAGTAGAGGCTGAGTTCTACGGCAGCAAAAATGTGTAGCAGCGGTGGTGGTGGAGCGATCTGGGCAGGGCTTCTCCAAGTACTACTGCAATTGCGACGGTGGAGAAATTCTACTAGAGACACGGGAGGGCAGCGTCGCGGTTGTTTCTGCTGTGGCTGCCCTTCATCTCCTCTAGTATATATAGGAGGGAGGGACGAGGGACCAGCGTGGTTGGGTTTCCCCAAGGGGTGGGGCAGCGGCCAAGGGTGCCTTGGCCTCCAAGGAGAGTGGGGCGGCGGCCACTCCTGGGCCAGCTTAGCCCCTTGGCCGCATGGGCCATAGGTGGGAGAGGCGTCCGGCCCACTAGGGGCTGGTGCGCCACCTCTCACAGCCCGTGGGGACATCCGAGATAGGTGGACCCTCTTGATGGACCCCGAGAACTCTTCTGGAACCTCCGTCTCAAAACCGATAACATTCCAGATCCTTTCCAGAACTCGAATACCGACTTCCCATATATCAATCTTTACCTGTGGACCATGCTCAAGCTCCTACCCATGTATGGGGTCTCATACTAGACTCTGAACAACCTTCGGTCACCAACAAAATAAGTCAACTATGTCTATAGCATCACTGAATGTTATGTGTGCACATCGTGCAGGTTCGAGAACTATGCACACATGACCGAGACACCTCTATGGTCAATAACCAATAGGGGTACCTGGATGCCCATATTGGTTCCTACATATTCTACGAATATATTTATCGGTCGGACCACGATGTCAAGGATTCAGTTAATCTCGTACGAAGTTCCCTTTATCCATGAGTTGCATGATCTCATGGTCATAGGAACAGATACATTGACATGTAGAAAGCAATAACAGTAATCTGGATATGATCAAACACTATGCTTAAGGTTTGGGTCTTTTCCATCACATCATTCTCCAAATGATGTGATCCCGTTATAAAATGACAACTAATATCTATGCCTAGGAAACCTTAGCCATCTTTGATCAACGAGCTACTCAAGTGAGGGTTACTTGGGACACTTTGTTGTCTATGTCACATGTATTTGAGTTTCCGATCAATACAATTATAGCATGGATTATAAAAAATTATCATGAATAAGGAAATATAATAATAACCACTTTATTAATGCCTCTAGGACATATTTACAATAGTCTCCCGCTTGCACTAGACTCAGTAACATAGTATTACAAGGTAATGAATCTAATACCCATAGAATTCTAGTACTAATCATGGTTTGCCCATGGAAAAGGTTTAGTCAACGGATCTGCAACATTGAGATCCGTATGTACGTTGCAAATGTTTATCTCCTCCTCTTTGATATAATTGCAGATGGAATTGAAACGCCGCTTTATGTGTCTGGTCCTTTTGTGAAACCTTGGTTCCTTGGCTAGAGCAATGGCACTAGTGTTGTCACAAAACGGGGTCATTGGATCGAGTGCACTGGGCACAACTCCAAAATCCATCATGAACTCCTTCATCCAGACACCTTCCTTCGCTGCTTCCGAAGCAGCTATGTACTCCACTTCACATGTAGAATCAGCTACCATGCTTTGCTTGAAACTGCACCAGCTTACCACTCCACCATTTAGAATATATATTTATCCAGATTGAGACTTGGAGTCATCGGATCAGTGTCAAAGCTTGCGTCGACATAGGCTTTACGACGAGCTCTTGATCACCTCCATAAACGAATAACATTTCCTTAGTCCTTTTCAGGTACTTAAGGATGTTCTAAACTGTTGTCCAATGTTCCACTCCTAGATCACTTTGAAATCTTCCGTCCATACTTATGGCAAGGCTGACATCTGGTCACGTGCGCAACATCGCATACATTATAGAGCCTATGCCTGAAGCATAGGGGGTGACACTCATCTTTTCTCTATCCTTTATAGTCGATGAGCATTGAGTCTTACTCGATTTCACACCTACCCCTTCTTGGACTGATCCATTTTGAACTTCTTCAAAACCTTGTCATGGTATGTGCTTTGTGAAAGTCCTATTAAGCGTCTCGATTTATCTCTATAGATCTTGATGCCTAATATGTAAGTAGGTTCTCTCAGGCCTTTCATTGAAAAACACTTGTTCAAATACATCTTCACGCTTTCCTCAAATTCTTTTATTGTTTCCAATTAGCAATATGTCATCCACATATAATATTAGAAACACTATAGAGATCACACTCACTTAATAGTAAATACAAGCTTCTCCATAAATTTGTATAAATCCAAACGCTTGCTCCCCTCATAAAAGCAAATATTTCAACTCCAAAATGCGTGCACCAGTCCATAAATGGATCATTGGATCTTGCATACTTTGTCAGCATTCTTTGGATCAATAATACCTTCTGGTTGCATCATATACAACTCTAATGTAAGGAAATCGATAAGGACGCTGTTTGACATCCATCTGCCAAATTTCATAACTGAAAAATGCAGCTATTGCTAACATAATTCGGACGGACTTAAGCATCAGTACGGGTGAGGAAGTCTCATCGTAGTCAACTCCTTGAACTTCTGAAAACACCTTTGCCACAAATTGACCTTTATAGATAGTGACATTATATTCCGCGTCCGCCTTCCTCTTAAAGATCCATTTGTTCTGAATAGCCTATTGACCTTCAGGTAATACTTCCAAAGTCCACACTTTGTTTTCATACATGGATCCCATATCGAATTTCATGTTCTATAACCATTTGTTGGAATCTAATCCCACCATCACTTCTTCATAGCTCATAGGTTCATCATTATCTAAGAACATTACCTCCAAGAAAGGATTACCGTACCACCTCGGAGCAGTACGTGTCCTTGTCGGCCTACGAGGTTCGATAGTAACTTGATCCAAAGCTTCATGATCACCATCATTAGCTTCCTCTCCAACTGATGTAGGCGCCACAGGAACATCTTCATGTGTTGTGCTACTCTCCGGTTGAAGTGACGGTTCAGTAAAATTATCAAATTCTATCTTCCTCCCACTCTATTCTTTCGAGAGAAACTCTTTCTCGAGAAAAGACCCATTCTTAGCGACAAACACTTTGCCCTCGTATCTAACATAGAAGGTCTACCCAACAATTTCCTTTGGGTATCCTATATAGACACATTTATCCGCTTTGGGTTCGAGCTTATCAGGCTGAACTCTTCTTACATAAGCATCACAACCTGAAACTTTAAGAAGCGACAGCTTAGGTTTCTTGCCAAACCATAACTCAAATGGTGTCGTCTCAATGGTTTATATGGAGCCCTATTGTAGCAACCCGACTCAAAACGAGTCAAGCCTCTGTGTATCTCTGCCATCCCTGGATCAGTATGCTGGCACACATAGTACATCAATGTATATATCAAAGTGCAATCACATGGAAATAACGTAAAACTGATATATACCTTAAATATTTCAGCGGAAGCAGTCAAGGGAGTGGAGTCCCAATAAACACCAACGGCAAATTGAGTGTAGACCGTAACCCTGAATCGTACTCTTACTCATCGAGGAAAAATATCTGCAACATAAGACATTGCAGCCGTGTAGGTCAGCATATTGAATATGCCGGCAAGTCACATAAGAGAGAGGTGAAAAAGTAATCACCTATTCTATATGCATATATGGTAGGTGGGGCTGTAAGTTTTTAGCGAAAAGCAAGGTTTTCTCCTACATCAAGAGAGGGCTAAAAGCAAAATGTTACTAGATTGTTGGTTGTTAACAAGATGGTTCCACCAACCAATTCACGTACCCATGTTGTCAATAATACCCACATCAATATTGTTATTTGTGTTGAGAATTTCAGATAACTTCAGTTCCTTTGGCTCAAGTTGTCCATGACCGTGGACACGGCTAATCGATTAGGTTTGAATACTCTATAGAGTTTTGCACACGTTCCCCACAAGATTTGATCGCCTCCGTGTATGTCCTCGCACTTCAGGGTGTTTGAAGACCGGATGATCAAAACATGGTCTTTCAACGGGTCCCTCTAAATCCCTGTCGGTGCCCATCCAATCCTACCGTTCTTCTACATCTGCTAGCACCGCCTGTCCAGAGTCGCCGCGTTGTCCAACCAAGCCAGAGCCCATAATGACTTGTGGCTGTGCAGGTAAGCCTTGGGTCTTGAAAATATCCGTCCGTCTCTTTGAGCCTGGGTCAAGCTTTCCGCAAGATGTCATGGCACGTCTCCAGCATCCCGGGTCATCCACTGGTTTCTCCAGGGAACCAATCAACCGTCCTTCACCCAGAGTTGCATTGCATCACAAGGTCTTGAAAAGTCTTGACTTAACCGGTCTTGGTTATTACATTATTCTCGCATCACTCGTGATAAACTCTCAACCAGAATCCCGTCTACTCAAGCATAGCAATATGAAATTTGTCGTCCCGGGCCATGTAACGGGGTTGTTGGGTGCCTACCACATGATACTACAATATGTAACCATAATTTCCAAGTACCTACTCAGCATGCAATTGGGCATAGGATGGTAGAACTACGATGCATAAAACATAGGTGATACATGATCAAATGACTTGCCTGGTGAGGTTGATGAAGAAGAATTATCGTTCTCGAGAAATAACTTGATAGACTATTCGTCACTATCCGATGAAATCTATATAACAAACATATCATTCACATAAGCACTCATACTAGCAATCATTCTAGCAATCAAAACAAAAGAGAGAGCGAATAAGAATCCGAAGGAAACTTCAAAGAAGCTAGGGTGCCTTCTACTACAACATTCACCAAAATAGTTTTTGTCTAACAGAAAATAAAACACTAAAATATTCAAAGAATAAAATATAAATTGAACTAAGATAAAATAAAGTAATTTTCATAAAACTATTTGAAAGTATTTTCAAATGGGAGTTGAACTAGTAGAGAAATCAATTGCAAGTTATTAGAGCACTAGAATTGATTTCATGATAACAAATAAAAATAAAAATAAAAATTTGTTGAAAACCTACAGTTAACTAACAGAAACAAATAAATAAACTTTCGAAAATATAAAAGAAAATAATTAAAAAAAAATTATAGAAAAAGAAATAGCCATAATCCTAAAAGAACTAAAACAGAATTTGTTTTCATAAAAACCCCAAGTAATATTATTTAAAAAAATGAAACTTAAACTACTGAAAGATATGATCAATAGGAAACAGTAGCAAAAAGAATTAATTTAAAAGCTATTTTTAAACAGTAGCAAAAAGAAGCTTTAAATCAAATCTGATATAATTCAAATTTTATCAATCCAAACATAGACAAATTATATATTTTCGGAAACTACAAGAAATTTATGATCTAACACAAAAAGAATCACCTAATTTGGAGTTACACACTAGTAGGTATGAATTTTATAAGTTTGCTCTTTTTCTGAAAAAAAATTGTGACAGGGTTTTCTATGAAGCTCACCGTGGATGGACAGGCTTGGAGGTGCTCCGGCGAGGTGGGGCTGCTCCGGCGAGGGAAATCTGTGGGGAAGGGGGGAACCGGTGGAGGAGCCTCGGCGGGATCAATTTCTTTCCACGGGGGGCGTCGGGGCTGCTTGGCGTCGGGGTTCCTGGGGCTGCTCCTGCTGGTTGGTCCCTAGCAGGGAGCCGATTGGGCCTGGTGGCGAGGGGGTGGGGGCCGGTGGAGGGGGAGGTGCGGTAGGTGGTGCAGCGGGGTAGGGGGAGGGCTGCAGGGGTCCAGGTGGCGGTGAGGAGGGCGACAGTGCTCGTGGAGCGAGCTCCTGTGGAGTTCTTGACAGGAAAACGGGAGTTGGTGGGAGGAGGCTACGTGCAGGGAAACGGGGCGTTCTCGAGGGGAATGGAAAGAGAAGGACGAGGGGATTCTTTATAGGTGGCGAGGAGGTGCTGGGAGGGAAGGAGATTCGTGAATTCCGGAAGGGGAGGATCTCTTGGTTCCTGCCATGGAAGTTCCTCGTAACGTGAATGACCACAGGAAGGAGAAGATACTAAACGGGCCAGATTTGGAAACTCCTTAATGGGCCAGCTCTTTATTTCCTATTAAACGCGATTTGTTTCCTTTTTCAAAACAAGGAAACTAAAACGATAAAAGGGAAATCAAATCAATTCGGAATATAGAGTTTCTATACACTAAAATTATCAGAAAAATAAAATATAAATGATGGACATTTTTCCACAGCCAAAATAAAACTTTTTTAAAAAAAATGTTTTTTCAGAAAATCCCTAAAAGCTTTATTTATTTTTGCAAATATTTTCTCAATTAAATTTTGGTTTTCTTGGATCAAAATATTTCAATAAATGCCCCTGGTTTTGGAGGGTCATGTTCCTCCTCTCTTTCTTGCTTGGCAAGGATTATTTTCGGGTATTTCTCGGGGAAGAAAAATATAGAAGCAAGGGCAAATATTTGAAAGAATTCAAATGCAAAACTTCATTCAAATTCTTTATAGTTGAAGAGGTCATGTCATCTTCTCTCATTGCTTTTAATTGGATGAATTTGAATTTACTAGAGAAGGGGAAAGTCATTTTATTCCCTCTCATTCAAAAGATTTTGAAAAGTTTCAAACCCCACTCAAATTTCAATCACTCAATCAAACAAACAACCCTTCTAATAATTATATTAACATTCCAAAATTTGGGATGTTACAAACCTACCACACTTAAAATGAATCTCATCCCCGAGATTCGAAGAGGCTAGAAAGAAAGGTTAGGGTTTGGGGGTCTTCTAAAAAATCCAACCTCCGGCAAAACGGGATGCTACCACGCTTAAAATGAAGGTTACTGGTCGCTTAAGATTTTAACAAAACTCTGGGCTTTTGGCATCTGACTCCTCATAGTCTTCATATCTTCCGCTATATTCATAACGTTTCCATTAAACCGAGGGTCCTTCTGTTGATATAAGCTTCTTCCTTTACTGGGTCTTCTTAACTGACAGTCTCGTGATCAACTCTAATTAACCTATCGATGATTCTCATGGTGGTCTACCATTTGTGGTTATCCTGCAGAGAGAAGGGTCTTGGTTTCATCCTCACCATAAAATTTCCTACGCGTGACAACAAGTGCCATGTACATGGGCTTTTCTTATACCATTCTAAGGCTTAAACAAAAGCTTCAAAGAGCGTCGTCTCTCACTATGGGTAAGTCTCTCAGATTTACCATTCCGAATAGCAAGAGAATGATAATAGTAAGTCGTCATGGTGGCCAAGCCAGGTCGCACTGAAATCATTACCTTGTATAAGGCTTAGTGAATCTCGTATTCTAACACTTGGGCATCCTCACAAGCATTGCAGAATTTCTCTTGTCCACGAACGAAGTTCGGATAATCCATTGGTTCTGCAAGCAGAACAAAACATCTATCGTATCTTCACAACTCTCTGGCTTTCGTATGTTCCTAAGAAAACGTTTGCTGATCCATCATAGTTTCTTCCAAGTTTCTTTCTTCATTAAGGTGGTGCTAGATCCGTATTTGTCCCGGGGTCTGTGGGTTGCAGACTTACTTGGAATTACTACGCGTTTAAATTCCATAGTGTTTCAATCCTTCATATTCCTGGGGTAATCATCATATAATAGTAATCCTCGGACTTATTTTTGGTACACACTCCAATCTCTGGGATACTTTCCATTGGTGCGTTTACCATGAAAAGGTATTGGTTCATCCATAAATCATATTCATTTCGTAATCAATCCTTTATTACATCCTTACTTTCTTCAAAATTCCAACTCAAAAGTAATTTATTACAAATGCTGCCATCCACATTGTTCGGTATGGTCAAGCATTTCTGCCAACTTTATTCATCTGTCTCTCTTGGAGGTACTTTAGTTCCACTCGAACTTTCCGAGGTGCTCCTCGAAATCATCCATCTTTTGCTTTCAACTGGTAGCCACGAGCTTCATCTCCATCATCTCCGCACGTACCTCACTCAGGTATTCCTGGGTATGACGAAGTCTTGCTTCAAGTATTTCTCCAATTTGGCGTATGGCTTCCATGGCAGCTTCACGAACAGCATCAAATAAGGTTGCTCGTGGTACACGTGAAATGAGAAAGTATTGCCCCGTAGTCTTTGGACAAACTCCTTTCATACGGTGGAGATGTACTTCCACATACCAAAGTTCCACTCCATTCTCCATGAATGGGTAGCCTTTGTAGACCGCATCTCCTTCAAGATGAATGTGCTTCATCATGTCCTTCAGGATTTTCGGGTAATCATGATCACTGGTCAGGGTCATGATCGTTTCTGGGCCCTTGAGGAATGACTCGTAGAGAGTTGTCATCTGCAGGTGTCAGTAAATAGGTACTCAGAGGAATGTATATGCCTCCTTGGTAGTTATGGTACATTCCTACTCAGTGGATCCTGTGGGTTTACCGATTACTACCACACTTAAAATGAATTATACTCATGCCTGCATAGACCATATTTTCTCATATCCTCATAATTGTTCAGAGATCTTTGTTCAAAGAGAAACAACGCATACAGTTTCAACATAGGCAATCATGAGACAATAAATTCCATTTATTCATGATGTTATTACAATCTCAGGGACTTCAGTTACAAAAAATTTCACTCCATGATCTCATGAAAAACAAGAGTTCTTCAGATTACAGTAATTGTCGCGGTCAAAACTTAACTACTCCTTTTTAGCTTTCTTTCTTTGTGGACAATCGTTAGCAAAATGTCCTACTTCCTTGCAACGAAAGCAAATGAGTTCTGACAAGTCTCGAGGCGTCTTAGTGTTTGCTTTTGCTCCTTGGGTTTCCGGCTTCCTTCCTGAGCACATGTATTTGTGGTGGCCAAATTCCATACACTTGTAACATCTGACATGACTCAGGTCTATATCTGCACAGATTTGGCTCTTCCGAGGGTACCTTTTTTTCTTTCCGGATTCCTTTATTTTGGCCAGTTCTTCTATTTCAAGTGGATCAAACTCCACTTTTTCCGTCGGGAAGTTTCCCAGATACTCTTGGCTTCCCTTTGTGTAACCCTGTGAATAATGTCCTTCTTCTCCACATGAGTAGCGTGCATTGGAGAAAAATCTGGCCAGACCTTGTCCATCAGGGTCTTCAATATTTTCGTTCATCACCGGCTCTTCTAGAATCTTCTTCTTGAGTGTTTCCTTCATTGCTTCTTTCTGCTGCTGGACAACTTGTTGTACCTTGGGGTAAATGTGACATTGAGCTGGGTAGTGGGTGGTTCCTTCACAAAGGAAACAAGTCACCTGACTACTTGGGCAGTCCTCAGCTAGGTGATTTTCTTCACAATGAGTGCATCCATCCTTGTGTTCTTCCTCGGTGTGTCCTATTTCTCCACAGATCTTGCATGCACAAGTCTTCTCCTTCGGATTATCATAGCACTTCTGAATAAGTCGGGATCTTAACAGAGTGTTCTTGAATTTGTCCCAAGTTTCTGCTCCACTAAATCCTTGTATGGCATGATGCATTTTCCACCAGATAGCAGCACTTTGGGTAAAGTACTAGAGAGCATGTTCCACTTCATACTTCCTTGAGATCAAGTTGCTCCCGAAGTGGTTCTCCATGTTCTGAATCCATATTTCAGCCTCCAGCTGGATCATTGGTCCAGAGACTACAAGTCCAGCTTCATACTCCATCTTGTAGGGTTGAGGTTTTGGGGATGAGACGGGTAAGAGAGGGAGGGAGATACACACAATACAAAAAATATTTTTGAGAATAGGTTTTATTTGTGGCCGTCGGAAAACACACACCAATGACTGCTCACAAATCATCGTATCTAACGTGGGTATATAAAAGGGGTTTGGACTTCTAATGGTCATATAATTATTCGAACACTTCAGGGTCTTCGAGTTCTTCGGTTCTTGAGAGTATTCTGTTGGTGTATCTTCAATTCTTCAAATGCGTGGTGAAATCCTCTTTACTTTTAAGTAGAACTCCGTTGATTCTTCCTGAGGTCAAAGGGGTAAGGGGATTGTATAACTATTTGAGGTGAGAGAGAACATTTGATGAAATCAGAAGGGATGAGAAGTGAAAGGTGTTCTCGAAAATAAGATTTTTCAGAGGTCCTATCCTAAGAAGTTTCCAGTTTCTAGGGTCACGTCCTACAGTCAACATGAGCTCTGATACCATTTCTGTTGCAACCCGACTCAAAACGAGTCAAGCCTCTGTGTATCTGTGCCATCCCTGGATCAGTATGCTGGCACACACAGTACATCAATGTATATATCAAAGTGCAATCACATGGAAATAACATAAAACTGATATATACCTTAAATATTTCAGCGGAAGGAGCCAAGGGAGTGGAGTCCCAATAAACACCAACGGCAAGTTGAGTGTAGACCGGAACCCTGAATCATACTTTTACTCGTCGAGGAAAAATATCTGCAACATAAGACGTTGCAGCCGTGTAGGTCAGCATATTGAATATGCCGGCAAGTCACATAAGAGAGAGGTGAAAAAGTAATCATCTATTCTATATGCATATATCGGAGGTGGGGCTGTAAGTTTTTAGCAAAAAGCAAGGTTTTCTCCCACATCAAGAGAGGGCTAAAAGCAAAATGTTACAACATTGTTGGTTGTTAACAAGATGGTTCCACCAACCAATTCTCGTACCCATGTTGTCAATAATACCCACATCAATATTGTTATTTGTGTTGAGAATTTCAGATAACTTCAGTTCCTTTGGCTCAAGTTGTCCATGACCGTGGACACGGCTAATCGATTAGGTTTGAGTACTCTGTAGAGTTTTGCACACGTTCCCCACAAGATTTAATCGCCTCCGTGTATGTCCTCGCACTTCAGGGTGTTTGAAGTTCGGATGATCAAAACATGGTCTTTCAACAGGTCCCTCTAAATCCCTGTCGGTGCCCAGCCAATCCTACTGTTCTTCTACATCTGCTAGCACCGCCTGTCCAGAGTCGCCGCGTTGTCCAACCAAGCCAGAGCCCATAATGACTTGTGGCTGTGCAGGTAAGCCTTGGGTCTTGAAAATATCTGTCCGTCTCTTTGAGCCTGGGTGAAGCTTTCCGCAAGATGTCATGGCACGTCTCCAGCATCCCGGGTCATCCACTGGTTTCTCCAGGGAGCCGATCAACCGTCCTTCACCCAGAGTTGCATTGCATCACAAGGTCTTGAAAAGTCTTGACTTAACCGGTCTTGGTTATTACATTATTCTTGCATCACTCGTGATAAGCTCTCAACCAGAATCCCGTCTACTCAAGCGTAGCAATATGAAATTTGTCATCCCGGGCCAAGTAACGGGGTTGTTGGGTGCCTACCACATGATACTACAATATGTAACCATAATTTCCAAGTACCTACTCAGCATGCAATTGGGCATAGGATGGTAGAACTACGATGCATAAAACATAGGTGAGACATGATCAAATGACTTGCTTGGTGAGGTTGATGAAGTAGAATTATCGTTCTCGAGAAATAACTTGATAGACTATTCGTCACTCTCCGATGAAATCTATATAACAAACATATCATTCACATAAGCACTCATACTAGCAATCATTCTAGCAATCAAAACAAAAGAGAGAGCGAATAAGAATCCGAAGGAAACTTCAAAGAAGCTAGGGAGTCTTCTACTACAACATTCACAAAAATAGTTTTTGTCTAACAGAAAATAAAACACTAAAATACTTAGAGAATAAAATATAAACTGAGCTAAGATAAAATAAAGTAATTTTCATAAAACTATTTGAAAGTATTTTCACATGGGAGTTGAACTAGTAGAGAAATCAATTGCAAGTTATTAGAGAACTAGAATTGATTTCATGATAACAAATAAAAATAAAAATAAAAATTTGTTGAAAACCTAACTAACAGAAACAAAATATAAACTTTCTGAAATATAAAAGAAAATAATTGAAAAACAATTATAGAAAAAGAAATAGCCATAATCTATTATAGAAAAATAAATAGCCATATCTAAAAAGAATTGAAACTTAAACTATTGAAAGATATGATCAATAGGAAACAGTAGCAAAAAGAATTAATTGAAAAGCTATTTTTAAACTCCCGGTATAAGCAAAACAAGCTTTAAATCAAATCTGATCTACTTCAAATTTTATAAATCCAAACATAGACAAATTATATATTTTCGGAAACTACAAGAAATTTGTTATCTAACGCAAAACGAATCACCTAATTTGGAGTTACACACTAATAGGTATGAATTTTATAAGTTTTCTCTTTTTTTGAAAAAAAACTGTGACGGGATTTCTATGAAGCTCACCGTGGATGGACAGGCTTGGAGGTGCTCCGGCGAGGTGGGGCTCCTCCGGCGAGGGAAATCGGTGGGGAAGGGGGGAACCGGTGGAGGAGCCTCGGCGGCATAAATTTATTTCCACGGGGGGCGTCGGGGCTGCTTGGCGTCGGGGTTCCTAGCGCTGCTCCTGCTGGTCGGTCCCTGGCAGGGAGCCGATTTGGCCTGGTGGCGAGGGGGTGGGGGGCCGGTGGAGGGGGAGGTGCGGTAGGGGGTGCAACGGGGTAGGGGGAGGGCTGCAGGGGTCCAGGTGGTGGTGAGGACGGGGACGGTGCTCGTGGAACGAGCTCCTGTGGAGTTCTTGACAGGAAAACGGGAGGTGGTGGGGAGGAGGCTACGGGCAGGGAAACGGGGCGTTCTCGAGGGGAATGGAACGAGAAGGACGAGGGGATCCTTTATAGGTGGCGAGGAGGTGCTGGGAGGGAAGGAGATTCGCGAATTCCGGAAGGGGAGGATCTCTTGGTTCCTGCCATGGAAGTTCCTCGTAACGTGAATGACCACAAGAAGGAGAAGATACTAAACGGGCCAGATTTGGAAACTCCTTAATGGGCCAGCTCTTTATTTCCTATTAAACGCGATTTGTTTCTTTTTTCAAAACTAGGAAACTAAAACGATAAAAGGGAAATATAATCAATTCGGAATATAGAGTTTCCATACACTAAAATTATCAAAAAAATAAAATATAAATGATGGACATTTTTCCATGGCCAAAATAAAAACTTAAAAAATGTTTTTTTTCAGAAAATCTCTAAAAGCTTTATTTCTTTTTGCAAATATTTTCTCAATTAAATTTTGGTTTTCTTGGATCAAAATATTTCAATAAATGCCCCTGGTTTTGGAGGGTCATGTTCCTCCTCTCTTTCTTGCTTGGCAAGGATTATTTTCGGGGTATTTCTCGGGGAAGAAAAATATAGAAGCAAGGGCAAATATTTGAAAGAATTCAAATGCAAAACTCCGTTCAAATTCTTTATAGTTGAAGAGGTCATGTCATCTTCTCTCATTGCTTTTAATTGGATGAATTTGAATTTACCGGAGAAGGGGAAAGTAATTTCATTCCCTCTCATTGAAAAGATTTTGAAAAGTTTCAAACCCCACTCAAATTTCAATCACTCAATCAAACAAACAACCCTTCTAATAATTATATTAACATTCCAAAATTTGGGATGTTACACCTATTTAAAGTGAATGCAGCTTTCTCTCATGCATAGCCCCAAAACATTAGTAGAAAAACGGTAAGAGACATCATATAACGCACCATATACAATAAGGTACGTTTACAGCATTCGGACACACCATTACGCTGTGGTGTTCCAGGTGGCGTGAGCTGTGAAACAATTCCACACTATCCTAAATGCATGAAAAACTCATAACTCAGATATTATCCTCTTCAATCAAATCGCACGAATTTAATCTTCTTGTGACGATGATTCTCAACTTCATTATGGAATTTCTTGATTTTTTCAAATGTTTTAGACTTTTTCTTCATCATGTAAATATACCCATATCTACTCGAATCATTGGTGAAGGTGAGAAAGTAGCGATATCCACCGCGTGCCTCAACACTCATTTCACATCACACATCAGTATGTATGATCTCCAACAAGTAAGTTGCATGGTCCATTGTGCCGCAAAATGAGGTTTCGGTCATCTTGCCCATGAGGCATTGTTCGTATGTGTCAAGCGATTCAAAATCAAGTGACTCCAAAAGTCCATCAACATGGAGCTTCTTCATTTTTTACACCAATATGACCTAAGCGGCAGTGCCACAAGAAAGTGGTACTACAATTATTAACTCTACATGTTTTAGCATCAATGTTCTAAATATGTGTATCATCACTATCGATATTCAACAAGAACAAACCATTCAGACTAGGAGTATGACCATAAAATATATTACTCATATAAATAGAACAACTATTATTCTCCAATTTAAATGAGTTACCTTCTCGCATTAAACAAGATCTATATATAATGTTCATGCTCAACGCGGTCACCAAATAACAATTATTTAGGTTCATCACTAATCCCGATGGTAATCGATGAGCGAGCATGTCGACGGAAATCACACCAACCTCTGAACCATTTCCCACGCGCATCATCACTTCATCCTTTGCCAGCCTCCGTTTATTCTGTAGTTCTTGCTTTGAGTTACAAATATGAGCAACTGAACCAGTATCAAATATCCATGAACTACCATGATATATAGTAAGGTACACATCAATAACATGTATATCATATATACCTTTTGTGATGTTGCCAGCATTCATATCGGCCAAATACTTGGGGAAGTTCCACTTCTAGTGTCCAGTTCCCTTGCAATAGAAGCACTGTGTCTCATGCTTGGATCCAGCCTTGTGTTTCTTCACGGGAGCAGCAACTGCTTTGTCATTCTTCTTGAAGTTACCCTTCTTTTCCTTGCCCTTCTTGAAACTAGTGGTTTTATTGACCATCAACACTTGATGCTCCTTCTTGTTTTCTACTTCCGTGACTTCCAACATCACGAATAGCTCGGAGATGGACTGTTTCATCCCTTGCATATTATAGTTCACATGAAGCTCTTGTAGCTAGGTGGCAGTGACTGAAGAACTCTATCAATGACCGTCTTAGGTGGAAGCTCAACTCCTAGCTGAGTCAAACAATTGTAGTACCCAGACATTCTGAGTATGTGCTGAGTGACTGAACTATTCTCCTCCATCTTGTAGGCAATGAATTTATGGGAGGTCTTATACCTCTTGATCCGAACATTTTCTTGAAAAACAAAGTTCAACTTTGTAACATCTCATATGCTCCATTACGTTCATAATGCCTTTCAAGTCCCGATTCTTAGCCATATAGCATGGCGCACTGAACTATCGAGTAGTCATTAGCACGCGCGTGCCAGATATTCACAACGTCCACATACGAGACTAGAGCGGGTGGCGCACCAAGCGGTGCATCAAGGAAATAAGCCTTTTGCGAAGCCGTGATGATAATCCTGAGATTACGGACCGAGTCCACAAAGTTACTTCCATCATCCTTTACCTTAGATTTCTCTAGGAATGCATTAAAATTTAGGGGAGCTACTGCGCGAGCCATTGATCTACAACATAATTTGCAACGACATCTTAGACTATTTTTTTGAGGAACTATGACAATGGGGTAACAACCCCACCGAATTTATATTAGATAAGGAACAAAGTATCTACAATCGAAGCTACATATTTCATAGGGAGGTGGAGATGGAAAGGGTATTACAACACACACAAAAACAAAACAAAGTACAATTCAAAGCAGGCTAGACAAGAGCTGATCTACGAAAGGCAATAGCCCTTCCTTTGTTTGGTGTTTCATGAGTCTCATGTCAGACTTGCACCTCGCAAGACAAGAGGCAAGCGACGAATGCGCTCCCCAAAAATGCTTGTTATTGTGATCCTTACTTATCCCCCAGATGGCAATGGCAAAGATCTCGAGGAACATTGGTTTGGTCCACGCCCTTCTCGTAGCATGTATATTTTGAAGCCTGTCATGGTGCTGCTGGCAATTGAGCCCAATCAAAATCATGTAGGCTAGACTGGAAGGAAAGGTGAAGAATAGATGTTCCATTGTTTCTATAGGCGGGTGTGAGCAGAGCAGGCAGGATTAATTGTTATCTTGCAGTGTCACCCCCCTCCTATGCAGCATGCCATCCGTGTCAGTCGATCCACGAGGAGCAGCCATACAAAGAACTTCCACTTCATGTTGCATTTTGATTTCCATGCCCATCCAAACACCTCGTCTGCATCCATGTCTCAGAATTAATATATGTAATATTGACTAGACTTGAAGCTTCATCCACCACAAATACAAGTCCATTCGTCCCTTCCATCCATGAAGATTGACACTCCACTCAAGTTAGCTTGCATGCTCTGCAAGTCTTGTCTGTCCTGAAGCGACAACAGAAGATGGAAATTCTCACTAATTGGTGCATCTAACAGCAGATTTCTCACTGAAACATCTTCACACTTTGCAAATGAGAAGGCCCTCGGATGACTCTCTGCCAATAGCCACGGTCTCGATAAGTCCTTCCAAAAGAGCGTTGTGGCACCATCACCCACCTGCACCACAGTGACCCTTCTATATATGGATGGTAATTGGAGTAGCTTGCACCACGAGAAGGATTCACAAGGACCTGTCACATGCATCATGATATTGTTGGACTGATAGTACGTGGACCAAATCAGATGCACCGAGGGTATATCATATTTGTTATAGAATTTGGGGATTTGTTTGAGCAGGAGCCCCTAATTCTAGATTTTTAGAATAACTATACCCAGCGCTCTGTTCGTTTAGGTCCGCAGACAATATCCAGGAAGCCAGAGGGTAATTTTGGAGGCCATTCTCCATTTTATTTGCCCAAAGGCAGTGCCTCCTTGGTTTATCCAAGTGCTCTAGTATCTTAGTAGGGATGCGTACAAAGCACATGGCATAGATTGCCAAAGACGTTATGACCAAATTAACCAGGATTAGCTTCAAACCGTAATCCAGTAGCGACGCTGTAGTTGTGAGTTTTCTCTTAATTGATGTAATAAGCGACATCATATCAATGACACTGGGGCGAGAAATGCCCATGGGTATGCCAAGGTATGTGAACTGCACAAACCCCACTGCGCACTACAAAATCGTCGACAAGGCTTGCACTCTATCCTCAGGTACATTGAGAGGGAGCTTGGTAGTTTTTTGAAAATTGATACTAACCCCAACTAATGCCGCATAATCTTGCATAATTTGCTTCATGTGAGTCACCTGATCAGCCTCTACAGGCATGACAACGAGGGTATCGTCTATGTATTGGATCATAGGGTAATCGTCATCGGCAACCGAGATTGGTTTGAAGATGAGGCTCTTTCGCGCTGCGTCATTAATTGTAGCTTGCAGAAGATCAACGACAAGCAAAACGATGAGCGGCGACAATATATCACCTTGTCGCACCCCTCGGAGATAGAAGAACTGTCTTCCTGGTACTCCATTCAGAAGAACAAAAGACTTCCTAGAAGAGAATAAGTTGTCGATCCATCCTATCCACATGTCATCAAGTATCATCTGTTTTATAATATCCATCATTGGTGTGTGTTCAATCTTGTCAAAGGCCTTCGTGAAGTCCAATTTGAAGAGTAGAATTCCCTATCCGAAGATTTTACACCGATGGATGTATTCAAATGCCAAGGCCAAGAAATCTTGGATCGACCTCCCTTTATGAAATCCATATGGATTGCGATGGATAATCCTGAGAATCACCTTATGAAGCCTATTAGCTAGTAGCTTTGTTATCAACTTAAGACAAGAGTTCAACAAGGTGATTGGGTGATAGACATTAGCAGTCTCCGACAACTGTACTTTCGAGATTAGTGTGATGAAACCTATGTTAATGCTTTCCAGGTTTAGCTTTCCTTTATAAAAATCAGAACACATTCTATAGAAGTCCTTCTTAATGACATGACAACATGATTCGAGGAAGCATCCATTGAAACCATTAGGGAGAGGTGCTCTATCCAAAGGCATCTCCTTGAATACATTGTCAATCTCCTCCTTTGTGAAAGGTACAGTAAGTTCATCAAGTCCCTCTACTCTTTTGATGATCTTGGACAAACCAAACTTCATGCTAGTTGGATCTGATCTACCGAGTCGCTCCTTGTAGGTGTTATACATCACCAATTCTTTCCCAACATGGTCCTTCACAACTGAGTCATCGGGGAGATGTAGCGAGGGGATGGAGTTCCTACGAAAATGCTCCATTGCCGCGGAGTGAAAGATTTTAATGTTTCCAATACCATACTTAAAGTATATGATAGTGCATATGTTTTTCAAGTAAACTCTTGTGGTCCATGAGTGTTAGGAGGTGGTTCTTCAGAATATATCTGAAGTTTGATTCAGGTACCGAGAGGCCTCGCCTATCTTCAATACCATCGATCTCCAGCAACGTTTTGTTTGTATTTGCATTAAGAGTGAAAAAGTAGAGATCCCTTCACACAAAGCCTTGAGATCATATCTAAGAGTATTCAGTTTTTTGGCGAGCAAGGCCGCAAAGTTCGGTGCATAGCACTTTTTGGTCCAAGAGGAGTGAACTGTTTCCATAAAACCAAGATAACCAATCCAAAAATTCTCAAAGAGGAATATTTTGGCTCTAGGTACGGATGTAGCCACAGTTAGGGAGCAGGGAATGTGGTTAGAGATTGGTTTCCCTAAAGGCAACACAATTGTATTCAAAAAGCACGTGGTCCAATGTATGGACGAAAAGTGTAGTCAAGTTGCTCAAGCAGTGAATGATCTTGCATATTACCTCACGTGAAAGATCTCCCCTTGATGGGTAATTCAACACAAGACTCAGATGTGATGAAATCATTAAAGATTAGCATGTCATTTGCATTCCCTCCCACCTTATTCCTATTATCAGGGGCATAGACGAATTTATAGTCATATGCGAGGAGCGAGTCCTTGTTGCACGGGATGTGGAGATTAAACATCTAGTCAACAAAATCATGACGTGCTTTTCCATTAAAAGGGCCATAGATGTTAACACACAACCATATATTAGCTGATTGAAGTGATGTAAAATTGAAATTAATGGCAAAAGATTCATAAAATTCAACGATACCTGAGACAACCGAACTGTTCCAAATACTAATGATACCACAAGAGTTTCCATTCAACGGAACATACGCAAATTTATCAAATTTCTTAGGACAACACAGTTTAAACGGAGCATCAAAAGAGGCACATTTAGTTTCTTGTAGAGAAACTATAGAGCAACCACTAAGATCGGTAGCATTACACATAACGAGGTGTTTTTGTGAATTTATGCCGCACACACATTCCAGCACACGATAGACCACTATGATAGGCTACTCATGTTCATTATGGTTGACCTCCTACTTCAACAAGTTAGCAAGTAACTTCTCTTCACTGAGCTGATCCAGAGGAATCCCATAGAGATTGGTGCTAATATCTTGCATCATCTTTATAGGGATAAAAGGTGGGGTTGTATCTTCACACTTGGCATTGCTAGGTGTGGGTAGGGCAGCTGGATGAGTCGCCTTAGTGTCATGCTTGATCGCGGGCTTAACACCATCTTTGACTTTAGAAGCTCCCTTTCTACTACCAGACGACTGTGTAACATGAAACCATCGTATTTGATCAATCGAGGGGTATGATGCATCATCAAGGTGTCCACATGGGCTTCCTCCTCAGAGATCCTATGAGCAATGCAAGATCATGTAGAAACTGATGAGGTTTGCTGGTTAGATGATTCTGTTGGGGCGATAACCCCGGGGTAGCCTCATCTTATATCATGGACCTTTTTCAAAACATCGCGGCTGACTCGACCCCTTGGGCGCAGGCTCCAGCCGCTTTGGCTGGCTCGCAGCTGTGTCCTCACCCCTCCGGCTCCGGGCGACCCGCCAACCGACACGCCCCCCTCCTGCCATGTCATCGTCCTTGATGACAAGACTCGTCCCCTCCGACGGGACGCGACGCAGGACCAGCCACTAGATGGCGCCGTACTCGCATGGCTATAGTGGAGTCAGCCTCACTGCCGCTGCCGACTGAGACCGGGCGCGACGGCATTCAGTCTACCCAGCACACATCATCACCTACTCCGTGATGCCGCTCACACGTGGCGGGGGGGGGGGGGAGTCGACCGTACCACTAACCACGGACGGGCACGACAGATGTTCCGCATGCCACCACTTCAACGGGGACACGCATCCGACGGGCCCTACCTGCAACAAAACCGCACCGGCAGTGGGACCCTCCATCACGCCACAAAGAACGTTAGTTAGGGCCCACCTGCGCCATCTATGTATATTGTAAGCCGGGGTGCTATAAAGCCCCCAGCCGTCCCCCATGCAACAGGGTTAGCCTGCTTAGTTACACACAGACACACATTCACTCATGTAGAGGAGCAAGGACAACAAGAAAACTCCTTCTTCCTCCTCTAGCCAACATCTCAAGGAGCACCATTGTAGCTCTTATCTACCATATAACAACTCCAGCAGGACTAGGTGTGTTACCTCCCACGGAGGGTCCTGAACCTGGGTATATCGTATGTCACCAACGCTTTTTCCCAATCCCGTTCTCGGAGTCGACCAACGCACATTGGACCCCCATGGCATCTGTCGTGACGAAAAGACGAGAGTTGGCGTCCATTGTGGGTCTGTGCATGGTGTTGGCCGGAGACATGCTCCACGTGGGACCCCTCTCGATCCCGACCGAGCGCATCGTGCCCGGGCTACTCTGCACCCCCGAGGCATACACAACCGCGATGACAACGCGTCGTGCGGCGCTGGCCCCATCTACCTCACAGGTGGCGCCGTCGTTCCGCTCAACATGTTGTCAAGCGACGACAACCCCGTCGACATAGACAACCTCTCCAAGCGCTCCGATGAGCTGCACATCAGCGACCCGTTCCCCTCCGATGAGGACCCTGACAAGGTACTTGCCATTGCCGACCTTCTGCCCTTTGTCGCGGCGTGTCCGCCAGTGACGTCGACGATCTTTGCGATTGCTTTGCAGAGTTGCGCATTAGCTATGCTGCCGCTTCCGATGAGTACCCTGAAGAGGTACTCGACGTCTCCAATCTGCTTCCTGCCGCTCGGCAGCGACGCTTTAGGCGACGCCCGTCGTCTTCACCTCTCCGTTGAGGTGATGGTCACCGACTCCACCTCCAGCTCGGGATGTGCAAGGGCCGAGGCGGAGACAGCCATGGCTGTGGCCCGCGCTGGCTTGTCCGACCCCCTGTGCGCCACCTTGGAGGGGCTATGAACCCCCATCACGCTATCGGCCAACCCGTACGCTGCCACGACCAAGCTCAATGCGGCCCGCTAGAAGCTACTCGCGTAGGCTACCGCCCTCGCCACCATGCAGTGCCGGATGGAGCCCACGTAGCGTGAAGACAATACCGTCTACGGCCTCACCCCGGTTGGCACCGAGCCCAACCGTCTGGTGATGTGCGTCAATGCGGCCACCCTGTCACTGAGATACTCGGTGGGAGCTAGCACACCTACGACACGCCCACGGCTAACCTGAAGGCTGTTGGCATCGCCATGGCCGACCTGGCCGACCTGTAGGGCGAGGAGTGTGCGCTACAACAGCAGTGCGTCCGCGAGCTCATCGATACCGCCAACACCCTTAAGGCCTAGTTCGAGCCGGCCTAGGCCGGCTCCGTGTCCGCCAACGTTCGTGGTAATATTGGATCTCAGCAACACAACATGCGTCATCCCCCTGTGGTTTTGGCCTCCGCACTAGCCAGGGCTGGGACAAGCGCCCCGACACCCCGACGATCATTCGCGATCACCCGTGCATGGAACGACTGGAAGCAAACTAGCCGGCTCGAGATGAATGCGCACGGCCAGCCTCCGTGTCAAGACAAGGCTGCCTCAGCTGGCTTGATGGTGTAGCGTGAGCTTGCCACCCGGCTGGGGCCCCATGTCCAGGATGAAAATGATGGTCACCGCCGCCTCGACCGGCTGGCCGAGTCTAGCCTCCTAGAGGAGGTAGGGCCGATCAGCCCGGCTTGCTTCATCCCCTGTATCCACAATGAGTCATTCCCCGCCGGCTTCACGTTGCCACGCAACACCCCCAAATATAACTGCTCCGCCAAGCCGGAGGACTGGTTGGTCGACTACACCACCGTAGTTGGCATTGTCATGGGCAACAAGCGTGTGGTGGTACGTTACGTCCCACTCATGCTACCCGGCTCGGCTTGTACATGGCTCAATATATTGCCGACCGGGACCATCAACGTCTGGACTGACTTCAAAGAAGCGTTTGTGCATAATTTAACCGGCACTTACAAGCGGCCAGGTCATCCCCGTGAACTGGCAAGCGGCCAGGTCATCCCCGCGAGCTGGCCATGTGCGTCCAAGGCCCGGACAAATCCCTATGCGACTACCTCATGCGCTAGATCGAGCTGCGGAACTCTTGAGAGGGAGTGCATGATGTCTAGGCGTTCCAATATTTCTCCAAGGGTTGCTGTGACACCACCCTACTCAAGCACAAGCTCATGTGCTCCGAGCCGGCCTCCCTAGCGGACCCCATCATCAAGGCAGACAAGTACGCCACCGTCGACTCCACCATGCGCATCAAGGTAGACGCTATCGGTAAGGCCGTGCTTGCTCACCCGACCAACCAGAAGCCGGCCGGTGAGAGCCGGCCCCGATAGAACAACAACCCCAACGACAAGCGCAAGCTGGACCAACCGGACCCGCACTACAACAACCAGCTGATGGTAACCACTGAAGAAGAGTATCCGGTCGGCCAAGGCATGGACCAACAACATTGCACCAGAATGTTCACCTGGCTACACAAGTTCACCTTCAAGCAGATGCTCGACGAGCCATGCAAGATGCACAGCGGCGCGAAATCAGCCACACACATCCTCTGTTAGTGCAGCTTCTCCCAACGGCTGGCCCGGGGCGAGGGCCTTCCTGTTCCTCCCCCTCTGGGTTAGCGAGCTCCGGTACCCGCTCCACCTTGCAACGATGGCCAGCTCCTGGACTGCTTCCTCGAGCAAGACGGAGCGTACGTCGTCTTCACGAGCAAGGACGACGACAAACACGTCGAGCGCAAGTGCCGGCAAGAAGTGAACACCACACTACCCTTCATACCTCAATACATGCATTGGTCCGAGAAACCCATCACCTGGAGCCGGGAGGACCACCCGACCATGATGCCAAACCGGGGTGGCTACGCCCTCATCCTCGTCCCCACCATCGCGTCCGAGAAGCTCACCTGCTGATTCTCGCAGGTGTTGGTAAATGGCAGCAATAGCATCAACATTCTCCATCGCGACACCCTGCTCGAGCTTGGTCTCAAGGAGACCCACCTACAGCCGACCCGGACGGTATTCCACGTCATCGTGACGGGGCAGTCTTGTTTCCCCATTGGCAAGATCCGGCTCGACGTCCTCTTCGGCACCAAGAGCCACTTCCGGCGCGAACTCGTGTTGATTGAGTTGGTGGACCTAACCAGCCTCTACCATGCGCTCCTGGGTCGTCCACCTCTGGCCAAGTTCATGGTGATCCCTCATTAAGCCTACCTCAAGATGAATATGTCGGGTCCCAAGGGCATCATCACCATCGACGGGGACTACAAGAAGTCCATCAAGTGCGCTCAAGCCGGCACCCGGATGCCCGAGTCCATAGTCATCACCGAGAGAGGCGCCAACTCGACCGGTTCGTGGCCCAGGCCATGGCGCAGTCGACCGTGCCAACTCCGCCTTGCTAGTTGCCTAACGAGGCGGCCTTCATGCCATCCAAGGACACCAAGCAGGTGCCTCTCGACTTGTTTCATGTGCTTTGTTCGCCAGCAGGTGTCTTCTTCGTTGTTGTTGTTGTTGTTGTTGTTGTCAATGTTGTTATTATTATTATTTTTGTTGTTGTTGTTGTTGTTGTTGTCGTTGTTGTTGCTATTCTCATACTTGTCGTTGTTCTCGTTGTGGTTCTTGTTGTTATCGTTGTTGTCGTTGTTCTCGTCTTTGTCATTGTCGTCGTCATCGTCGTCATTGTTTTTGTTTTTGTTATTGTTGTTGTTGTTGTTTTTGTTGGTGTTGTTGTTGTTGTTGTCATTATTGTCATTGTTGTCGTTGTTGTTGTTGTTGTTGTTGTTGTTGTTGTTGTTGTTGTTGTTGTTGTTGATGTCGCTATCGCTGTTGACGTTGTTGTCGATGTTGTCGTTGTTGTCATTGTTGTCATAGTTGTCGTTGTTGGTGTTGTTGTCGTTCTTGTCGTCGTTGTCGTAGTAGTACTTGTTGTTGTTGTTGTTGTTTTGTTGTTGTTGTTGTGGTTGTTGTTGCTATGGTTGATGTTGATGTTGTTGTTGTTGTTGTTGTTGTTGTTGTTGTTGTTGTTGTAGCAGTCGTCGTCAGCATCTTCGTTGTTTTGTTATTGTTGTTGTTGTTGTTGTTGTTGTTGAGTTCATTGTTGTCGTTGTTGATGCTCTTGTCATTGTGGTTCTTGTTGTCGTGGTTGTCGTTGTTCTCGTCAATGTCGTTGTGTTGATGTTGTCGTCGTCTTTGCCGTCTTCGTTGTTGTTGTTGTTGTTGTTGTTGTTGTTGTTGTTGTTGTTGTTGTTGTCATCATCGTCACCATCATCGTCAAAGCCGTCTTCGTTGTTGTTGTTGTTGTTGTTGTTGGCGTCGTCGTTGCTATCGCTATTGTCATTGTTGTCACTGTTGTTGTTGTTGTTGTTGTTGTTGTTGTTGTTGTTGTCGTTGTTGTCGTTGTTCTCATCATTATCGTTGTTCCCGTCGTTGTCGTCGTGATTTGTCATGGAAACCGACACCTACGGGAACCTCGAAGGGTCCCTTGATCGTTCGGCGGAGGGAGAGAGGTGGCGTCGAGAGCGGAGCTAGCAATCAACACCGGCAAGGCCGTTTACCCAGGTTCGGGCCGCTTGGCGCGTAAAACTCTACTCCTCCTTAGTTTATATTGAGGGCTTACTGTAGGGTGATTTCCTACAGTAACTTAGTAGGTGATTAGGGAGTCTCACATCCAAAAAAATCTAACCTCTAAATAATTAGCCTTGGGCCTCCTTTTATAAGCAAGGGGTCACCAAAAGTGTGCTCACGGGTCGCATAGTGAACAGGGTTCACCGCTTATCTTCTTCGGTGGTGTCAGGGGCAGTAAATGCCTTGTCTGACCCGTGACCTGTAGCGAGGTGGTCGCGACACGTACCTAGGTGGATCAACACCTGGGTCTTGCGCCAGCGCATGAGGGATGCGCTCGAGCGGTTGGAATGTGGTAGAAATAGGGGAGGACACCTGGCTAGCGAAAGGAGCTTGTTGGCCTGGCGTCCGTGTCCGAGGTCTTGATTATCTTCCCGGCAAGGAGGGCTTGCCGGGGGCTTGAACATCTTCCCGGCAAGGAGGGCTTGCCGGGGCCTTGCCAGTCTTTGCGAGTCTTCCCGGTAAGGAGGGCTCGTCGGGGCCTTGCGTATCTTCCCGGCGAGCAGGGCTTGTCGGGGTCTTGTATCTAGAGTTCTTGTACTCTACGCCCTCGGAGAGGGTGGCGTGGCTTCGGTGGTTCTTAGTATGCCTTCCCACCAGTCTTCCTCGTGCGCTGCTGCCAGGGACCTTGCCGGTGTCTATGCACAAGTTTGGGCACAAGGGACCCCAGTCTCTAGTGCATCGACAGGAGCCCCCGGGCCTGGACCACGGGGCATTGCTGGGCCAGGCCCAAAGTGGTGCACGAGCTTCCATGACAGGGTACTTTGTAGCTTTGGAGCTGTTGTGAATGACACTTCCCCACATCGCGCATCGAGCTCGCGAGGTGGACAAGTGTGCGCAAAGTGGCCTCCCCACCTCCCGAATCATTACTGCCACGCGTGAGGCATGCGCGGTAACGGTCAGGCAAGTGGCGTTTGTGGCATTAAAGGCTGCAATCGTGGCAGGGCCGCCCCCGCATGCCTTGTTGCAGTAGGGCGGTTCCCTGTTCGCCCGTGATCATGGGTGAATGGGCGAGTGGTGGCAGCGGTTTCTGGAGTGAGGAGAGCAAGCCATCGCGCCTCGCCCTATAAATTAGGAAGTTTGCGAGGGGGTTTTGCTCATCCATCCAACTCTTGAAACATTCAGCATCCTCAACTTGCGTCTGTGGAGTCTTCTCTAGTTCCAGGTGGCGCTCGCCCCTAACCATGGCTAGGGGACGAGGGCGGCCACCATCGGCGCCAGGGCGGCAAGAGGATCCCATTCGGATCATGCCACAACTTCGAGGGCTGCAGCTCAGGAGGGCGGCACGAGCGCCCGAGGTGTCGGAGGGGCGAGGGGCAGCAGTCGCCATGTGGGCAGTGGTCGGGGAAGGCGGAGTGCTACTCCAGCACCTCCGTCTTCTCCCAGACTTGTTCTTGCAGTGACTCATGTTGAGAGGACTCCGTTGGAGTTTCTCGTCAAACTACAAGGCCACATCAGGACTCTGCTTCAACTCCCCATTGCTTTCGCCAAGGTGATGAGCGGAGAGAAGCTCCCGATGTTGTGGCTCCAGGTGCATGGCTACGACAATGTCGCGGTACTGATGGTCATGGAGCAATCAGGGCCTCGGCTCCTGTTCCTCAGCCGCGGGTGGAAGAGGTGCGCCCGCGCCCATAATCTCTGGGATGGGCATGTTCTTTGCTTCAAGATGTTGGCGGACAACCTGCTCTCCGTGAAGATATACGGGATCGCAGGTGTGCGCCTCAGCTGTTGCGAAGAGAGCTCGAGCGGGACTGAAAGCCCTTCCTCATGCGAGAGCGATGAGGACGGGACAGATGGTAGCGACGGCGGGTACGGGTCAGATCCGCGGCACGCTAAGCCTGGGTACGATGATCTAACCTCGGACTAACCGTCGGTCGCACCATCACCGTCAGTCCGCGATCCTCCTCCTCCCGAGGTGGGACTGACGAGCCAGAATAACCGACCTTGTCGCATATTGCGGGAAACGCTCGGTTCCCATCTCCGTCGTCCCTTCAGGCCTCGTTCTGCACTGCGCAATGCTGGTCCAGGAAGGGCCAACACTGGTTGTGTCGGGGACCTTGCCGCTTTTTGTCTTCTTGAACTTCTCTCCGGCAAGCATGTCTCTCGCCAAAAGACAGTATCATAGGTTAGAGTAGTAAAAATCATCCATGTAATATGTCTGAGTTTGCCTCAAACAGATGAATGAAATGTTATTTCCTTTCCGTCTGTTCCTTCTCTTTGTGTGATACACCATTTGCATTTTCCGGAAGCTTGCCGTCGTGACTAGCCCTGCCGGTAGTGGTTTGAGGAACGGGTCCTTAGCAGTTCGTCAGAGGGGTCGTTACCGGCAAGGCTCCTTGCCGCACTCAGTGCAACCATTATATCGTTGAGCGTGGCTCAAGGCGAAATAAGATGCTACGTAGCCGGTTGATCTGTTGAACAAGTTTCAAACAGTGTGAAGGCGCTCTGTGGCCATTCAGGTCGTTGAACTAGTTTGAAACAGAGCCAAGGCACACTGATCCTGACAAGCTTCCATCTACGAGCAAGTTTCTCAAGAAAACTTTGGGATCTCCAGAACGAAACAACCTATCTACTTTGAAATTTCATCTAGAATATCAATCACTTATTTGTTGTGCCGCGACACTTCTTCCTGCGGTGTTTGGGTCCTTTGTCGGGGCCTCAGATGCCCGGCAAGCAGGAGGTTACACTCTCCCAGAAACATCCCGTCCCGCAAGGTCCTTGCCGATAGTCCTTGACTATCATATAGAAGGGGGTTGCCGGAGTATAAATCATCTTCCTGTTTTGCCAGGCCGTGCTGGCGGAGCCCTCGAGCACAACTTCGGCGTCGATGCGACGCTTCCTAGGGGGAAAGTGTTTCCGCTGGACTGCGTGTGTGGGCTTCGGGGCCTGTTGGCGCATCCTCGACGACTATGCATCACTCCGCGAAGGTGCGTCGGCCAAAGTATGCATCGAAGGCCTCGCCGAAGCCCCCAAGCACACCCTCGATAGCAGCAAACTGTCCTAGAGCAGCGCATCAACCTGACGCCCTTGAGCTCGGGGTCTCCGTCTCCCTGGCCCGCGCTCGCGCAACGGAGCGCTCAGGCAGGCCTTAGGAGGCCATGGCAAAGTAGAGCGACCACCGATGCGCCCTTCTTTGGGAAACTGTAGTGGTGCACTCAACCTCCCAATATCTGGTGCGGAGCTTGCTCGAATCCGCGAAAAAGTTCTCAACCACCTCCCCCTACCTGGCGTGCCAAAGATGTCGGGGGAAATCGACACCTATGGGAAGATCGAAGGGTCCCTAGATCGTTCGGCGGAGGGAGAGAGGTGGCGCCGACAGAGGAGCTAGCGATCAACACCAGCAAGGCCGTTTACCCAGGTTCACACCGTTTGGCGCATAAAACCCTACTCCTGCTTAGTTTATATTGGGGGCTTACTGTAGGGTGATTTACTATAGTAATATAGCTGGTGATTAGGGAGTCTCAAATTCCCAAAAAATCTAACCTCTAGAGAATGAGCCTTGGGCCTCCTTTTATAGGCAAGGTGTCCCCAACAGTGTGCTCACGGGTCGCATAGTGAACAAGGTTCACCTCTTATCTTCTTTGGTGGTGTCAGGAGCAGTAAATGCCTTGTCTGACCCCTGACCGGCAGCGAGGTTGTCGCGACACGTACCCAGGTGGATCGACACCTGGGTCTTCCGCCAGCGCATGAGGGATGCGCTGGAGCGGTTGGACTGTGGTTGAAACAGGGGAGGACACCTCGCAAGCGAAAGGAGTATGATGGCCTGGCGTCCCTGTCGGAGGACTTGATTATCTTCCCGGCAAGGAGGTCTTGTCGGGGGCTTGAACGTCTTCCCAGCAAGGAGGGCTTGCCGGGGCCTTGCCAGTCTTTGCAAGTCTTCCCGGGAAGGAGCGCTCACCGGGGCCTTGCGAATCTTCCCGGCAAGGAGGGCTTGCTGGGGCCTTGTATCTGGAGTTCTTGTACTCTACGCCCTCGGAGAGGGTATTTGGCTTCGGTGGGTCTTGGTTTTTCTTCCCGCCGGTCTTCCTCATGCGCTGCTGCTAGGGGCGTTGCCGGTGCCCGTGCACAAGTCTGGGACATAAGGGACCCAGTCTCTAGTGCACCAACATCATTGTAGTAGTAGTAGTAGTTGTTGTTGTTGTTTTCATCATCGTCATCATTGTCGCTGTCGTGTTGTCATATTCGTTGTTGTTCTTGTTATCGTTGTTGTCGTTGTACACGTCGTTGTCATTGTTGTCATCGTTGTCGTCGTAGTTGTCGTCGTCGTTGTTATTGTTGTTGTTGTTGTTGTTGTTGTTGTTGTCGTCGACGTCGTCGTTGTTGTCTTCGTTGTTTTTGTTGTTGTTGTTGTTGTTCTCGTTGAGGTTGTTGTTGTCATTGTTGTCGCTGTTGTCATTGTTCTTGTTGTTGTCGTTGTTTATCGTCATTGTCGTTGTTGTCGTCATTGTCGTCGTCGTCGTTGATAGAGGCGAAGTTGTCCCTGTCTTTCGGTGAGATGGTGGTTTCGTTTTGGTAGAGTCGACTTTGAACGTGTGAGGATGTTGTGCCTTAGCAATCGCTAAACCAACTCCGATAGGTTATTGACCACGCCGGGGCACGATAAACCTAACCAGGAAGGTATGTTTCCTGCACACAAACGAAGAACAAGCAAGAAACTAAAATGCAGTCAAGATATTGCGAATATAAGAGGAAAGCTTTATTGATGAAGGTGGGGTTCTGTGACGCCTTTGTGTGGTTGTAGAACACAAACGAAGAACGCAAAGTTGCAGCTATGGCGAACTTGTAATCTAAACAAATCCCAAGTGTAAACGGTGTCGTAAGGGTTGTATATATGAGGGAATAGAGAGGCAATTTCGTGACCCTTGGAGGAGGGGTCCGAAAGCACCCCTAAACTCGGTTTCCCCACACATACGGACTCTTAAAATAGCGTATAATATGATATTTCGAAATTACATGGGCCTGGCCCAAAAATAAGGTGGCGCCACACCTATAATAGCCCATGGACGAAATTTATAAAGTGGTGTCTAGAATATTTCGTCCAAAGCCTTCATGCTCTCCTTATGGTGTCTTTAAAGTGCGAAAATCACCAGTGCAAGCTCCATTGTTCTCTCCCATGCGTGCACCTTCTTCTCCATGCTTTATCCCGCTCCAACGGATATCCTTCTTGTCCATGCTAGGTCCTTCATTCATGAGCTCAACAATAGTCTCTAACTTAGGCAGCATCATATGTTCATGAACCTTAGAAGTATTCCCAAGAAACGAAAGTACCTGTTAATTCAATTGGCGTGCACGAGCTCTAGTAACTGGTCCAGTATATATAGTAGCTAGGGTTGCGGATGTAACAATGGTGTTGATGTCCTCATCACAAAGGCTCAGACTGGTTCGGATATGATGATCTAACCCTAACTTTTTATGGTTTTTTCATGGACGATAGGTATGAAGAACATATGCGGTCTAACTATGAAAAACTGGTAAAATCTCACCGAGCAACCTGGAAATCTGATACCACTTGATAGAGGCGAAGTTGTCCCTGTCTTTCGATGAGATGTGGTTTCGTTTTGGTAGAGTCGACTTTGACGATCCGACTACGATTGTGTGAGGACGTCCCACCATAGCAATCGCTAAACCAACTCCGAGAGTATATTTTGACCACGCCGGGGCACGACCAACCAGACCACGAAGGTTTGTTTCCTGCACGCAAACGAAGAATAAGAAAGAAACTAAGATGCAATCAAGATATTGCGAATATATGAGCAAAGCTTTATTGATGAAGGTGGGGTTCTATGACGCCTTTGTCTGGTCGTAGAACAAAATGAAGAACGCAGAGTTGCAGCTATGGCGAATTTGTAATCTAAACAAAATCCAAGTCTAAACGGTGCCCTAAGGGTTGTATATATGAGGGAATAGAGAGGCAATTTCGTGACCTGACAGTGCACTAAAGAGTGGGGTCTACAGTGCCCCAGACTTGTGGGCGGACACCTGCAACCCCTCCGCGGCGGCAAGGCGCATCGCTGGGGCTTAGGGCGAAAACAAGACTCAGAAACAATCAAGTGCAGATTGCAAGCCCCGGCAAGCACTCACTTGCTCGGAAGGAAGAAGAGACCCCGGCAGGAGTCCCCTGCCGAGGATGTAAACAATGCCACGGCGAGACCCTCCTGCCGAGGAAGAAGAACTGAGCCCCGGCAAGCCACCCTTGCCGGGAAGACAGACAACACCTCGGTAGGCCATCACCTCCCTGCCGAGAGGAACAAGAAGAGCCCCAGCAAGGTAACCCTGTCGGGAAGGAAGAGAGAGGCCCGAGGAGATGCGCGGGCCCAGGGCACCCTCGCGACATGCGAAAGCCTCCACCGACAAGCATGCCACCGACAATGCATGCGCCATGCGTCCGCCCGCACGCGAGCGCAACTCCCCGGAGTTACCACGTGTGGGTACGTGTCCAATCCCCCTTGACGAGGTGAGGGAAGTCTGTAGAAGCATTTATTGCACCTCTCACAAGGCAGTAAGACTATAATTGTCGGTCAGCGTTGTTCCACCCGTGAACCCATCATTCACCCACTGAGCCACACTGGTGACCCCTTCGCCTATAAAAGGAGGCCCGAGGCTCAATAGTAGAGGCTTTTAGCTTTTTGGTAAACCGAAAGGGTGTAAAAAGGGACAGAGCTACAGTAACCCAAAACGAATAACTAAACACATGCATGAGTAGGGTTTCACGCATCACGCGACCCGAACATGGCTAAAAAGACCTTGCCGGGACCTGACTGTTGGTTCTACTCTTGCCGCGACCCCTCTCCCCGCCAAACCAGAAAAAAGCGAACCGTTGAGGCCCCCATAGGTGTCGATCCTTCACCGACATCTTTGGCGCGCCATGTAGGGGGATCGTCGGAAGCAAGCCAGCGTCAGCGCCACCCTGATCTGACGAGCTGCTCGTCGGCTCCACGGATCCCAGTTCACCGCTGCATCCTCCCTGAGTGGATACTCTGCCCGCGCAAGAGCTCATAGCGCCTCCATAGGTGCTATGCGAGCGCGGGTGGAAGGAGCGAAAGCCCCGAGCTCCGCATCGCCCGGCCGACACACCTCCTTGGAAGGCCGCACTACTGTCGAGGGCGTGATAGGGGGCTACCCCGACCGACTCACCTCTCCGGAGTGCTACATGGTCGTTGAGGGCGCGTCCGAGGCCCCGAACCGCCCCTTCGCGCACCCTTTGGCTCACATTTCTCCTTGGAGCGCTGTGACGCCAGAAAGATGTGCTCGGGGGCTCCGCCAGCAAAACTCTTGCGAAAGAGATGAGAAAGCGTTACGCCCCAGCGTGCCTCTTTCCTTCAGAGTGGACAAAGGCCACCGGAGAAAACCTTGTCGGAAAGGAGGCCGTTGGAGGCGACATCAGCTTGCCGGGGTACGAATATTCCTCCCCGACAGCACCTTCAGACTCTACGATTAGGAATGCCACGACGAGCGAAATAAGTACATAGATAAACTTCTTGCCATACTCTTGGTAGATTAGTTGTATCCTTTTGAAGCATCGACTTTTGTATGAGAACCCCGCGCGTAGATGGATCTTGCTAGGATCAGTGCACTCCGACTCTGTTTCGAGACTGTTCAACGACTTGAGTGGCCACAGCGCGCCCGTATCTCGTTTTGAACTCGCTCAACGTTCCGGACGGCTACGTAGCACCTTGTTTCGCCTCGAGTCGTGCTCGATGATTTACATGGTTGCACTGAGTGCGGCAAGGAGCCTTGCCGGTGACAACCTTCTCTATTGATTTTTCTGAGGATCCGCTCCTCTAAGGGCCCGCGACAGGATAAGTCCAGCCGCCAAGCATCCGGAAAGTACAAAGAAATAATCATATAAAATGAGAGTCGAATAAAGGATGCAACTATTCATTCATTTGTCTCGATACATTTGTTATCGCTTACAAAGCATTGTTGTCCTAACCTAAAGACTCTGTCTTTTAACGAGGAGTGACCTATGTGGAGGGAGTGAAGTTCAAGACAAAAACGGCGAGACCTTCGATGCGCAACCGAGGCTAGTTCCTCCTGGACCAGCATTACGTAGAGGAGAACGGGGCCAGGAGGGAAGGCATAGCCGAGCTCCTGAAGCTGTCGAGAAGACGAGGCAACGTGGGTTCTTACGGCGCGCAGGTCTCGGCTCAGGACGAGGTGGGTCGCGAGCTGACCATGATGGTGCGGCCGACGGTTAGTCCGAGGTCAGATCCTCATACCCAGGCTTAACCTGCCAAGGATCTGACCCGCTCACGTTGTCGCTGCCATCCGACCTTTCCTCATCGCCCCCAGACGAGGAGAGGCGGTCAGTCCCACTCGAGCTCTCTTCGCAGCAACCGTGACGCGCACCTAAGCTCCCATATAGTTTGACGGAGAGCAGATTGTCCGCCGTCATCTTGAAGTGGAGAACGTGCCTGATACATCTCCAACGTATCTATAATTTTTTATGGATTCATGTTATTATCCCCTCAAACTTTGGATGTTTTGTATGCCTTTTTTATATTTTTTGGGACTAACTTATTAACTCAGTGCCGAGTGCGAGTTCCTCTTTTTTCCATGTTTTTGACCCCTTTTAGAGGAGGATTTTGAACGGAGTCCAAACAGAACGAAACTGCCAAAAAGATTTTTTCCAAAATAGAAAAAGATCGGGAAGCCTGAGAATCAGGGAAAGGGGCCTGCAGGAACCCCACAAGCCCCCTAGCGGCGGCCAGGGGGCTCGCGCCTCCCCGGCTTGTGGGCTCCCTGGGCCACCTCTGCCCTAGGACGTTCGCCTATAAATTCCCTAAAATCCAAGAAATAATCAGGATATCATCGAAAGTACTTTTCCGCACCGCAAGCTTGTGTCTCCGCAAAATCCCATATGGCTCAAGTTCTCGTGCCCTGCCGGAGGGGGGATTCAGATACAGAGGGCTTCTTCATCAACACCATGACCTCTCTGGTGATGCATGAGTAGTTCACCATACACCTGCGGGTCCGTAGCTAGTAGCTAGATGGCTTCTTCTCTCTCTTGGATCTTCAATACAAAGTTCTCCATGATCTTCATGGAGATCTATCCGATGTAATCTTCTTTGCGGTGTGTTTGTTGAGATCTGATGAATTGTGGATTTATAATCATATTATCTATGAATCTTATTTGAGTTTCTTCTGATCTCTCTTATGCATGATTTTATATCCTTGTAATTCTCTTCGAATTGTGGGTTTTGTTTGGCCAACTAGATCTATGATTCTTGCAATGGGAGAAGTGCTTGGTTTTGGGTTCATACCATGCGGTGACCTCACCCAGTGACAGAATGGGTAGCGAGGCACGCATCGTGTTGTTGCCATCAAGGGTAAAAAGATGGGGTTTTCATCATTGGTTTGAGATTATCCCTCTACATCGTGTCATCTTGCTTAAGGCGTTACTCTGTTCGTCATGAACTCAATACACTAGATGCATGCTAGATAGCGGTCGATGTGTGGAGTAATAGTAGTAGATGCAGAAAGTATTGGTCTACTTGTCTCGGACGTGATGCCTATATGTATGATCATTGCCTTAGATATCGTCATGACTTTGCGCGGTTCTATCACTTGCTCGACGGTAATTTGTTCGCCCACTGTAATATTTGCTATTTTGAGAGAAGCCTCTAGTGAACACTATGGCCCCCGGGTCTACTCCACACCATATTTTCAGCCTTACATTTTTTCTTCGTTGCACTTTCCGCCTTCAGATCTCATTTTGCAATCAATCTTGAAGGGATTGACAACCCCTTTATAGCGTTTGGTCCAAGCTCTTTGTGTTCGTGCAGGTACTCTGGACTTGACAAGATTCTCCTACTGGATTGATACCTTGGTTCTCAAACCGAGGGAAATACATACTGCTCCTGTGCTGCATCACCCTTTCCTATTCAAGGGAAAACCAACGCAAGCTCAAGAGACGACAGAAGGATTTCTGGCGCCATTGCCAGGGAAGGACTTTTGTTGCCGTAGTAGAATGATTTGTGGCGCTGTTGCCGGGGAGGATCAAGTCAAGAACTCATCCAAGTAAGTGTCGCAAACTCATCTCTTGCATTTACTTTTTTGCCTCTCGTTTTCCTCTCCCCCACTTCTGAAAAACAAAAATTTACAAAATTTTTGTCTTCTTTCGTTTGCCTTTCCTTTGCTTGTGTGCTATGTGCCTTCAATATGCTTGCATCTTCGCTTGCTGAAAACCTAGTGATATGGATCCTCATCCACTTGCTAATCTCTTTAAGAGATCCAATTATGTTGATCCAGTTGCTAGTGAGTTGAGTGCACTTGACTATCTTTATGGAGTTTTGCTTGAGATGCGTGAATTTGAAAATTGTGAGGAAGAAATTTATGAAGTGATTCACGAGGGCTCCTTGAATTAAAAGCATGATTGCAATGGTTTCATTTTAAATTCTATTAATGACAATCATGCTAAAAATATGCAAAACCCTAAGCTTGGGGATGCTAGTTTTGCTATATCCCCTACTTGTTGCAATGATCATGATTGGGGTGATGATTTTTCTTTTGATCTTGAAAATTTGTTTAAGCCTCATGATGAATATGATGTTTGCAATAAGATTGAAAGTTGGTTTGGAGAAGTCATGACTTTAGTTGATGATAACCCCACTATTTTTGAAGAGCGTCAACTTTGCATGCATGTGGATCATGAAAAGAATATCCTATGTGATATTTATATTGTTGAATTCGAATATGATCCCACATGTAATTATTATGAGAGAGGAAAATATGGTGGTAGAAACTTTCATATCACTAAATCACCTCTCGTTATGGTGAGATTGCTCTTGTCTCTTTCTTCTTCCTTGCATATGGCAGTTATTGCTTGTCTTGATAATTTGTTTTCCTACAAAATGCCTATGCATAGAAAATATGTTAGACTTAGATGTGATTTTCACATGCTTTATGATGCTCTCGTTGTGCTTCAATTCTTGTCTTTTCTGTGAGCATCATTAATTTATCAATGCCTAGCTAAGGGCGTTAAACAATAGCGCTTGTTGGGAGGCAACCTAATGAATTTATCTTTTTCTTTCTGTTTTGTTGCGTCCACACCATCATAATTCTGTTGTGATTGTGTTTTTTGTGTTTGAGCCAAGCAAAGCCTTTATGACTAGTCTTGGTAATGGTTGTTTGATCTTGCTGGAAAAAGACAGAAACTTTTCGCTCACGAGATGATTTTTCATTTTTATTCAGAAAGAGATTTTGAGTTGATTCTTTTTTCTGCTGGTTTTTATGCCTTTTTCCCAGGCAGTGGTAATTGTTCATAATTTTTGAGGTACCAGAAGTATACGAAGTATACACATTGCTACAGAATGGTCTGTTTTTGACAGATTCTGTTTTTGTTGAGTTGGTTGCTTGTTTTGATGAAACTATGGATAGTATCGGGGGGTACTAGCCATGGAAAAGTGAGAATACAGTATCCCAACACTAATATAAATAGAAATCAAGATTTCTACAGTACCTAAGTGGTGGTAGTTTGTTTTCTTGTGCTAATGTTATCACGAGTTTCTGTTTCAGTTTTGTGTTGTGAAGTTTTCAAGTTTTGCGTGATGTTCTCATGGACAAAGAGATAAGGAGTGGAAAGAGCTCAAGCTTGGGGATGACCAAGGCATCCCAAGCCAAATTCAAGGACACCAAAAAGCCTAAGCTTGAGGATGCCCCGGGAAGGCATCCCCTCTTTCGTCTTCAATCCATCGGTAACATTACTTGGAGCTATATTTTTATTCACCACATGATATGTGTTTTACTTGGAGCGTCTTGTATCGTAGGAGTCTTTTCTTTTTTTTGTGTCACAATCATCCTTGATGCACACCTTTTTTGAGAGATAGACATGCACTCATCGTGATTTTGCTAGAATGCTCATAGTGCTTCAGTTATATCTTTTAAGCTAGATAATTTTGCTCTATGTGCTTCACTTATATCTTTTAGAGCACGGCGGTGCATGACTTGGTAGTTGGCTTATGCTATGAAAGTAGTTCCAAAGGTGATAGGTACCCAAAGAGGATACAAAAACCTCCATCTTCATGTGCATTGAGTAGAAAGAGAAGTTTTGATTCCTCTCAATTAGTTTTGAGAGGTGGATTTGGTAATATTAAGAGTTATGTTAGTAGGGTGTTCTGAATCTAGAAATACTTGTGTTGAAGTTAGTGATTCCCGTAGCATGCACGTATGGTGAACCGCTATGTTAGGAAGTTAGAGCATAATTGATCTATTGATTGTCATCCTTTGTGTTGAGGTCGGGATCGCGCGATGGTTTCGATTACTAATAAAAACTTTTGTAACAACTATGTGAGTTCTTCAAGACTAATGTGAGTCCATGGTATAGATGCACTTTCACCTTCCACCATTGCTAGCCACTCTAGTGCCGCGCAATTCTGGCCGGTGTACAAACCCACCATATGCCTTCCTCAAAATAGCCACCGTATATACCTACCTACGATGGCATTTTCATAGCCATTCCGAGATATATTGCCATGCAACTCCAATCATTCCGTCTCATGACTTGTGTCGTCACTCTTATATTGCCATTACATGATCGTAAGATAGCTAGCGAGATGTTCCAACACCATACGCCAGGCTAGATCGTTGCATATCCCGGTACACTGTCGGAGGCATTTCCTATAGAGTCATCATCGTTCTAAGCTTTGAGCTGTGAGTAAATAAAAGTATGATGATCATCATTATAAGAGCATTGTCCCATGTGAGGAAATAAAAAAAGAGAGGCCAAAGAGCCCAAATAAAAAAAAGAGAAAAAAGAGAGGCCCAAGAGCCCAAATAAAAAAAGAGAGAGAAAAAGAGAGAAGGGACAATGCTACTATCTTTTTCCGCACTTGTGCTTCATAATAGCACCATGTTTTTCATGATTGAGAGCTTCTTACTTTGTCACTATCATATGCTAGTGGGAATCTTCATTATATAACTTGTCTTGTATATTCCAATGATGGGCTTCCTCAAAATTGCCCTAGGTCTTCGTGAGCAAGCAAGTTGGATGCACACCCACTAGTTCTCCTTTTGAGCTTTCACATACTTATAGCTCTAGTGCATCCCTTGTATGGCAATCCCTACTCAGTCACATTGATATCTATTAATGGGCATCTCCATAGCCCTTTGATACGCCGACTCAATCTGACCATCTCCTCCTTTTTGTCTCACAGCCACCACCACACTCTATTCCGCCTATAGTGCTACATCCATTGCTCACGCTCATGTATTGCGTGATAGTTATAAAAAGTTTGAGAAAGTAAGAGTGCGAAAACAATTACTTGGCCAATATCGGGGTTGTGCATGATTTACATTAGTTGTGTGAGGATGATGGAGCATAGCCGGACTATATGATTTTGTAGGGATAACTTTTCTTGGCCTTGTTATTTTGAAAGTTCATGATTACCTTGCTAGTTTGCTTGAAGTATTATTGTTTTCATGTCAATAGCAAACTATTGTTTTGAATCTTACGGATCTGAACATTCATGTCACATGAAAGAAGTTGCAAAGGACAACTATGCTAGGTAGCATTCCACATCAAAAATTCAGTCTTTATCACTCGAGGACGAGCAGGAGTTAAGCTTGGGGATGCTTGATACGTCTCCAACGTATCTATAATTTTTTATGATTTCATGCTATTATCCTGTCAAACTTTGGATGTTTTGTATGCCTTTTATATAATTTTTGGGACTAACTTATTAACTCAGTGCCAAGTGCCAGTTCCTGTTTTTTCCATGTTTTGACCCCTTTCACAGGAGGATTTTGAACGGAGTCCAAACGGAACGAAACTGCCAAAAAGATTTTTTCCGAAACAGAAAAAGATCACGAAGCCTGAGAATCAGGGCAGGGGGCCTGCAGGGACCCCACAAGCCCCCTCGCCGCGGCCAGGGGGGCCGCGCCTCCCTGGCTTGTGGGCTCCCTGGGCCACCTCTGCCCTAGGACTTTCGCCTATAAATTCCCTAAAATCCTAGAAAAATCAGGAGATCATCGACAGTACTTTTTCGCCGCCGCAAGCTTCTGTCTCCCGAAGATCCCATCTGGGGCACGTTCTGGTGCCCTGCCAGTGGGGGGATTCGGATATGGAAGGCTTCTTCATCAACACCATTGTTAGAGCATATATATTCATATGTGGTTTTGGTAATTGATGACAATTCCTATGGACTAATGGTTGCCTCAAGTTATATTTATAGGATTTGTCCATAGGCACTTCTTGAAGTCCATCTCTTTGGTTCAAGGAGTTTATATGATGATCAAGATGGTATTCAAGGTATTATCCAAAGAATGGTCATAGAGACATAAGGTTGATCAAGATCTCAGACAAACAGTAAATCAAGATGATCAACACACAAAGCGTACAAGATGTACGGAGAGGGATCAAGTGATCCCATGGTATGGTAAGCATTGTCCATTACGTGTTTGTGTACTAACCCATGGTCTTTGTGAGAGTTCTATGTGGGGGTTATGTGTGTTTCCATGGGCTTGCATCAAAAGGATGATCTCATACAACCCATGAAGGATGACGTCAAGTGGTGATCGTCATCAAGATTGCGGTGTGCAAGTTCACGTGGATCAACACGAATATATCATGCTTGAAGCTTGCGGTCCATTGTGGTGGAAATGGACTTGTGAAGATATTCTGAAGAGTGGCTCACCCATAGTGAGTATGGGGGAGAAATCAACTAGTCTTCATCAAGCCAACGCAATTAAGAAAGGTGTTCCATCCCGAGGAAGCCAAGATCATCATCATCTAGATCAAGAGGTCGAGGTGCAAGGTATAGGTTTGCCCTTGATGGGTTTTCTGTTTTAGGATAGAATGTTGTACTATCAAGGGGGCTCTCAAGTGAGTAGCTTGATCGTACCGTTCGTTGAGAGCTCAAACCATTTGCATTCTTGCATCATACTTCTTGGTTCTTATTTGGTGTTTCTCTTTGTGAGTTTTAGAGCTTATGGTCATCTTCAAGACAAGCTCGACTTCATCGAAAACGGAGTCCATATGCATCTCCTATGATGTTTTCGATGTTGGAGTTTTTGCCGGTTCTTCATTCATAGAGGTGTCACGTCTCTATATCATTGGATAGCTCTTGTCGTCCTGAATCCATCAAGCTTGGGATTGCTCGATTCGGAGATCGTATGCAATAGTTATGGCTGTTTCAGTGCCGAGCGGTAGCACCGCTGGCCCTAGCGGTAGTACCGCTAGAGCTGGCGGTAGTACCGCTGGCCCTAGCGGTAGTACCGCTAGAGCTGGCGGTAGTACCGCTGTCCCAGCGGTAGTACCACCCCTGGTCAGCGGTAGTACCGCTCCAGGACTTTAGTACCGTCATCCTTGCGGCTGTACTTCGTCGGACTTTTTGCGAAGACTTTCTTGGCGGTGGTTGGCCCGGTAGTATCTTTGCGCTACCATGGGCTCAACGGTAGTACCGCTGTAGCCAGCGGTAGTACCGCTGCAGACAGCGGTAGTACCGCTGGGCTCGGGCTGTAAGTGGGGTAACAGTGTGATTCCTTCCCCCATTATATAAAGGGGGTCTTCTTCCCCCTTGGGCTTATCCATCCATTGAGCTGATGTTCTACCTGCATTGTTGACATTTTTAGAGCTTGCTTACTCTCAATCCCTCCAATGATTCTTGCTTGTTCTTGAGGGAAAAGAGAGAGGAGATCTAGATCCACATCTCCACCAATCACTTTCTCCTCTATGTGAGGACAACCCCTTGGATCTAGATCTTGGAGTTGTTTGTGAGCTCCTTGTTCTTCCTCTTATATTTCTCCATAGATTTTTTTGTTGTGGAGGGATTTGAGTGTGAGGGACTTCTCCCTTCGTGTGTTCTTTCCATTGCATTAGTTGCATCGGTTTGAGTTCTCCACGGTGATACGTGGAAGTGAAGTTTCAGAAGCTTATTACTTTGGTACTTAGTACCCTAGATATTGTTCTTCGTGGATGCTTTGGCGTCCTAGAATCTTGGTGGTGTCTCGGAGCTCAATCGTTGTGGTGTAAAGCTCCGGGCAAGCGTCGGGGCCTCCAATTAGGTTTTGGAGATTGCCCCGAGCAATTTGTACGGGTACCGGTGACCGCCCGCAAGGTTTGCCATTTGTACGGGTTCTGTGACCGCCCTCAAGGGTCCCTTAGTGGAATCACGACATCTTGCATTGTGCGAGGGCGTGAGGAGATTATGGTGGCCTTAGTGGCATCTTGGGGAGCATTGTGCCTCCACACCGCTCCAACAGAGATTAGCATCCGCAAGGGAGTGAACTTCGGGATACATCATCGTCTCCGCGTGCCTCGGTTATCTCTTACCCGAACCCTTTACTTATGCACTTTACTTTGTGATAGCCATATTGTCTCTTGTCATATATATTGTTATCACTTAGTTGTTTATCTTGCCTAGCATAAGTTATTGGTGCACATAGGTGAGCCTAATTGTTTTAGGTTTTGTGCTTGACATATTAAACATGAGTTTTATTCCGCATTTGTTCAAGCCTGAACCTTAATTATTTTAAAGCGCCTATTCACCCCCCCCCCCTCTAGGCGACATCCACGTCCTTTCAACCATGACCTCTCCAATGATGCGTGAGTAGTTCACCTTAGACCTATGGGTCCATAGCTAGTAGCTAGATGGCTTCTTCTCTCCCTTGGATCTTCAATACAAAGTTCTCCATGATCTTCATGGAGACCTATCCGATGTAATCTTCTTTGCGGTGTGTTTGTCGAGATCCGATGAATTGTGGATTTATGATCAGGTTATCTATGAATCTTATTTGAGTTTCTTCTGATCTCTCTTATGCATGATTTCATATCCTTGTAATTCTCTTCGAGTTGTGGGTTTTGTTTGGCCAACTAGATCTATGATTCTTGCAATGCGAGAAGTGCTTGGTTTTGGGTTCATACCGTGCGGTGACCTCACCCAGTGACAGAAGGGGTAGCGAGGCACACATCGTGTTATTGCCATCAAGGGTAAAAAGATGGGGTTTTCATCATTGGTTTGAGATTATCCCTCTACATCATGTCATCTTGCTTAAGGCGTTACTCTGTTCGTCATGAACTCAATACACTAGATGCATGCTGGATAGCGGTCGATGTGTGGAGTGATAGTAGTAGATGCATAAAGTATCGGTCTACTTGTCTCGGACGTGATGCCTATATGTATGATCATTGCCTTAGATATCGTCATGACTTTGCGCAGTTCTATCAATTACTCGATAGTAATTTGTTCACCCACCGTAATATTTGCTATTTTGAGAGAAGCCTCTAGTGAACACTATGGCCCCCGGGTCTACTCCACACCATATTTTCAGCCTTACACTTTTCTTCGTTGCACTTTCCGCCTTCAGATCTCACTTTGCAATCAATCTTGAAGATATTGAAAACCCCTTTATAGCGTTGGGTGCAAGCTCTTTGTGTTTGTGCAGGTACTCTGGACTTGACGAGATTCTCCTACTGGATTGATACCTTGGTTCTCAAACTGAGGGAAATACTTACTGCTCCTGTGTTGCATCACCCTTTCCTCTTCAAGGGAAAACCAACGCAAGCTCAAGAGACGACACAAGGATTTCTGGCGCCATTGCCACGGAAGGACTTTTGTTGCCGTAGCAGTGTCCATCCCAGAGATTGTGGGCACGAGCGAAGCTCTTCCACCCACAACCAAGGAACAAGAGTAGAGGCCCCGGATAATCTATGACCACTAGTATGACACCATTGCCACAGCCGTGTACCCGTAGCCATAGTATCGGGGCCTTCTCTTCCTCCATCGCCTTGGCAAAGGCGCTGGGGAGCTGTAGCCGGGTCCTTATGCGTCCTCGCAATTGGACAAGGAACTCCAACGGGGTCCTTTCGACAAGAGTTCCCACCGGAACAAGCCTCGGGGAAGGCGGAGACGCTGGAGCAACACTCCGCCTCCCTCGGCCACGACCCTGGCGTCCTCGGCCTTCGAGCCTCTCCCACCACGGTCAACGGGGCTGTCGCTGGCTGCGGCCCCTAAAGGTGTGGCATGATCCGAACGGGATCCCCTTGCCACCTTGGCGGCCGACTGAGGCTGGCCCCGTCGCCTAACCCTGGTTAGGGGTGGGTGCCACCAGGAAAGCTGAAAGAAACAAGAGAATCAAGGCGACACGCGCTGAATGCTTCGGGCATGAGATGGGTGGGTAAAACCTCCACGCAAACACCGTAATTTATAGGGCAAAGCTCGGAGGCCCGCCCTCCTCGCTCCAGAAGCCGCTGCCCCTCTCGCCCAATCGCCCTCAAGTCACGAGACGAACAGGAAACCGCCTTGCTGCAGCAATGCATGCATGGGAGGGCCCATTCATGCCCGCAACTTTTGAGGCCACGATCGACACTTGCCCGACCGCCGCTGCGCATGTTCTACACATGGCAGAGGTGTTTTTAGGGAATAAAGAGGCCATCACGCGCACGCCGCGCGCCGTCCCGCTTCACGCGTTCAATGCGCGACGTGGGGAAAGAAAGCCTGTAATGGCTCGATTCCGATAAGCCCAGCACCCATGAGTCTCCGCACTGCTTTGGGCCTGGCCCAACAACGCCTCGCATGCATGTTTGGCCCAGGCCCGGGGGCTCCACTCGGTGCACTAAAGACTGGGGTCTCTAGTGCCCCAGACTTGTGCGCAGACACCGGCAGCCCCTCCGCGGCGGCAAGTCGCGTCCGTGGGGCTTAGGGCGAAAGCAAGATTCAGAAAT